>NC_047512.1:44741436-45069896 GCF_902827115.2 Pseudochaenichthys georgianus
AGTGACGACCACCCTGAACCCCTCCAAGGGAAAAACATTTAAGATTTTAAATACATGTTTGGTCAATTTGATAAAGCCACGGAGCCCCTAGGGGACATGGAGAAGACAAAGGGATTGCGAGATACATGTCCCCTATATCGATCGAGAAGCCGCTGTCTCGACCCTGCCAAGTCTGTCATTCATGATATCAGCGAGGTGTCGGGAGGGAGGCTTGTTTGCCTGTCTTTACAAGCTTCAACATTTATTCATCTTCTGTATATGGCGATATCATATTCTGAAAGCCAAGATGTCGTCTGTTTTAAATCAGCCAGAACCCCACAACGACCAAAACACTTCTTTTTTTTACATGAATCCACGTTTATCTCGGAATGCGCCGTTGCGACACCCGACTGGTTCGTATAGAGCCGGTCAAATATAGTAACAGTTATTTTGTCTTTGTGGTAGTTAAAGAAATGAAGACTGGTTACGTGTTTACATATCTACAACTCAGAGGTGGTGCATTGTATTCATGGCCGAGAGACATGGCCAGTCTCTGATCTCTCCAACAACCAAAGCAAGAGCTGACATATTGAAATAATAGGCCTGCAATTGCATATCTTGAACTCCAGTTCGCCCTCCAGTGAAAACGGCTCGTCTGATCGTGACTCATTCTGTTGGATGCTGCAACAAAGACTATTCTACGCAATCGCCTTTCTGACATGTGAGCGGCCATCATGCTCTGATCCTCGAACAACTCGTCACGAGAGAGAATTTCTGATTCTTTTGTGTTCTCTTTCTGGATCTCCACTCCCTTTTGGTGTTTTCTCTTTACTCTGTATTTCATCTGTTCTCCCATGTTCTGCCTCACGAAGTCTTTTGCTGCAACATCCTTGGCGTTCGGCAAAGAACGGCGTCGCCTCCGGGAGAAAACAGACTTACGGCCCGTCCACACTACGGCTTCGACAGCTTCAAAAACGGCTTCCAACGCGTCTGCCCATTGACTTTGAATGGGGTGACGTCACGTTGCCTCGCTTTTCGCCGAACTGAATTGTGGGTAGCAGAGCGGTCCGTCTCCGGCGTCTGACAGCTTAAGCCGTAACCAATCAAACCGCGTCTAAGCTGGGAGAGATATCCCGCCGTTCATTTCTATATTTCAAAAAAAGATGGAGGAGAAGCAAACTATCGCCGTAGCAAATCACCCGGTTTTGTATGACCAGACCCTCTTCACCTACCGGGATACAAACCGGAGGAACCAGGCATGGAGGGAGGGGGCAGAGACAGTGGGGAAACTGGGAGGTTTTTGCCTGTTTGGGGAGTTTATATATATATTGCTCCCATAAAATCCCCGGGGGTTTTTGCTTTGTATGTCGGGGGCGGGAGATTCATGTGATTGGTTGTTGGCCGTGTTGCTCGAATAAAATCCCCAAGCTCCAGACACGCCCAGCTCCAAGCTTTTTTTGAAGCTGTAGTGTGGACGCTCCGTTGCTGTTGCTCTTTTGAAGCATCTTCCAGCACTGTGAAAAGAGAGACCGACAGAGGGTGAAGAGAGGAGCAGAAAGGCAGAGTGATTGACGCGACTATGAAGAGGGGAGCCAAAGAGAAATAGACAACATTGTTCAAAAGAGATTTGAAGGGACAGGAAGTTAAAGTTGGACCAATATATTCTGCAAATTGCAGTAAAACGAATGAGAAACTGAGGAGAGGAGAAAGAGAGATCAGTGGAAATCAGATGAGAAACTCAGCACACAGGAGATCACAGGCTTTACGATTGAGCGAGTGTGGGAGGAAAGACCCTGAGGGGGGATATACCTTATCTCCTGTTCCCAGGGTTTAGGAGAGGCGTGACAGACGACCGGCTTTATAGAACATCCACAGGACCAAGAGGAGGGGGACTCACAGTATATTCACATCGTGTGGATGCCCAATCAGTGTGGATGGTGAACGTAGTCAATTAAAGAAATACATTATGTAGTGCATGCTAAAAAGACCTAAAGATTAGTGGTACCACTTCACAATAAGACTACCCTTATAAAAGGTTTACGAATAGTTTGTAATTCATTTATTAATTAGGTTGTGAACACTTTATAAATCATGTGTAAGCTTTTATAAGACATGAGATAAACAGGGCGACTGTGACCGGTTGCTTCCCACATGTATCTGGTATTCAGGGAACAAAATACACAGTAAACCATTAACATATGTATTATGGTGAAGTAATACATGTTACATAATATATATGTCATATTACAGGTTTTCAACTAAATGCAGACTTAGTTCTGAAAACACAGTCCACCACAGTGGCAAAGGGCAGTGTGCTGAATTGCTACCTTGACACATTTGCATTGTCCACTGCAGTGGCGGCGCTAGGGGGGTGCTACGTGGGCTCAAGCCCCGGATGTTTCAACGTCTCGTGAGTGATGTGCAGTACCAGAGTTCACCAGAGAGGCAGCCGCTGCGGGACAGTAGCCTGCGTAGCCTTCCCTGCCCTGAAGAAGAAGTGATCCTTCCTAGTGCCTGACGAGTTTTAAGCTCATAGCCTATAAAGTGATGGATATTAGAAAGTTATCGTCATCGAAGCAGCCGGCGCCACAAGCTGCAGCAGCAGTGTCAGCAGCTGACAACAATGTCATCACCAGTGAAGAAATGGATGATGTTTCAGGTTTGTGAATCTAATGGTGATATCTGCGCTCTGGCTGACTGAGTAAGAAGTGAAAAAGAGTGATGCAACGTTAATCTTATAGCTAGTGAACATGGAGTAACCACACTAAGTATACCCTTATGTTAGTATGTATACAGAACATGACTAAAAGTTATCCTAAGATGTAACGTTAACCCTTCAGACCTCAGTCTACTTTTAAGACACTAAAATAACGTATTCCAACTTTTATTTTGTTTTCGCACGTGGAATTATACCGGCTCTCGTTTCAGTACACATAACAACGGAACCATAGCAACAGAACTGACAGGCAACCCTCTGAATCAGACTCCGATTGGCTGTGACTGCATCCAATCAGAGTGGATGCAATAGTCCTTTTAGCTTAGGAACCTTCCGGAAGTCCCTCAGTGGCAGCCATGATAAGTGCCGTTCCAATTCTCTAGATGATAGGAAAGGAGGTTTCAAACTTCCTTTATAACCTCCTTTAGCTCAGGAACCACTGGACCTCCCTCACCGAAAGGAGAGGAGAAAATGCTGCCCCACAATGCCTTGCAGCCGCAGCATTTGACGTCGCACAACCGATCATGGCAGACAAACGAAGATCATGTAAGTTACCGCTGCTCTCTAGCTTTTACATTCTGAAGCCGTAACTCGGCAACATGCTTATATGAAACGACTGCTGTGAAATTGTCCAGGTAAAGTTAACATCGTACTAAAACCTTTATGCTCAGTTTGCACTAGGCGATGTAATTCTTAGTTTCCAGCGTTGTACCATGCAAGCCTCATCTGATGCATGTATTTCAGTCACAGATGCTGAAACCCTGAGTAGTGCAAGGGTTAAGATGGAGCACATGTTCAGTGGGAACGACATGCTGCCAATCAGCTGGGAGTAAGGACACCTATATGTGTCTGATCAAAGGTTTTAATGAATGTGCAGGTGAGTTGAGATAATTAAACTAAAGGCAGGTTGTTAGAGAGATGGTCTGGAGGGCCAGGGGACGGATCTGGAGGGCCAGGTGACGGGTCTGGAGGGCCAGGTGACGGATCTGGAGGGCCAGGGGACGGGTCTGGAGGGCCAGGGGACTGGTCTGGAGGGCCAGGGGACGGGTCTGGAGGGCCAGGTGACGGGTCTGGAGGGCCAGGTGACGGGTCTGGAGGGCCAGGGGACGGGTCTGGAGGGCCAGGGGACTGGTCTGGAGGGCCAGGGGACTGGTCTGGAGGGCCAGGGGACTGGTCTGGAGGGCCAGGTGACGGGTCTGGAGGGCCAGGGGACGGGTCTGGAGGGCCAGGTGACTGGTCTGGAGGGCCAGGGGACTGGTCTGGAGGGCCTGGGGACTGGTCTGGAGGGCCCGTCCTCTGCTCCACTCCTGTATGGGGTCCCACAGGGCTCAGTATTAGGCCCCCTGGTATTCTCCCTCTATTTGCTCCCTCTTGGGTCCATATTTACAGTGATGCAACACAGCTATGGTGAAAAAAGAGAGAACTATTCGAAGCAGAAAAGAAACAGCGTAATATACCATTTTACAAAGGCCTGCGCTATAATGCTTCAATGAACTGTTCTTTATAATATACTCTGATCAATAGGAGACAGAGATGTTAAGCTATAAATCAAGGGTTTTTATTATTATTTACAGCAGGGGTGGGGAACCTTTTTCCTTTACATTTTTACAACATCCTCCGAGGGCCGTACAAATTATTGAACTCAACCTCTGCTTAAAAAAACTAAACTCACAGCCCATTCATTTCACCTTTCTTTCATGCTGTGCAAAGAAAAAGCAACCAATCCAGATATCTCACCATGACTCACGCATGCATGTGCACGGTGTGGCGTGACCACCAACACAGAAAGATATGGACACAAGATGTGTGCAAATGTATTTAGTTTCCTATCCATGTGAACATGATTTAAGTGTGGGGGGGGACCTAACCTCCTCTAGGGGGGTCCGGGGGCATGCTATTTTTTTAAATATTGAAGTTAAAAGCATCAATCTGGTGCACTTTGAGAGTAGTGTTAATTTCGTTGACTAAAACTGACGTAATATGTTCGTCAACGACCTTTTTTTCCATGACGAAAACGAGACGATGACGAGACGGCACCGACGGCAGTAAACAATAACTGTAACGAAATCATCATGCAATATCGTTGACGAAAAGTGACGAAACGAAAATGTAGTTTACTAAATAAAAACTATGACAAAATCTCTCTTTACTTTCGTTGACGAAATATTATCAAAGATAACGTTAAATCTCTGATAGTCAGTTTTTCTCCCAGCAGTTCCATTTCCGGTGCTGCGGCAGAGCAGCAGCTGTTTCTGTGCTGCGCGCGGCAGTACATTTGAATTACACCGGGCAGCGGCACAATATGAACTGTCAGGAAGACTCGGGTCTAACTAACTCATGGTCTAACTAACCTTATTTAACAGAAAATAAAATGGCAACAACAGGGCTTAGGAGCAGTGGTCGCGTTAACCGAACCCCGTCAGCGCGAGTGAGTGATACATTGTGCACTCGACGGGTAATAATGGATTATGACGGAAATGTTACAATCCTGTCCGTCAAAATGACTGACAACGAAAAAGTCTAAAGCCACCACTGCTTGGGAGAAAGAAACGATGTGATATTTGGGCCCATTTTTGCTACAATGAGGCGGAGAAAAAAAGCGAATGCATTGTTTTATCAGAAGGAAAGCAATGTGGCCAAAACACAGGTAAAAACACCACAAAGCTGCTTTCTAATCAACCTGTGTTTTTCATCAAATAAGGACAAGATAATCTTATTTATTTATATACTAAAATGACAAATTATTGGTTTTGGCTAGACTAGTTTGACTGAAATGTTCTATATAATCTGATGACTAAAAAAGACTCAACAGTTTTCATTGACAAAAAGTAGACTAAAATAATTAGTTTTCTTTGACTAAAATAAGACTAAAATGCTCAGACTTTTAGTCGACTAAAACTTGACTAAATAAAAACAGGACGAAGGTGACTAAATATGACTAAAACTAAAAAGGAAATTTAACACAGGACTAAGACTAAAACTAAATAAAAAAATAGCTGACGAAATTAACACTATTTGAGAGCAACATGAAGAGATCTATGGATACATCTTTCAACACCCATATGAAACAGAACTGTAAGCAGATTCTTCTTTTTGGATATTTTACAAATCACTCCCCTTTTAAACTCTATTCTTGTTATTTTTAACAACTTTTTTGTTTTTGTCATATAGTATTTTATACCTGTTTTTCATTTAGTCTCATTAATAACTATAATGATCATATCAAGGTGTGCCTTAACCTCACTGAGCTGAGGCTATTTGAGCCTCTCAGGAGAGAGCTCTCTTCCACCTGGTTGGAGAAAAGCTCTTTAAATTCGTTAGCATAGCTAGCTAACCAGATGCTAATAACAACAGAGCGCCACTGTGCTTACAACTAAAGACACAGCCACTGCGGCATGTGTACGGCTCCTTATGGGTACTGCAATATTTTAAGGGCTGGAGCGGCGTTCCGGTGCTCAGCACTCCTTTCAGACGAGACATATACCACGTGAAGACACGTTACGCTCGTGTTGTGTTCAAGGAACCTGTCCTTGGCCAGGAAAAACAGGTACTCGCTTGTTTAATTATTTTGCAATCTAGATTTCTTCTTTTTTGAAGCGAGAAGTTGTCCATCAGTCGGACGGGCGGGCGGGCGGACTGACCCCCCCCCCCCCCCCTCTTCGGTTCTCCACGAATTACACAAGTCACCCAAATCAGCATTAAAAAATCGGGAGGCGCCGAAAAGCGACTAATTTGCATCACTGTATTTAGAAAGCACGGCATCGCATTCCACTGTTATGCTGATGATAGCGAGATGTATGTCCCGCTCAAAAAGAAGGAGGGTTACTCAATTAGCATAGTGCAAGGCTTTTAACTGGCACATGGACATATGACCACATTTCCCCCATTTTGGCTTCGCTCCACTGGCTGCCAATACATTTTAGGATTCATTTCAAAATCCTTTTATTTACTTTTAAATCCCTAAATGGCATGACCCCGCCATATCTTTCTGAGCAGCCAACCCAGTCTCACATCTAAACGTGTAATAACTACGTTGGTCCACAACTTGGGACGTACTACAAAAACGCCTCTGAAATTGTAAGATCGCTACGTTACCATTCATTCCAATGGCTGGCGTCTATGTCACGTGATCTTCAACTTTCTCCCCGCAGAACAAAAAAACATGGCCGACCTTCGTTTTATTCTCGGTGGAAAATGCCTATTTTAAGGGTAATTTGTGGCCATTAAAATGCGTTTTGATCAATAGGAGTCGAAAACAGGCCTCAAGTTGTTCGGTTTAATAGCTCCTTTGGTAGCATACAGATACAGGTTCATCGGTCACAGGTCACAGGGTCAACGTCACACACTCTCCAGCCCTCCCCCACCAGCATGACTGTGCAGCTCTGTGATTGGCAGAGAGACGGGGGAATGCTACAATACCGGTTTCAGCCTGTTTTAGGAAGTTCTTTAAAAATAGGCTACGTTTTAAAGTCCGGCAGAAAGTCTCAGAAGCGATATTAGCAGTTCAATTGGAAAGTCGTCATATACTTTCTGATTTGCACAATGAATCCACTGGAAGAAAATGACACCATATTTCTTGCTGATGTGCCCTTGGATGACTTTGTGGTAAGTTTGTTTTAAAGGTATCTCCGAAATGTGAACGCAAGAGTGAAGAGATAACGTTAGCATTGGTTAGCACGTGTGAAACACTGATAACATTAGCTTCGTTCGACATTCTTCCATAATGTTTCGTACTCTTCAGCTTTAAATAGCATGGCCTATTATTAGCTTTGTTCGTTATTCTCGCGTCCAGGAGAGAAGCTTAGGATAAAGGAGACCAATGGAGTTTCTCGAATAAGGTTCAAATGGGTACTTTAATTAAAATGGCGCGGTAATGTTGCAAGCAGAATATTGTTCAGTGAGAAAACAGCTGTGTTCTCGGCGTCTCGAGAGCGAAGGAAAGGGAGCGAGAAACACACTGAACCTGTTTAAATATCCTCCGATGGCTCCTCCCCGTGTGCCGGCCCTCCACTCGTCTTCAATGTCCGTTGTTGCGCATAACAGACATTGTACATTCAATTCATAACTAAACACTTCTCCTCCTCATATTCTCTTTCATCACTTTTCATTTATTGCATTTTAACGGCTGTAATCAATACTTTAATAATACTGGAAATACTTTACGGCAGTTATCATTTCCGGTAGTTCCGGATGTTGTCTCATGCTACCAAGTCTGTAAACAAAACGTATTCAAATAAAAACAGTACCTTCATTTAATATTCAGCAATAATAATATCTCGACGTCTATAGTTGTAGTGTTGAAATCAGTAGGTTTCGGTGTGCAACACTCCGTGTCATATCGCTTCTATAGTGAAAGGAATATTAGCCACATGCTAAATGCTAACCGGAGATGAAGGATTTTCAGAATAAAAGCTTGACATCAGAGTGTGCGTGAGAACTTCTGGTTTTTCAGAATAAAACAGCATTTAAGCTGACGGTATGTTTAAGGTACTTTATGCCATAAAACATTGATTTTAATTTCTAACACTATAATGTAAGCACAGTTCTATATATTTTTTGACCGAATGTAGTGTAGCGACCCTGTATAGGGTGCTGTGTGGGTCACTCAAGCATCCCCCGTCTCTCTGCCAATCACAGAGCTGCACAGTAATGCTGGCCGGTGTAGTAGTTGGGGGAGCAGAGGGGGGAGGGCTGGAGAGTGAATGAAGTTGACCCTGCTGGTGTGTGAGTGGGGAGTGGAGTACTGTGTGATGTAGAACCTGTGACCGATGAACCTATATCTGTATGCTATCAAAGGAGTTATTAAAACTAATAAGTTGAGCCCTGTGTCCGACTCCTATTGTGGAACGTTACGTATGATGCAATGATAGTGAAGTTTTATCAGAATGTGTAGTTGGTGATTGACATTGTAAGTAAATATGTTCTGTGTCCTGATTATGATTTAAAGGAGGATCAAAGTAAACCAACAGCAGGAGGGTCGCAAACAAGGACAATGGTTTGGCTTGAAGAGGACCATGACGGTCAACCAACGCCAACAAGGAGGCGAACTGGAGAGAAACGGAAGCGGAGTTCGGCCACTGGTTTGTTTGTTGTTTACATCAATTAATTGTAGATCAATACATTCACATATTCTTCAAGGAAGTTATTAAATGCATCTTAAAATGTTGCAGGTGCTTCAAGAAGTGTAGATCTTGTATGTACTGCATCTACTAGTGGTCAAGAGAGCGAGACTGGGACCACCCACAGCTTAGGTATGATTGTTTCCCCACTTATCATGCAGTGTTAGCTAGACTTACCCTTTCTAGGGTGCTTCATACCTATAATGCATCCCTGCTGCGATTGTGCTACTGGGCAAACGAGTGTTTCCGCAGGAAAGGAAATCATTTTGATTGGAATTAATGGTAAGAACATTTCAAGACTTTTCTATTTATTTTTGTTGCCGTTATGTATTCCGCTTTTGAGCCAGGGATTCAAATGCATTTCAGCTCTTTGTCACACTTAACTTAAAGACCCCGTGAAGTGTGCGCCTGTGCATGATCTGTTATGCTAATACATATAGTAATGACCAAAATTGTCCATTGAAACCCATATCAAAAGATGTTGGAATAGCAACTAATTTGATGAGTTTTGAATTTGCTGCCGTGAAATCCGCAGTTGACCTCCGCCTTCGTGGGCGTGGCTTGCGAGCTACTGCGTGATGTCACGAGATGGTCGCCTCCGAAGTGTTTACATTCATCACAGTGTATTGTTTCTCTGTTTCAAAGTCGAATTTATCAAAGTTTTTGAGCGAGTACTTTACTGGAAAGTGTGTCGGAGTCGACTGGAAGTGATTGCCAATCGAGAAAACCTGACAATGGAGGCGACAGTGAGGAAAAACACACGGGAAGCGATGCATTGCCGCTGGCTGTAGTAATGTCAAGTCTGCCGAAGTGGCGATGTTTCTGTTCCCAAAAGATGAAGGTGAGTCTGGCTGGTGTCATTGTTTCGTAGATTCGTTGATTGTTCATGACAAATAAAGGCCACTGGTCGATTCGAGAGAGAGAGAAAGAGAGACTGAGAGAGTTACAGGGTTGTTGTTAGCATCTAGTGCTAGCTCGGAGCTAACGGAGATTAGCTGTTTCAAGAGGGAGAGTCCTCTCCTGTTGGACTGAGAGAGATAATGTCAGCTCAGGGAGGTAAAGGACTCTGAGTGATTAGATTGTAAACTGTAGCCTAAGTTATCTCAGTTGGTTTGGTCATCTATGTAAACAAATATTTCCATCTATGTTAGTTGTATAAAATAGGTTAAGAAATCCTTCCAATGTTTTTTGATTATTGAAATATATGTTTGATATGAGTGTTGAGAGCTGTATCCATAAACCTCTTAATGTTGCCCTCAAAGTGCACCAGATTGATGCCTTTAACTTCAATTTAAAGAAAAACATCTTCCCGGGTGAGGGTGTGAGGTCATCACAAATAAAACAGGTTCACATGGATAGGATACTAGATAAGTGTGCACACTCATTATGTACATTACACATTTTTCTTGGATTTGTTAACACTATAGTCCCTAATATATTTGTAGAAAGGCAGGAAATGGAATTAAATCGAGAAAAACTGTCAAAATCAATCATTTCTCTCACACTTGTATCACTTTCCAAAGTCTCCGCCATGTTTACAATCACAACTGGGCCCATCTTGTGACGTCACTGCCGCTATCGTCTGCAACTTCCGGTAGGCTCAGACGGCCGTTATTATTAAAAAATATTTTTTAATTTTTCATAATGAATTAATCAATAATTAAAATTATTTTAGCCATGAACAGGCACAATGATATGTAAGGAATGAAACTGCCATTTCATTTTGGCGCAAAAAAATGCACTTCACTGGCACTTTAACTATCACCAATTAAATCAAAGACATGTATGAAACTACCATTCAATAGAAACTATTTTTATTTTGTAGTTGTTCCTGTATCATAGTAATGATGTGTCTCTTTACATTCCAGGGCGATTCAATCTGTTCCTTCCACAAATAAACTGCCCCTGTGGAAAGACGTGGTCGATAGGTGATCTGGCTGAAAGTGGCTATTGGCCAGCCACTGTCCATGTTGAGACCTAGTACGCAGTGGATTTGTTCACTACCTACGAAGATCTCAAGATCGCTGCCCCTGGAATGTCACGGCAAGCTTTTGTCAGCATGCTCGAACATCGGACAAAGCTCTTCGGTCGGCTGAGTACAAGATGGAAGTAACTGTACCATTTAAATTGTAGTTTAAGTTGAAAATATATTTGTATGATTTTAAAAATCCTTTCTATTTGCTTTTAGAGTGGTAAGATATGTGGCGACACACTGCAGAAGTCCTTTCTGGAATGGACCTATGCCACATTTGAGGTCGAAAGGCTGTCTCAGTGCCCTTCATGCACACCCTCTATGTCGGCTGTCGCAGTCGATGGGAACCGTAAACTCTACCGCTTTAAGAGCGAGAATTTTCTCGATTTGAAATTTTAGAGTGCCTTTTATGGTACTTTTGTACAATAATCCATTTTTTCTTCTTTAAGACCTTGTGGATTTTTCGACGGAGTGTTTTTAGCCAAGGATGCTGAAGTGTCATCCTTTGTCGATTACATCCATGGGACAACAAGACACGTAAAGTTATTTTACATTCTCCATATTTTAAGACATGCATTTGTAAGTGTAATGAACACTTGTAGCATGCTTCTCGCCTTTGTTGTGTATTAATATGAAGTCCCCATTGTGTAGGCAATGTCTTCAGCATACTTCCAGTCTCCTGTCTCTATATTCTTTCATCTGTTTTAGAACCCTGCAAAAGGAAGATGTGGTTCCGGTCAGTGGTCGACTGCCAGCAAGTCTGCCAGCAAACTAGACGAGGAAGGCGTGGAGGTTGCGGTCTGCCGTCATGGGTTCTTGCTTAAGGGATTGAATATGTTCCGTGGAGAAATGTTTGCATATCCTTTATATCTGCAGAAACAGCTTTCTTCACGGCACGTACAGTTGTTCTGCTCTGGTGTGGTCTGCAGAGGGTTGAGAGCCACTGTCCAGAGCTGCAGAACCTTTTGAACATGCGTCCATGTCTGTCCATCACGCATGCCAAAGCACTTTCATGGTTGTGTGAGGTAAATACAATCATTGGCAGAAGACAACATTACTCATTTCCTGTTATCCAAATGGAACAGTCGTCTAAATGTGTTTACAGTTGCGATGGGGAGGACGGAATCAAAAAGGAGCAGGGAATACAATAGGGGAGGAGGTTGAACAGGTGAACAGCTTCTCTCTCCATATGTTCGAAGTACATGTCAAAAGCTGGGAAGTATTTTTCAACTCAATTATTGTATTTTTGGTTTCCTGGCCTACCATGCATTCTGTCTTCAGTTCGCACGGATATGCTTACAATCCAAGCAAGTGGCTGGAACAAGCGAAAGGCAGCAAACCTTGAGCAAACATTGGCTAAAAGATACATGAAGGTACTGACTACACAAATATGTTAATTTAAAACTTTTTTTTTTTAATGTTGGTCAACATTTTGTTACTTTGATATTTGTTTTGACAGACGGTGCAAAGGATTACAGAGAATCTGGAGAAACTCACCGCTGAATTGTCAATTGAACACATGATTTCTCACACAATAAAAAAAAAGCATATTTTTCGCTATTCTGTTTTCGGCTATTTGGCCGTGAAAAGGTTTGATTAAAGTTTTGTGTGAAATAATACTTCTCTCCACAAGGAACACCCATTCAAAATGACCTGCAGAAGACCATTGAAGGACTGTATCTGAGCATCAAGCAGCGAACATTTCAGCTGTATCGCCAGTCTGGTGAGAATTGATTGACGTTTGCCTCCGAAGGCAAACCAGCCCCTCCTCTTCCATCAGGGGTACCTCGATGCTAACACCCATCATTGGAAGGAGGTCTCCAGAGAACAGGATGAATGACTGATCCACAGCAATGGGAATATTGTTTATTTTATTGTCATATAAAAAAGAAATGTCCAGTGACTATAGTGACTTTCTATAGTCCCATTGATGTTATAAACAATGCAGTTGCTGCTTAAAAACAACTATAAGGTATTGATTAATTGGGGTCATCCGTTACCACTTCGGGGGTAATGCATTGAGGAGCCAATCCCCGGTCATTTCTCCGCCGGCTGGACCATTTTCTGGCAACCCTCGCCCTATTTCCCTCCAAATATCCTTTCTCTCACTGTCAGATAAAGGCGTAAAATCATCAAGCGGCACCAGCAACAGATTCCCGCGGCTGGCCCGGAGTGAGAGCCCGGAGGAGTGAGAGCCCGGAGGAGTGAGAGGGACCGGAGTGAGAGCCCGGAGGAGTGAGAGCCCAGAGGAGTGAGAGCCCAGAGGAGTGAGAGCCCAGAGGAGTGAGAGCCCAGAGGAGTGAGAGCCCGGAGGAGTGAGAGGGACCGGAGTGAGAGCCCAGAGGAGTGAGAGCCCAGAGGAGTGAGAGGGACCGGAGTGAGAGCCCAGAGGAGTGAGAGCCCAGAGGAGTGAGAGCCCGGAGGAGTGAGAGCCCGGAGGAGTGAGAGGGACCGGAGTGAGAGCCCAGAGGAGTGAGAGCCCGGAGGAGTGAGAGCCCGGAGGAGTGAGAGCCCGGAGGAGTGAGAGCCCGGAGGAGTGAGAGCCCAGAGGAGTGAGAGCCCAGAGGAGTGAGAGCCCGGAGGAGTGAGAGCCCGGAGGAGTGAGAGCCCAGAGGAGTGAGAGCCCAGAGGAGTGAGAGCCCAGAGGAGTGAGAGCCCAGAGGAGTGAGAGGGACCGGAGGAGTGAGAGCCCAGAGGAGTGAGAGCCCGGAGGAGTGAGAGCCCGGAGGAGTGAGAGCCCGGAGGAGTGAGAGCCCAGAGTGAGAGCCCGGAGGAGTGAGAGCCCAGAGTGAGAGCCCGGAGGAGTGAGAGCCCAGAGTGAGAGGAGGAGGGGTGAGAGCCCAGAGTGAGAGCCCGGAGGAGTGAGAGCCCAGAGGAGTGAGAGCCCGGAGGAGTGAGAGCCAAGAGGAGTGAGAGCCAAGAGGAGTGAGAGGGACCGGAGGAGTGAGAGCCCGGAGGAGTGAGAGCCCGGAGGAGTGAGAGCCCAGAGGAGTGAGAGGGACCGGAGGAGTGAGAGCCCGGAGGAGTGAGAGCCCGGAGGAGTGAGAGCCCAGAGGAGCGAGCGAGAGCCCAGAGGAGTGAGAGCGGAGGAGTGAGAGCCCGGAGGAGTGAGAGCCCGGAGGAGTGAGAGCCCGGAGGAGTGAGAGCGGAGGAGTGAGAGCCCGGAGGAGTGAGAGCCCGGAGGAGTGAGAGCCCAGAGGAGTGAGAGCAGAGGAGTGAGAGCCCGGAGGAGTGAGAGCCCGGAGGAGTGAGAGCCCAGAGGAGTGAGAGCCCGGAGGAGTGAGAGCCCAGAGGAGTGAGAGCCCGGAGGAGTGAGAGCCCAGAGGAGTGAGAGGGACCGGCTTGGCTCCTCCTATATTCTTTCCCTAGGCAGCAGCTCATCATTGAAACACACAAACACCCCTTGCCCTCTACGGCCCCCCACGCAGTGTGGAGGGCCGTCACACTGTTTGGAGCTGAAATGAATTATTGATGACTTTGTTTTGCTGTTATGAATATTAAAAACAAGAAACACTTCTGGTAAGTCTTCTAGCCAAATGAACAGTGCTGTTTTAAACTAAATGATATGTTTTAACAGCAAGTGTACAGTATAATAACAGCTTTTCTTTCGTCTCAACAGACGTGTCTCCAAGGAGGAAGCTCAAGAAGAAGAACCCCCAACACTTTGAAGGTTATTTAGCTTCAATTATGATTGGGATTAGAGTAAAGACACGAGCTCCAGTGTATTTTCTCTGAATAGAGAAGTGTTAAAATGTCAACTGTTGTCTTTTCTAAACAAATACTTTCGAGGGCATTTTTGTTTTACAACTATTTATCAATAAAGAAACACTTTTAAAGAAAAATCATCATTTGTTTCACGGTGGTGGAAGAACGACCCACAACATTCAAGTGTATATGTTATGATTGTCCTTTTGTGTCAAGTTTTTGCAGTTTTATATAAACAGTTGACATGTTCAAATAATTGTGGAAATATAATTGATGCGAATAAAAGCAAACTGAAAGTGATTTTATAAATTACAGATGAAATTGTGCAAAAGTAACATTAACATCTATAAGGTCAAAACACGTGTACATTATTTTGCTCTCTCAGGATGCAGCCATAAGATCGTGGGGAGAGCAGCACGACCCAGTGAAGACTGCAGGTCATACATACAGGTCACTGCCAGCTCATATCATCTACAGCAGGGATCACCAACTACATTTGTCCAAGGGCCGAAATGTAACCAATAGACACTATCGCGGCCAGCGATTTTTATATAGCCCAGAATTTTATAAATAGTATTTAGATTACTTTTGGAATACTTTCTTTTTCCATAACAGATGGGTATGTTTTGGTGCACAGGAGACACTTATTTTACTGTTCTAATGGCTCAAGAACTCAAACACAGCATCTTGGTGTCATTCTGGACAGCTCTCTCATCTGCACCCACATAAAAAACATCACCCGGACTGCATTCTTTGTCCTGTCTTAAAACCTTTCCTTGGAATATGTTATGCATTGTAAGGTGTCCTTGGTGCTTTGAAAGGCGCCCCTAAATAGAATGAATTATCATTATTATTTATTATCTGAAACGATGTAATAACTTTTAAAACTGTTTCCAGTCACTTGCCCCATGCACTCAGCAGGCCATTCACTTTGATTTCATCCCGTTATGAAATGTCATCATTTCGACAATAAAGAAATGATACATAAACGTTATCTTGCACATTTTATCTAACCATCTGCATTTCTAACTTTCAATATATTTTAAAAGAGATCTCTCTCCTCTGCGTGCGGGGGCGGGGCCTCGCAGACACGCTGCATCTCTCTCTCGCTCACAGACAAGCTGCAGCGCTGTGCAGTGTGCACACAGTTCTGCCGGTAATGCATATTACATTTTGTGAGGAAACTTTTCCACCAATAATTCCAAAAAGTATTCCAAAATGTATTCACTTCAGGTTTACGAAAGTAACTGTAATCAGATTACTCGTTTTTCAAATATAACGCCAACTGAATACAGTTAGCCTACTTGATTTTTGTATTCTGATTACGTAACGCCGTTATGTTTTCCGTTACAACCCTGCTTCTTGGCTACTGTCCCGCAGCTCCAGCCTCTCTGTTGGACTCTGTCGCAGCGGGGCTACTGCTGTGGTACGGAGCGCATTAACCAGACTCTTCACAATGAAGGATCACTTCTTCTTCAGGGGAGGGAAGGTTTCGCAGTACGCAGTCTACTGTCCCGCAACTGCCGCCTCTCTGTTGGACTCCGGTACTGCACCTTACTCACGAGACGTTGTAAACAAAGAAATGGGTGGAACGCAGTAACCACTCCGCCAACGCCCCCGTCGTGCGGGCCGGATGAGAATGTCTGGCGGGCCGGATGTGGCCCGCGGGCCGCCAGTTGGTGGTCACTGATCTAAAGCATGCTGCAGACGCACTTTGTGGAAGTCAATGCAACATAACTTAAATCTTTTTGCTTGAAATGGTAAAAATATTTTCGATAATTGTTTTAGGGGAAGCAAATGGTGGAGTGGGAACCTTGCTCCACGTGGTATGTAGCATTTTATTATTATGGTAATTTACCAATAACTAATTAGTCTAAGCATCTGATTACCGTATCTGACAGAGGAGTAACATATTGCCATATTTTGAATTATTTTCATGGCTGATGTCAAAATATCTTTACAATGTATTACAGCGGGAGAAGGACAACAGAGGAACAGCAGGACTGATCATTGCACGTGTTGTCGAACCGGTTTTGATTGTGTCTTTTGGTTATATGCCTCCCTTTGCTACTGTTGTTGTATATACCTGCTGAATGTTGCTTTGTAATACAATAATGTTACTCAACTTAAAAACCTCAAAGCCTTTTGTTTTTATTGTAGAATTGTTTTTTCCTTTGTATAATTTCTTCGTCAAATAAAAATTAAATACACATTTAAAACCACTTGATGGGCATCAACAATATAAATAACCAACTTCAAAAAAGTAGTTTATTTGTGAATAGTATTTTTTTTTATTAAAAGGATCATCATCAAACAGTTAGAGAAAAAGAAGACCATGTTTAGACTGCATGGGCTAATGGCTTCACTTGCCCGTAGAAATGAATGGGAGAAACTGTACTTATACCACATTTTCCAATGCGTTGAGTGAAGCGCTAACGTTAGCATTGGTACAAAATAAAGATAACACCATTAAACAGTTGCACAACAGAAATAATATAACATCAGAGAGGAAGAGAGACGTCACAGCTGTCAGCAATCATTTACAACATCTGTAAATGTGAAACGCCACCTGCGTATTCACCTTGTGTATTTAGCAGAGATTCAAGATATCAAAAAGGGATTTGAGAATACATGTGATACTCTCCAAAAGACTGTACAAACAATGAATAAAGACACGAAGCAGCACTCAACAGGATATCTAACGCTGAGGAACGGATCAGTACGCTAGAAGATCAAGCCAGCACCGACGGTGCGACATTTAAACAATTATCCAAAGATTTGAAACTTTTACGCGACCGGGTTGTCGACCTAGAGAGCAGAGGAAGAAGGAAGAATATCAGAATCAGTGGAAGGAAGGCGCTGAAGCAGGGGACCTGGTCAGCTGAGAAGAGAGCGACCCACTCCCAGAGATCGACCGGGCACACAGAGAGCGACCCACTCCCAGAGATCGACCGGGCACACAGAGAGCGACCCACTCCCAGAGATCGACCGGGCACACAGAGAGCGACCCACTCCCAGAGATCGACCGGGCACACAGAGAGCGACCCACTCCCAGAGATCGACCGGGCACACAGAGAGCGACCCACTCCCAGAGATCGACCGGGCACACAGAGAGCGACCCACTCCCAGAGATCGACCGGGCACACAGAGAGCGACCCACTCCCAGAGATCGACCGGGCACACAGAGAGCGACCCACTCCCAGAGATCGACCGGGCACACAGAGAGCGACCCACTCCCAGAGATCGACCGGGCACACAGAGAGCGACCCACTCCCAGAGATCGACCGGGCACACAGAGAGCGACCCACTCCCAGAGATCGACCGGGCACACAGAGAGCGACCCACTCCCAGAGATCGACCGGGCACACAGAGAGCGACCCACTCCCAGAGATCGACCGGGCACACAGAGAGCGACCCACTCCCAGAGATCGACCGGGCACACAGAGAGCGACCCACTCCCAGAGATCGACCGGGCACACAGAGAGCGACCCACTCCCAGAGATCGACCGGGCACACAGAGAGCGACCCACTCCCAGAGATCGACCAGGCACACAGAGAGCGACCCACTCCCAGAGATCGACCGGGCACACAGAGAGCGACCCACTCCCAGAGATCGACCGGGCACACAGAGAGCGACCCACTCCCAGAGATCGACCGGGCACACAGAGAGCGACCCACTCCCAGAGATCGACCGGGCACACAGAGAGCGACCCACTCCCAGAGATCGACCGGGCACACAGAGAGCGACCCACTCCCAGAGATCGACCGGGCACACAGAGAGCGACCCACTCCCAGAGATCGACCGGGCACACAGAGAGCGACCCACTCCCAGAGATCGACCGGGCACACAGAGAGCGACCCACTCCCAGAGATCGACCAGGCACACAGAGAGCGACCCACTCCCAGAGCCGTGATGTTCTGTGCAGGTCCCTCCATTCAGGAGGCTGTTGTTAAATTACAGGCTGTTTTTAACACTATTCAGACTCAGCTCTCTGAACTCAAGCTTCTTTTAAACTTCATGTCAATAACCTGCTTAAAAAGCTGAGGGTTAGGCTAGGATTCTTCTTCAGGAACAAGTCCTGCTTCTCGCTTGAGGCCAGGAAGAGGCTCTGTGTCCTTTGACCTGTGCTGGACTCTGGGGATCTGGTCTATATGAATGCACCGGCCCATTGCCTGGTCCAGTTAGATGCTGCGTATCACAGCGCTCTGAGATGTGTGACTTCACTGCACCCTGTATGTAAGGGCTGGTTTGCCTTCACTAACTGCACGGAGGCTCAGTCACTGGTACATTTTTATATACAAAGCCATGCTAGGGAAACTTCCATCTTATATCTGCTCCCTGATCTCACGGAGAATTGTAAGTGGCTACTGCCTGAGATCGCATGCTGTGGTTTTATTAAATGAGCAGCTGCTAGGACTGTCTCAGGGAAGACAGCTGTTAGATGCAGCTCCTCTGTCTTGGAACAGTCTGCAAATTAAATGGAAACTGAACAATCTGGTGCCACTAAATGTTTTTAAAGCTCGGTTGGATGCTACTCAATCGGAAGCTATTGGTACCTGCTTATGTGGATAATTATGTAAACGATCCTTTTGTTGTTCTGTTTATGTGGATAATTATGTAAACGATCCTTTTGTTGTTCTGTTTATGTTTTTATGTTTCATGTGGAACTACTTGAGCAGGTCTCCCTTGGAAAAGAGATCAATGGGATTCATCTGTATAAATAAAGGTTTGAAATGAAATGAACATCATGGCATGTAAATGGGATTCAGAACATTGTCAAGAGATACAAAACCCTGCCACATCTAAAGGGCCTTGATAGTGATATAGCCATGTTACAGGAGACCCACTTCAACCTAGAAGAATCAAACAAATTAAAGCAAAGATGGGTTGGCCAAGTGTTCTCCTGCCCAGGCTCTAGAGCAGTGGTTCTCAACTCGTGGATCGCGACCCAAACGTGGGTCGCGGACCCGTTTCGAGTGGGTCGCAGATGTGAGTGAAGGAAAAGAAACATTCCTTCTTTTTGGGGGGGGGGGAAAAGTCAAACTTTATTTTGAAGGCCTGATTTTCTAACGCTGTGCATGCAGTAGGCGTACATTGGACTGGAAGTACGGGAGACATACTTGCCAACCTTGAGACCTCGGGAGGATTTGAAAACCACGGCGGGGAGGGACGTGTGCTAGTGGATCGCCGGAGCTGTATTAGATTAACATGACCATGCTTATTGTAGTTCTAAGTGCACTGCCTTGCTGCCTGAAGCAGCATCCTTGATGGAGCATAGTGTGGGCTGGACAGGAAGGGAGTGAGCAGAGGGTCGAGCTGTCGATTCTTGTTCTGTTTTCTGTGACTATCTTCCTCACCTTCTCAGACTTTCAGCTGCGCACGCTGCTAAAGAGACGCACTACCATGGACACCAAACAATGGTGTGGCTGTATTAAAGTCCGAGTGGAAACAGTCCTGAGTAAATGTAAATCTGATTTTGTCAGAGATCGGGAGAAATATGACCCCGGGAGAGGGCAATGAAATCGGGAGGGTTGGCAAGTATGGACGGGAGACCATAAACGGCTTTGAAAACTTCTGTCACATCTTCTCAATAAAACATCTTTGCTGATGCTTTATCGATTCTTCTGGCCAATCAGAATCAAGATTGTTGCCGGAAGTCCCCGCGGAGAATAACTTTGCGGTAGAACTATTCTTTATACATCCATGGGTACAACTTCAGATAGAAATGAACACATCATTAAATATAACCCCCAGTTTGATGATTGACAGGTCACAGAACAATGGTGGGCTATCTACCCTTACCCACAATTTAAAGTAATTCACACAGACTCTCTCCTCTTTGCTCTTCTCTCTGTGAGGAGCAGCAAGTTCAGCTTCAGAACAAAGTGAAAAACAAACAATGGCATAAAATATTATTAATATGTCGTAATACATCTATATATCTTCTTCTCAGAGTACCAGAATGCATAGTTTGTTAGTATTTCTAAAAATCTCCTGGGGGAGAATCCCCCCAGACCCCCTGCTGGGGTTGTACTTCACACAGACTCTCTCCTCTTTGCTCTTCTCTCTGTGAGGAGCAGCAAGTTCAGCTTCAGAACAAAGTGAAAAACAAACAATGGCATAAAATATTATTAATATGTCGTAATGCATCTATATATTTTCTTCTCAGAGTACCAGAATGCGTAGTTTGTTAGTATTTCTAAAAATCTCCTAAGGGAGAATCCCCCCAGACCCCCTGCTGGGGTTGGGTTTTCAGCATGTGGGCCTTTTAATGTTATACAGTTCAGCTTTGATTCCATCATCTCATTAAACCTTATTTAAAAGCATACTTTAGTTCTGTGAAGGGATATAAGGGATATACGCACTGTACTTCACTTTCATTCATATTGTGTGCTGAAAAGCGTATATATTACAGCTCTATTTGTTGTGGAATAGATTTGAGTGGTTCAAAATGTCGGGTCGCGATCTATTGACAAAGGAAAAAGTGGGTCCCGAGGCCTGACCAGTTGAGAACCAGTGCTCTAGAGCAGCGCTTCTCAAAGTGTGGTCCACTGGTGGTCCGTGAGTATATTGGTAACATTTCACATTTGAAATAAATAAATACATTTAAGTTTTCCGCACTCTCGCGGGAATATCTCCGCAATGGAGCGAGCTTAAGTTTCACTTTCGATTGCATGATATAGCCCAGATAAACACCTTCATCACACATGTGGCCACTTGTTTGTACCATATTCAGGTGATTTTTAAAAAACGATGTGTTTTTGGATATTTGTGGAGTTAGGTGGTCCGCGAGTTTTTTTGTATTGGTTAAGTGTCCTTGGTATGATAAAGTTTGAGAAACACTGCTCTAGAGGCACGAGAGGTGTCAGTATACTGATATCTAAGAACATATATTTTGAACTGACTGATTTGGTTAGTGATAAGGAAGGTCGATATCTGGTTCTGCGAGGTAACTTGCAGAATGAAAAATACACATTAGTGAATATTTATGCCCCAAACTCTGCACAAGCTTCCTCTATGTGCCCTCTGATCACCAGTTTGGCCCAGCACACCGACAGCCCTATCTTGATGGGAGGAGATTTTGATCTAGTGAAAGATGCTTCACTAGATCGCTCAGGCCACCCTCCTGTTCCCATGTACAAATCTAACCACTGATATATTTAAAGAAATAGCAGAAAATAAACATAGGAAGGAAGTCTGGTGTGGTGATTTCAACGCACACAACCGTCTATGGGCAGCAGCCATACAGACAGTTACGGAAACATAGTGGAAGAAATGCTGGAGGAAAGAACACTAGTATTAATGATGGACATGGCACAAGAGTAGATGTTCACAGGGGGAAAGTCTCATGCCTGGATCTGACATTAGTGTCAAACTGTTTGGTTCATACATGCCAATGGTTTGTTTTGAATAACGCCACTGTAGGAAGTGACCATGATCCAGTGCTTACTAAAATGAATACTAATGTGTATATGCAGGAAGGAGGTGTGATAACCAGGAGGTGCTTGGCTAAAGCTGATTGGGGGAAGTGTAGGATATGGTGTGAGGAGTCGGTACACCTGCTAACATCAGAGGGAAGCACAGAGGTCATTACATGCCACATAACGCACCATGTACTTTCCGTGCATCTTACTCTCAGTTTCTCGTCTCGCTCTCCAACTCAAAATACATATTACAGTTAAATTATGAACATGTAAAGCCTACACTTACTTTCTCTGTTGTCCCTCTCCATATTATGCACCTGTTTGGTTTCAAGTTCTCCTCCTCCTTTTCCCCATAAAGCTTACACCACATTCTCTCCGTCCTTCCTCTTTCCTTTCTTCCTGCCTCATCTAAAAGCAATTCCCCTCATTTTGTATTCTTCTCGTTTTGTCTGGTTCCTGACTCAGTGCCGTGAATGCTTAACCCTCTTTTTCCGTGCTGTGACATGTTTCTTTCCTCTTTCATTATTCCTCTCTTTTCCTTCTGGCTCTTGGTCTCCCAGATTTATTTTGGCATAAGAGGGTTTTAAATAACTGTGATTGGAGCGGTTGGCAGGGTGCCACTGGAGATCTTATCCGTCACTTAAACACCAATCTAACCCACGGCTTTAACACCTCCATCTACTTTAAGAGGTACTGAGGGTTTATTGCCACCTCTCCAATGGTGAAGATGTGAGGAAATGAGAATGTATCTACTCAAGCCATCCTCTGCTAATGTTAGAATGATGAATGACTTACACGTTTCGTAAGAGGTGATACAGTTTGTTGAAGCCAGGGTTAGCTTCCAGACCTTCTCTCTACTACAGACTGATATACACCTGAACACCAGCAGGAGAGGACTCTTTAAAGTAGAGACACTACAGACTGATATACACCTGAACACCAGCAGGAGAGGACTCTTTAAAGTAGAGACACTACAGACTGATATACACCTGAACATCAGCAGGAGAGGACTCTTTAAAGTAGAGACACTACAGACTGATATACACCTGAACACCAGCAGGAGAGGACTCTTTAAAGTAGAGACACTACATACTGATATACACCTGAACACCAGCAGGAGAGGACTCTTTAAAGTAGAGACACTACAGACTGATATACACCTGAACATCAGCAGGAGAGGACTCTTTAAAGTAGAGACACTACATACTGATATACACCTGAACATAGCAGGAGAGGACTCTTTAAAGTAGAGACACTACATACTGATATACACCTGAACACCAGCAGGAGAGGACTCTTTAAAGTAGAGACACTACAGACTGATATACACCTGAACACCAGCAGGAGAGGACTCTTTAAAGTAGAGACACTACAGACTGATATACACCTGAACATCAGCAGGAGAGGACTCTTTAAAGTAGAGACACTACAGACTGATATACACCTGAACATCAGCAGGAGAGGACTCTTTAAAGTAGAGACACTACATACTGATATACACCTGAACATAGCAGGAGAGGACTCTTTAAAGTAGAGACACTACATACTGATATACACCTGAACACCAGCAGGAGAGGACTCTTTAAAGTAGAGACACTACAGACTGATATACACCTGAACATCAGCAGGAGAGGACTCTTTAAAGTAGAGACACTACAGACTGATATACACCTGAACATCAGCAGGAGAGGACTCTTTAAAGTAGAGACACTACATACTGATATACACCTGAACATAGCAGGAGAGGACTCTTTAAAGTAGAGACACTACATACTGATATACACCTGAACACCAGCAGGAGAGGACTCTTTAAAGTAGAGACACTACAGACTGATATACACCTGAACATCAGCAGGAGAGGACTCTTTAAAGTAGAGACACTACAGACTGATATACACCTGAACACCAGCAGGAGAGGACTCTTTAAAGTAGAGACACTACAGACTGATATACACCTGAACGTCAGAGGAGAGGACTCTTTAAAGTAGAGACACTACATACTGATATACACCTGAACATCAGCAGGAGAGGACTCTTTAAAGTAGAGACACTACAGACTGATATACACCTGAACGTCAGAGGAGAGGACTCTTTAAAGTAGAGACACTACATACTGATATACACCTGAACACCAGCAGGAGAGGACTCTTTAAAGTAGAGACACTACACCTGAACGTCAGAGGAGAGGACTCTTTAAAGTAGAGACACTACATGCTGATATACACCTGAACACCAGCAGGAGAGGACTCTTTAAAGTAGAGACACTACACCTGAACGTCAGAGGAGAGGACTCTTTAAAGTAGAGACACTACAGACTGATATACACCTGAACATCAGCAGGAGAGGACTCTTTAAAGTAGAGACACTACAGACTGATATACACCTGAACACCAGCAGGAGAGGACTCTTTAAAGTAGAGACACTACAGACTGATATACACCTGAACGTCAGAGGAGAGGACTCTTTAAAGTAGAGACACTACATACTGATATACACCTGAACATCAGCAGGAGAGGACTCTTTAAAGTAGAGACACTACATACTGATATACACCTGAACACCAGCAGGAGAGGACTCTTTAAAGTAGAGACACTACATACTGATATACACCTGAACACCAGCAGGAGAGGACTCTTTAAAGTAGAGACACTACACCTGAACGTCAGAGGAGAGGACTCTTTAAAGTAGAGACACTACATGCTGATATACACCTGAACACCAGCAGGAGAGGACTCTTTAAAGTAGAGACACTACACCTGAACGTCAGAGGAGAGGACTCTTTAAAGTAGAGACACTACATGCTGATATACACCTGAACATCAGAGGAGAGGACTCTTTAAAGTAGAGACACTACATGCTGATATACACCTGAACATCAGCAGGAGAGGACTCTTTAAAGTAGAGACACTACATGCTGATATACACCTGAACATCAGCAGGAGAGGACTCTTTAAAGTAGAGACACTACACACTGATACACACCTGAACATCAGCAGGAGAGGACTCTTTAAAGTAGAGACACTACATACTGATATACACCTGAACATCAGCAGGAGAGGACTCTTTAAAGTAGAGACACTACACACTGATACACACCTGAACATCAGCAGGAGAGGACTCTTTAAAGTAGAGACACTACATACTGATATACACCTGAACATCAGCAGGAGAGGACTCTTTAAAGTAGAAACACTACATACTGATGAACATCAGCAGGAGAGGACTCTTTAAAGTAGAGACACTACATACTGATATACACCTGAACATCAGCAGGAGAGGACTCTTTAAAGTAGAGACACTACACACTGATACACACCTGAACATCAGCAGGAGAGGACTCTTTAAAGTAGAGACACTACATACTGATATACACCTGAACATCAGCAGGAGAGGACTCTTTAAAGTAGAGACACTACATACTCAGGGCCGCCTTAATGCACGGGCTGACCTGGGCTGAAGCCCAGGGGCCTATCATGAGCCAATAAAAAAGTTTTAAAAAAAGTTTTAATTAAAAAACAAAACGTTTTTTATTTCGGATGTTTTTAAAAAACATTTAAATAAACAAAGTCTTGGCTTTCAGAATATGAAACTTTTATTTCCAAAATCACACGATAAATACATTTTTGAAGCTTGTAAAGGGAAGAAGAAAGCTCTCACGCCGCCCTCCCTCCCTCCGGCTGACATTATGAATGTAAGAGTATAGTAATCATAGATAACACGGCAGGGTCCGTTACAGTTTGTTTTCATCTGATTTCAAATAAACAGAGTCTTGGCTTTCAGAATATTAAACTTGTTTCGGCAAATTCAGAAGATAAATACAACTTTGAAGCTTCGGCATAATTACAAGCGGAGAACGGAGTAACTTAACGCCACAGCAGGCAGAACAACAGCCGGTGTTTCTCCTGAGGGTTTTCCCCGGGACACAAACACAATACACACAAATGCAAAAATACACAAACACACACGTACACACACAAAATGAGTTTTGAGACAAGCAGCTATTACAAAAATGCCGAAGCCTACAGGTTATTTTATCTACAGGATGAGGAGGAAGGACAGATGAGTTCTGTACCGAGCGGCCGCGGGGCCTCGGAGCCAAGTAGGCCGTCTGGTTCTGATAGCGATGGAGTAGCGGGAGAGGAAAAACAGACAGGAGGGACATTATCTGTTGGAGGAGATGAGAGGACGACGAGGACTTGCTACGTGGAGGGGAGTCAACGGCAACCGGACAGATACATGAGGGAGGCCCGATACGTCACTCATCTGGAGGAGAGGACCAGGCACACGTAGAGCAGGGTGGAGAAGTGCGGTCACAGAGCCTGCCGAGGCTATTAATGACTTTCATTTGTTGTTTAAATAGGGGGCCTACAACACCTATCAGCCCCAGGGCCTGATGGCAGGTTAAGGCGGGCCTGCACATACTGATATCCACCATATTGCAGAAAAGAAGATCTGTGGCAAACACACTTTTCTGATACTTACATGTTTTTGTTCAGTGGGATAATCTCCGTATATTAACCCCACTTAAAGATTGGGAAATTGCAATGGCCAAAGGTTAATAGCTAACGCAAGGCTATAAACACACTAAGTTACGGTGACATGACTTTAAATCAACACTGCTAAGCTTAAGGCGGCTAATAATCAGCTTGATGTCGTTAACTAGTCTCATGTAGCTACTTGTCCGCCGCTTTAAAGACGTGTAAAGGCTTCCCGTATTCACCGTTCTTCAGATTGCCAAACCGTGATTTACATTTTTTTAATGTTTGGGTTTCATTCCTGCACCACTATATACGGTGTCAATTATTCACACTATTCTTTTTCCGAATGCATTCTATGTTTCTGAATGTGCACACAGTTCTGGTGCCAGTTCATAAAGAAATATATATAAAGGATAAAGGTATCTGATGAGTTTTAAGATGTTGTTGCATCAAACCAGGACATACGCACAATGCTGCATATTAAAACAAATGAAGGCTGTATGTGTTGTCCGGTGCCCCGTGTTCACATCTGTTTTTATGAACTCATCCAAATGCGAGACACATGCCAGGTGGAAAAGCCGGTTTGAATCTTGCAGCAGACAGAGTGGAAGCGACACACGGGGCGCGCGTGTCATCTCCGGCAGCGGACATCCTGTTGTGACGGTGGCCGGCGTTTGGACTGACGCCGACAGGTTTGCTGCTCCAATTTCCCCTCTGACGACGGGGGGGCTGGACAGGTTTGTTTCCTTGCGCAGTGATCGTGTTGCTGCAAAGCATTACAGCAGTGTCACACAGATATGCAATTCACAGGGGATGGTTTCAAATACACATTGTTTCACACCGACCCAGCGCTTGTGTGAGGTCATTTGTTTTTATATCGTGATTTTGGGACTCTTTTGCCTTAATCAGAGAGAAGCCATAGATTTGAAAGAGAGGGGATTAATACAGCAAAGGTCCACAGTTCAGATTCAAAGCCCAGGTCCACGGCAAGTCTTTGTACATAGGCCACACCCCAGTTGTGCAATATTACTATGTATATATATATATATATATATATATATATATATATATATATATATATATATATATCG
Organism: Pseudochaenichthys georgianus; assembly: GCF_902827115.2. Lineage (NCBI taxonomy): Eukaryota > Metazoa > Chordata > Actinopteri > Perciformes > Channichthyidae > Pseudochaenichthys > Pseudochaenichthys georgianus. The sequence continues at coordinate 44,768,922 of NC_047512.1, forward strand.
CTTCAATAATTATTATTGTTACTGGCTGCTTTCAGTTAGACAATTCAACTTCTGTTATCAATCTGTAGATAACTAAACAATATATACTTTCACCTTTAATACTATCACACTATTTCAGACAAGCTACAAATACTTTTTTAAAATACTGTTACTGGCACTGGATGTGTGTTTTGTAAATTGTGTTTTATTTATCTTTTATGTATGCTTTTTAATTCATATTAAGCTATTTTTCACATTTCACACGTACCCAATGACACACAGATACTGGCCGATCGAGGCAGCAGTAGACGGATTGGCTGTAGTGCTCTTATGCAGTGTCAAAACTCTGATTCCAACACCAAGCTAAACTGCAGCCAATGAAGAACGAGTCGTACACAATATCGTGACTAATATGTGATCTTTAACATATCATGCTTCAAATAAATGAACTTACAGCATTGCCTCTACGATGTGTCCTTGTGCATTCAAGCAAAGTACTTCTCTGCTCTCTGACCATGCCGTTTCTCTGCCGCTACAATCGAAAGTCGTAAAGTATAACAAAAAACGAGAAATAACATAATTAATCCATTAATCATTGACTAGCTTCTGTGTTTCTGGAGGCGAGCCCAATGCCATCTATTGTAGTTAACAAGCCCACTTCAGAACCTCTGAAATATGCCTTTAAGATAAACATTAAATATGACTTCCCAACCCTTTCATAGAAATATCATACACACGCTTCATTCTTTTGGATAGGTTGCCAGGCTCAACCACTTACGTGCTTCTTTTCGCTCAGATAATTCACCATGTCAACAAACAAATTCAATGCGAGTACAATAAGCACAGATGAAATCACACCTCGCTGAACCAAACAAGCAATATTAAAAACACAATGTCTCAGCTTCCAGATGAAGAGGTGTGAGATTGACGCGGCGATGCTTCCACAGCAGGAGGAACAGACTCGTGAAGCCCGATCCCTCTGCACCCAACACCCACGGGCCCTCGGAAGTTGATAGTGGTTAAACTGATAGCATTCAAAATTAACCAGACAAGTACAATATTTCTTATAGTCTCGACTCACACCGGAGGGAGGCATAATATTCCCGTTGCCTCAGGGTTGAAGGCAAGGCAAGTTTATTTATATAGCACCTTTCAGCACCAGGCAATTCAAGGTGCTTTACAAAAATGAAAGACATTCAGACAAAGGCATTTCAAAACAGTAAAAGATAAAATAAACATTAAAAGAAAATGGCATTTAAAATCAGTCATTAAAAAGAAAAGCTAATAAAATAAACATTGAAAGATAAAAGTTACAGTGCAGTCTAAGATATGAATAGTTCAATTATTTCGGTTCTTGATTTTTAATTTATTCACAGAACCTCCCTTTGGAAATCCGAACGTCCCGATTGTTCATTTAGATTGTTTTCACCATGTTCTGCTCGCATGACATCCACAATCGGACCCTCAGGAGGGTGTCCTAGCCCCCTACCCTGCTTTGCGTTCCATAACAAAGTCTTAAGTGTTACCTGAACACTATTGTTCACCCGCCTAAGAACTAATACCCCCCACTGAGAGTAAAGTAGGCCCGTTGTTACGTTCCCTCCTGGACTAGGGGTACAAAGGAAGTAACAAAAATATAAAATATCCGGGAGAGAGAAAGAAAAGAGGAAACCGATTGCTGAAGCCACAAAGTAGTGATGGCAGTTTGACACTGAAGCTTCGAACGGAGCTTCAACCCTGGACTTCCTAGTCCATAGAAGCAGTGCTTCGAAGCTTGCTTCAAGTCACGTGACTTGTGACGTCCGAAGCAGCAACTGCTTCATTTCCTGAATGACTCAACTCACTGGTTCGCCGTCCAATCAGGCGATTCAATGCACTGCCTCGTCTCGATTCTGACTGGTTGAAACTGTTTGAATTTAAGTAAATGTGGTCGTAGTTTGCTTGTTGCTGTTGAGTTGTTAGTATCGCGTTTTGATCATTATGGAGCCAGGAAGAGAGGTCGTTCTGGGATGTGGGATCACTTCAATCTGATTGCGCATGGTAAGGTAGGTCAACTACAGCATTATAGCTATGGTTTATCTCAAATCTATATTAAGTAGCATACAAGTAAAATTATGTATACGATCAATGTAGCCATTGCTTTATAGACTGGAATTGCATTTGTATTTACAACTGCCTTTCTCTACAGGTCCAGTGCTTGGTGTGTTCAACTGAACGGAAGTATCATGGGAATACTTCCTCCATGATTAGGCCCTTCACTGCCAGACATGGAGCTGCTGTGAACCAGGGGAACACAACGGGTATGTATTATATTATTATTAACACTGACACACTATGCTATGACTGTATTCCATGACTCACAAGTCTGCTTCCTTTGAGTGCACATAAATCCTTATTTGCTTTTTCTAGTTTAGTTTTTATTCTTGTTTCTTTGTCTTAGTGGACCGGAAGCGAGAGCTGGATGGGGCTCTCGTGAATATGGTGGTGAAAGACTCACAGCCTTTTTCCATCGTGGATGACTGTGGCTTCAAGGAGTTGGTGGCCTTGCTTGATCCTAGATACACTCTTCCATCCAGACGGGCTCTAAAGGACATGGTGGTCCAGAGATATTAGGAGAAGGCCAAGGCTGTCATGCAGAGGGCAGAGGCTGTGAGCCTGGCTGCTGATGTGTGGACCTCCATTAATATCTAGCCGTGACCTGCCACTATGTGGATGACTCTGCGAAGCTGGCCACAGTGCTTCTGGGAGTGCTGCCTTTCCCTGAAGCTCATGCAGCGGTTACCATCACTGCTGCAATGAGGAGGAATGGAGGGATGGGGCACTGAAGGCAAAGTGACCTCAATCTTCACAGATGCAGGGGCAAATATGGTTGCCTCTGTCAGAAGTTTAAATCTAAGACATGCACTTTGCTCATTCACTAAATGTAGTGGTGAAGCTCATTCAGGAGGTGGACACCCAGCGACGCTGAAAACAGATGTGAGAACTCTGTCCTCTGAGGACTATGACACAGCGGACGCATGCCTGCAATTGCTCTCCCCCTTTTTCCAGGCAACAGTGGAACTGTCCGAGGAGAAGAGAGTCTCAGGGTCAAAGGTCATCCCAATGACAACAAAGTGATTGATGAAGCTCAGCGCAAGTTCAAGCAGGAAGAGCAAGCTCTTCATTCATATTTCACGTCACTTATTTACCCTCTCCTGAGCATGAGCGCCCGTCTGGCTTCCCGTGGTGGCTCACGTACGACAGAGGCAGACTTCCTCTTCTCCCATCTGCTGCAGCAGGGCATTTCTGCAGCCCCAGATCTCCCTCTCTCCCAGCTTCGGGAGCTCTCGGACCAAGTCTCCGGCGCGGTCCCCCAGCCCAAGCCAGCAGCTCCAGCCAGCTCTCCCGAGATATCAGGGCGCGGGGGAAGAAGGACAAGGAAGGCGAGTCCTCCACGAGCTCGCTCGTCGAAAACATCCGCCCCTTCCCAGGCTCACCCCAGCGCTGACCAGCCCGGGAGCACCGGAAACCAGCCCCTCACGGACGCTAGCTTAGCAAACACCCTGCAATCTCTGGCAAGCTCCTTGCTGATAATCGACGCTCGCCTCCAGTCCATGGAAAAGGGCCCTGCTGGAGCTTCAACCTCTTCCGCCAACAGGGCCGGGTCTTCTGCTCCGGTACCGCCAGGGTTTATGCCGGGTCAGGGTCTTTTACATCCACAAGCGGTAGCTCCCTCTCACTCCCTGGCTTCCGCCCTCCCAGCTCCTCCTTCAGGCAGGATGTACATTCCCCAAGCCGCTAACATTTCCTCACGGCTTAGAGCGAACATTCTCGAAGGGAAAGACATTAATCTCGTCAGCCTTATTTTGCCTTCCCCGGAGTGCGTCAAGTCCATTGCCACGGGAGGAAGCATCACTGCCGTCGTCAAGTCTTCAGACCCCCGGCTCATCAAAGACCTCAGCATAGGGCAATTTCTGCTTGCTTTTGGCATCTTTCGGGACGTCCTCTGTTCAGTTTACCCCGAAAGAAGGATCGAACTAGACGCTTATCTGGCCATGATCGGCGATCTTCACCTTAAATACGGAAGATCCGTTTTCTACTTTTACCATAAAAGTTTTTCAAGCAAAGCAGCGCTTCACTTAGCCCATCACAACGTTCGCCTGGATTGGTCCGTGCCGGACACCGAGCTGCTCGTGATGGCTACCGGTGGCCATCAAGTCGCTACGTGGAACAGCTGCGGGGCGCAGGGCCACACCTCCCCTTTCTGCCCTTCAGTGCCTCTCTCCGGGCCTAGAGTCTGCCCCACGCCGTTTTTCGGGAATAATGGTCAAAGCCGTCAGGTGCAGCATCGGCAAGACGAGAAGATTTGCTCCCACCCATATTGTACATTCCTCCACATCTGCAGTTCCTGCAAGGATGCTCATCCGAGGTCTGTATGCCCCAGGCGCAACCGCAGCTTTGCCGCTACCTCGCGCCAGGAACCACGTGGCAGATAATCTTTCGAACCATCCCCCCCTACCCCCATTAACGCCACACATTAGCAGCGTCTGTATCTACTCCCTCAGACACTCAATGAGGCTTCTTTTCTTTTATTCACGGATGCTGCTCCATCCGTGGTTTTGGGGGGTTTCTTTCAGGGAGAAAGAGAAGTTCATGTAAGATAGTCTAATCACCCAATCAAGCATATCAGCATCTATGTCTCACCGTGGCGTAATTAAACTGCTACAATCAATTACAGGCATCAGTTAAACGACTGACAGCGTTTTGCACACAACTGAGGAAAAACGCACAACCTGACACACCTACAGACGAACAGCCCTCCACATCAGCTCAACCGGCACCAGCAAGTGTTGACAATCCATCCTCCACAGGTAATGTTATAAATAGTTAATTGATAAAATGCAGGACAACATAAGTATAAGTACTGATGAGTCATGTTTGTCTTTCAGGTCTTAACCTTTGGGAACTCTGGACGGAGATGCTTCTGAAGCGAGGAGGGCGAGGAATGCCACGGCAGATGCTACAGTGGAGGTGCAGCGGTACATGACCGATCCGTCGCTGGGAAGATCATAAGACCCACTGGCGTACTGGGTGCACCATCAACATGTGTACCCTAATCTGTTCAAACTGGCGAGAAACTATTTGTATGCATGCCAGCATCATCGGTTCCATCTGAGCGAGTGTTTTCAAAATGCGGGGAAATTGTAAGCAAGAAAAGAAACTAGCTAAATCCTAAAACTGCTTGAAAAAATGAAGTACCTGAATAGAAATCTTTGAGTGATCCCCATCCCACATGCGCACCCCCTGCCACAGTTACACAAGCGCACCACAACAACACAATACACGCATTCATCCATCTTTATTTGTAAATGATATATATATTGGACACTTGGTTTTGAATTTGAGCGCTTCAACACTTTATGACCGCTCTAAACAATGCGCAATGTGTGGGTTGTTGTCGTAGTTTGCGTTGTTGAGTTGAGTTGTTGTTGGTATTGCATTTTAATTGTATCATTATAGAGCAAGCCAGGAAGAAAGATAGGTCGTTCTGGCTCGGGAAACACTTCGACATGTGGAGAAGCTGTGAACAAAAAGACAATTATCAGTAATATAAAAACAGTTCAATATTTTAAGGAATAGATAGCCCAGTGGGTCGAGCCGGCGGCCAGGATGCGTAGATGTCCTCCGCGCAGCTGGTTCAAAGCCCGGATTGGATGAACTTTTAATCATTGCTTTAATAACTGATAAAAGGCCCTCTCTAGTCTCTTCTCAATAACCCAATTATCAATCTTTCATTGCAAATAGAACATGATATTCAGTCTTAGTGTGTGTGTGTGTGTGTGTGTGTGTGTGTGTGTGTGTGTGTGTGTGTGTGTGTGTGTGTGTGTGTGTGTGTGTGTGCGCATCTAATATTTTTCAAGGCAAAGATACGTTAAACCCACTGCAGCCTTACACTTCGCCAGGAGAGGTCGCTGTACCAAGTGGTTCGATGCTTCATGTTGCCATCACTACCACAACGTGATGTTTTAATTAATAAAGAGTCTCATCTAGTGATGTTACGTATCGCGCCGAGGCTTCGGAGCGTGTGTCGAGTAATCCCCGAAGCTTTTTGTGAAGCCTGTATCGAGGCTCGTATCGTTTTGGGCCAGTGACGTCATCGATGACAAACGAAGCCTCGCTGCCTGTCGACACCACGTGACTGCTTCAGGAAGCGCTTCAGATCTTGGCGCGAGCTTCTGACAGATAAAAACCCATGGGATTCAAATCAAGATGTGTGAACCTTGTGAGAGGAGAACGCTGTCGTTTGCCAGCTTTGGTTGTACGATATTTTTGCAACTCGTTAGAATGGAGCCAGCAAAGAAGAGAAGCACTTCCCCTGTGTGGGAACACGTTGATCTGATTTCTCCCAATAAGGTAGGTTGCATACATAGAATATTACAACAGATGTATTATGTTAGATTGTGTCTGGTTCATTTTTTACTTTTTCTAATTCAGTGTTTATTGTGGGAACTGGGATACAATAACAACACTTCATCCATGCTAAGGCATTATCGTGCCACACATGTTAACTTCACTTTATCATGCAAATAAAAGAAAGTTACAAGATACTCATTCTTAACACAGCTCCCCCCCCCCCCAGCTAGGCCTACCAGAAAGCAGGATCTGGATGAGGCCTTGGTCAACCTGATGGTGAAGGATACACAGCCCTTCAGTGTTGTGGAGGATGTGGGATTTAGGGCATGTGTGGCCTTATTGGATCCAAACTGTCCTCCCCACACGGCAGGTGTGTGAGACTTCACGTATAGAGCAACATTGTTTATCTTTTCATGGCATTTGACCATTAACCAGTGATTCCCCCTCTGTTAGGCTGCTAAGGCTATGGTGGAGGCCAAGTACGTTCTGGAAAGGAACAAGGCCGTAGCTGACATGCAGAAGCTGGCTGCAGCGAGCCTGACCTCTGACATGTGGACGTCCATCAATATGGATGCTTATCTGGCTGTAACCTGCCACTGTGTTGACGATAACACACGTCTTAATGTGTGTTGTTAGAGTGCAACCATTTCCCCAAACACACACTGCTGAAACCCTGGCCAGAGTGAAAGCCTCCCTCGTGGAGGAATCACTGACAAGGTCACTTGCCTTGTGACGGATGGTGCAGCCAACATGATTTCCTGTGGCAGACAATTAAAGCTACGTCATGCAATATGCATTGCACATACACTGAATTTGATTGTCAAAAAATCTCTTGACATGACCCCTGTGCTGTGTGACATTCGGGCCAAGGCAAGAACACTGGTGGGATATTTCAGGAGCAGCATCCTGGCTAAGGTATGTGCTTTGACCTTTCTTACATTGGTTAATAATGAATAATAATAATAATGCTATGTTTATGTTACTGCTAATTTGACAATTAAATACATCTTTAATGTTGTGTTAAAGGAGAAGCTTGTCTGGATTCAATGAGGCCACCATTGAGCTTTCTGAGGAGAAAAATGTATCTGGTTCCAAGGTTCTGCTCCTCCTCAAAATGCTGGAGCAAATGCTTCATGAGGAGATGGCAAACATTGCAGTAGCAGTGGCCAAAGAAATGGGAGAACACCTCTTAAGGCAGCGAAGAGAGAGGCTCCACACACTCCAATCTATGAGCATCATGTCATCGGCAACGCTATGGACCCCCGGTTCAAACGGATCGGATTGTTAGCCCTTAAAAAGCTGCAGAAGCCACAGAAAGGCTCGTGACTGAATGTGGTGCGCTGATCCGAACACCTGAAGCCGTGCAGCCCCAAGAAAGTCCATCCACGTCTCAACCTGAACAAGAAACCCCAGGTATTTATTAATGTTAAAGCCATTTGAAGTCATTACTACATCCACTGACTCTCTGGCATACATTGGATCAGACTGTGAAGATGTCCAGGAAGACCAAGAATGCCACAGCTGACGCAACTGTTGAAGTCCAGCGGTACCTGGCCGAACCGAATACCGGACGCTTGGAGGACCCTCTGAACTGCTGGCAGACACAAACACATGTTTATCCAAACGTGCAGTCACTTTTGTGTGCACACCTGCTTCCTCAGTCCCGTGTGAAAGGGTCTTTTCAAAGGCAGGAGACGTCGTGTCAAAGAAAAGAAATCGCCTAATCCCGAAAACTGCAAAGTCACACAAGCACACCCACTGCCCTCTGGAAAAAGTTAAACCCTTCTTCTTTTCCAGTTTTCGAACATATATTGCTTCTTTTGTCTTTATGGAAGGCAGCAGACATTTACATTTATAGATATAACAACAAGATACGGTGTTGATACATTGTTTTTATTACTATATACACAGTCATTTTAAAACACTTGCTGGTGCAACATTCTGTTCATACAGGATTACAAATACATTTGACATATTTTACACTTTTGTATCATTATTTCCAGTATTTTTAGTCAAAGATTACAAATAATATGTGGCTGTTGTACACCTGTTCACCACCAGGGGGTCTCGTGTGCACATGAAGCCCACGATGAACCTTTGAGTGAACCGATTGGCTGGAAGCAGGAAGTGCTTCAGATCGGTTGAACCACAACGCTCATATTACCCATGGATGTATAATAAGAACCATATGACCCCTCCTGTACCCGGGCCGGTGACACGATGGCATCAAGAGAGCTCAGACCCTCACTCATATAGAGGTCGGAACATGTTTTAAGTATCAATGAATAAAAGTAAGAATAAAAACATCAATGAATAAATACAGGAATAAATGGTGTGTGCTGTGGCTCAGCTGGAAAGCAGTTGACTCTCGACCGCAGGGTCCCTGGTTCAACGACTCGTCAATACGTCTTTTTGTTTGTTTATAAAAGCTACAGCTAAATGAGAGGCTTTTCAATCACAATCATTCAACTGGAATAAAAACAATATTGTTAACATGAAAATATGATTTAATGTTCGTTGTTTAGAGTTATTCTAAGGCTTTACTCATTGGGGACTCGGTATGAGAGAGCACACTGTTGAGATGTCCAATCTGCCTGTTGTACACACTTTGACCAGCAGGGGGTTGTGTTCAGATGAAGCCCATGATGAAGCCTCATGAGATGAACCCTTTTGCGAACCAAGTGGCTGGAAAGCTTCAAAGCTTCATAAGGCTTCATCTCACCATCACTACCTAACAGGTCTTATACAAAGAAACCACACATGCAGCCAGAGGAGAAGGAGAGGGCGACTGCAGCCTTCCTCAGGTGCTTTATGGAGGCCCTGATTGGGGATTGGGAGCACCTGGGGGAGAGGCGGCACCTGGAGGGAGACACACCCCCACCAGCTACGGCACGTAACACCCGTTTTCTACCAATGTCTTCTCTGTCTGCAAATTCTGTTTAAAATGGGTTTCAAATACTCAACACGATAAAAGTGTTGTTGGGGATCTGGTTTTTAAAGCATCTTAATTTAGAGCCACTTGAATTGAGAGGACAAGGCAAGAGGGTCCAGAGTCATATTAGAGGATCAATAAAGGATCTTGTTAGAAATTAAAATCAATGTTTTGATGGCATAGTGCACCTTAAACATACCGTCAGTTTAAATGCCGTTTTATACTGAAAAACCAGAAGTTCTTGTGCACAACCAGTTAAGCTTTTATTCTGAAAATCCTTCATCTCCGGTTAGCATTTAGCATGAGGCTAATATACCATTTACTATAGAGGTGAATTTAGTAGCGATATGACACGGAGTGTTGCACACCGAAACCTACTGATTTCAACACTACAACTATAGACGTGGAGAGATTATTATTGCTGAATATTAAATGAAGGTACAGTTTATTTGAATACGTTATTGTTTACAGACGTGGGTAGCATGAGACAACATCCAGAACGACCGGAAACCAAACTGCCGTGAAGTATTTCCTGGAGTATTGATTACAGCGTTTAGAATGTGTTAAATGAAAAGTCATGAAAGAGTTAAGGAGGAGAAAAGGCGTGTTTAGATATATATTGAATGTACAATGTCTCAGGGTTCTTACACCTTTTCCAAAGTCAAATTCAAGCACTTTTCAAGCCTTTTCAAGGATCTTACAGCTGTTGTAAATTACATATTTATATACACATACTCAAATGATTATTTCCCTACCTCACATTAAATCAGATGTTCTTTATGCTATAAACAACCAAATGTGTGTTTCGTGATAGCATTCTACACGAGGATGAACAATTAAAGAAAAGAAAACTAAGTTTAATATTTCAAAATTAGTGACCTGTACGTAGACTGGGCCTCCCATATAACCTGGCTGAGCCGATATACAACAATCAGCCAAATAACTTTTCAATACATTATTGATTAATTGTTGAGGTACTTTTAGGTTGGTAGTGAACGCAAGTCAGAGGTACATGGTGTACTTCTACTCCACTGCAGTTCAGAGGTACATGGTGTACTTCTACTCCACTGCAGTTCAGAGGTACATGGTGTACTTCTACTCCACTACAGTTCAGAGGTACATGGTGTACTTCTACTCCACTACAGTTCAGAGGTACATGGTGTACTTCTACTTCTCTACAGTTCAGAGGTACATGGTGTACTTCTACTCCTCTACAGTTCAGAGGTACATGGTGTACTTCGACTGCACAACAGTTCAGAGGTACATGGTGTACTTCTACTCCACTACAGTTCAGAGGTACATGGTGTACTTCTACTGCACTACATGTATTTAACACCTTTAGTTACTCTACAGATGATGAATGATGTGAAATATAATCAAGTGTTAAATCAGACTTGAGTTACACCTGGAGTAAATCCACCAGCTACCCTGCAGTATACAAATTCATTCAGATTAGCTGCACCTCCACCAGCTACCCTGCAGTCTACAAAGTACTTCAGACTAGCTGCACCTCCACCAGCTACCCTGCAGTCTACAAAGTACTTCAGACTAGCTGCACCTTCACCAGCTACCCTGCAGTCTACAAATTCATTCAGACTAGCTGCACCTCCACCAGCTACCCTGCAGTCTACAAAGTACTTCAGACTAGCTGCACCTCCACCAGCTTTGAGAACACTTTCATGATCAATCATTATAAAACATATCATATATATTATTCTGAAATGGACCAATCTGCACAACGACTACTTTCACTGTCTTTCACTATATTCTGATGAGAATACTTTCTACTTTCACTTGAGGAACATTTTGAATGCAGGACTTTTACTGGAACAGAGTATTCCTACACTCTGGTACTTCTACTTTTACTAAGTACAAGATCTGAGTACTTCTACTTTTACACAAGTACAAGATCTGAGTACTTCTACTTTTACACAAGTACAAGACCTGAGTACTTCTACTTTTACTCAAGTACACGATCTGAGTACTTCTACTTTTACTCAAGTACAAGACCTGAGTACTTCTACTTTTACTCAAGTACACGATCTGAGTACTTCTACTTTTACTCAAGTACACGATCTGAGTACTTCTACTTTTACTCAAGTACAAGATCTGAGTACTTCTACTTTTACTCAAGTACAACATCTGAGTACTTCTACTTTTACTCAAGTACAACATCTGAGTACTTCTCCACCTCTAGTAGTGTATTAGCCTGAATTGTAGCCACAAAATCACGCAGAGCTGCATAAAAATAGACTCACAATGGTAACAAGTGGAAAATAATATTTACAAATGTGTCCAATGATTTGTAGGTAGTGTTGACGACTCAAGACTCCTGACTTAGACATCTCCAAAGGAAGACTGTGTTCATTCTACAAGTACATGGGATTAAAGCAAAATGTAGTTTTAATTGTATAATATTTCAATTTTATATAAAAGACAGTTTTTTTTCATGTTTTCAAATAAACAAAGTCTTGGCTTTCAAAATATTAAACTTGTTTCGGCAAATTCAGATGATAAATACAGCTTTGAAGCTTCGGCATAATTACAAGCAGAGAACGGACTAATGTAACATCACAGCAGGCATAACAGCAGCCGGTGTTTCTTGTGAGTGTTTCCCCGGTACACAAACGCAAAAATACACACACACACTCGCGAGCTTCCCCCAGACCAGTAATACAAACGAAAATGTGTCTTCGGGTCAATGTGACTGATTTCGATAGAGCAAGTCACATTTGGTTTAGGCACGAAACATACTACCAGTAGAAATACATTGCTTTCAAAATCGCTCTGTGTCGAATCAATAGATTATATTTCATGACTATAACATGAAATGCCGTGAGAGCTTCATCCTCTGAACACCACACGATGGCAACGCACATACCATAGGTATGCTCATCTGAAATGATTGTCCCCTGCAATTATTATTATCCCTCATGGAGTTTGCTATTCAGCTCGCTAACGTTAGCTTAAACAAACGTAACATGCAACGTTAGCCTAATCTAAAATGCTCTTCTACGGGGTACCTTTCATGTTGCTCGTCAGCGCAGACTCTCGCATCGTTATTTGTTGCAAACTTTGCAGGAGGCGACTCGTGGGCTTGACCCTAGTCTTAGCCATGGCTTGTATTGGTCTTCTGCTAGCCAACGCTCGTTGAAACGGCAACCTCCTGGCACACAGTCATCTATCTCTCATCAGAATGCCCAGGTCACAGTAACACAAACACCTGCATGTCGCGCGCATAGCGCGGGAAGGCCGCAGCGGAGATGTTTTATGTAGAAGCGAAGCAATTCTTTTCTTTTAATCTAACAAGCGAACTATTCAGTCAGACAGCAATTTTTTGTAAAAGTAAAGCATTTACATTTTCAAGCACTTTATCTCAATTTCAAGCACCATTCCCAAAATTCAAGCACTTTCCCAACCTTGAAAACACCACGTCAAATTTCAAGCATTTTCAAGGATTTCAAGCACCCGTACGAACCCTGTGTCTGTATCCTCTGATATGCGTAACAACGGACATTAAATACGTGGAGGGCCGGCCCCCAGCAGCGCCGACCGGCCCACAGGGAGGAGCCAGCGAGATATAACAGCTGGGGAGGGGGAGCTCGCTCTCTTCTCTTCGCTCACGAGAGCCAGAACACAGCTGGTTTTTCTGTCTGAACATTCTCCTGTTTGTAACATTACCGCGCCTTATTTTTAATTAAAGTAACCATGTGAACCTTCTCAGAGACTCCATTTAAAGCTTCTCTCCAGGACGCGAGAATAACGAACACAGATAACAGACTTTCGTTGGAAGTAGTCTAAAAAAGCGTGAACCTCTACGATTTCTGCCTGAATCTGATTTTTTGGTTCACTTGCTCTGTTTTTAATTCAGCAGGTGAACCTATATGTTAAGAACATACTGTGTGTGAGCTGAACTGTGTTTTTCTGTCAGCCAAGATTTCATTTCTGGTTCTTTAAACTGTAGTCTGTGTTCATGTGTTTCATTGTTGGTACGAATATATATGAATATGTTTCACGAAAGGCAGCTTTTCCTATAAATACAATAGTTGTCATGCTAAATATATTGGTTTCTTCTTTTCTAAGGTCACATTGTTCTGTTAGCCCAGCCCCACCTAGTGTCAGCAGAAAGTATTACAATAATGATTACAACAAAATGCAAAAAATAAATTATAAAATATATTTTAAGATCATGTCTGATTCGTCTCATTGCTGTTTCAGTCTGTGTTCTTCTAATGAGTGTCTACAGTGTGAGCCTATTGAGCCGTTTAGAGCCATGTGGGACAAAACCTGATCCTGCCCCTCCCTCTCACTGTCTAAGTGAACGGTGACTGAAAAACTACACTGGCCATGCTCAGAGTATTTTCCTATTTAATGTGTGGCAAAAAACAATGACCATAGGGGCATAGAGCTGCCATCCCCACCATACGTCATCTCACATGATTCAGAGCTGATTGGCTGTAAGTACGTCACGTGTGCTGCGAAACGTCCCATGTAGTTTGAAGAGGAGACGAGAGAGCAGCATATAGCATAACATCACCAGCGATTAAAAGAAGTAAACAACTGAAAGAAAATGAATGAAGTTGACCATTTACTGGAGCACACATTTGAGACACTTAGTCTCGGAGAGAAACTGGAGGTAAAGCGCCTCGGTGCCCACCATCCAGCGGATTTCCAAATGGTCCAGACTGCGGGCAAAGTTAAACGTGGGTTTAACGGTGAGCTAAAAAGAAATGGCTAACGGCGAGCATCCAGAAGAATTCCCTCTTTTGCTTTCCTTGCCTGCTTTTTGGTGAAGATCAAGGTACTTGGTCGAGGACAGGTTACAAGGACTTAAAGCATCTGTCGGAGAGGACAATGAAGCATGAGAGCAGCAACAGTCTTTGGAAAATGCCGTAAAATTGGGATTACTCAAAGGGTGAATGTTGCAGCTCAGACTGACGGCGCCTACAGACGCGGCATTGATGATCATAATAGGAAGGTGGAAGAAAACCGGTACGTGCTGGGTCGGGTCGGCGGACTCTCTGAATCCAGAGATATTCAGGTCAGTTTTCGAGACGATGTGTGAGGGCGATTCCAGGCTTCGACGGCACTACGAAGCTCAGCCCGTTTTCAAAGGGACATCAAGCACCATACAGAATGAACTCTTGGACTGCATGTATGATGTGTGCAGGGAGGAAATAGCCGAGCAAGTGGACAACACATCATCTGTTGCCGTTCAGGCCGACGAGACAATCGACGTCTCCTGTAAATCGCAAATGGTGATTGTGCTGCGATACATTACGCCTGACCTCACAGTTACAGAGCGTTCTTTGGAGTTTGTGGAAGTAAAGGACACAACTGGTGTAGGTCTCTCTAACAGCATCAAGGCTGTTCTGGAACCCCTGAAGCTGAAAGAAAAGCTAATCGCTCAGACCTATGACGGGGCGGCCGTCATGAGCGGTAACGTGCGCGGGGTACAGACGGTGATGAAGGAGACGTACCCAAACGCTACACACGAGGCAACACAGAGACGCATACCGGCCACCGGCTGTGAGATGGAACTTGAAAAGCAGAACTGTGAACGAGGTTTGGGAGACCGGAGAAGCTGCTTCAGTGGACGGAGCATATACGCGCACAACCAGGATGGGGTGCGGTCCCCATCAGTGAGGCATACGGCCTGTCAAAGAAACTGCGGGACCGAGCATTTATGCAGCTCCTGGAGTTTTTTTCGTGGCTTGTGCCAGAAGTGGATGTTTTATACAACACTCGACGAAGCATCGATGCACCTGGGATCGACCGCGCGCTCTGCCATTTCAAGGAACATGTCCAGAAAAGGAGGCGGCAAACTGATGCATTGGCCGCCACCGCTCATGATGGAACAGACGAGCCAGGCCGACGAGTCAGCAGCACAGTGATGAAGGTGATGAAGGAGGCTTGTGACTGTTCTCACAGAGAGACCATTTGATCGCTGCAAAGCTCGCTGACAGCTCGTTCTTCCCACAGCATGTCCGGTCATGTCCTCCACCTGAGCTTGACTGCGCCGTGAAACTGGCCTGCGTTGGGAAACAAGGAGAAGTTGGAGTCTGAGCTGACTACGCTCTGCCGCCGCAGTGAGCTTCACACTGGAAGCACTGCCCGGTCTCTGGTGAAATCCATCCACGAGAACAACTTGGAGGACACGTTCGCTGAGACTGTTATTTTGGTCAAAATAATAGTAACAACTCCGATGACGACATGCGAGTCAGAGAGGAACTGTTCCACCCTCAAAAGGATAAAGACTTCCACTACAACACCATGGGACAGCCGCGACTTAACGCGTTGGCCAGGCTTTCAACTGAAAGCAGTTGATCCAGCAGCTACAGGACTTCCTCCCCAAAGTGACCGCTCTGTCGGAGGAAGGGCCGCCGTGCCGCTTTCCTCTTCACGTGAGCCTTCAGCTTTGGAGCTCTGACCTTCTGTGTTGGCCTCTGCTGGATCCATTGATATTGTTCACCAAAGCCAAGTGAAACATATTTATCCAGAGCCTGAAAAATATAGTTGTGCATCTTTTCAGTAACACACTCACTCTGACATAGTCTATGCATCACTTTGTGACAAGGCCAATCTGTAATTCTGACTCTTATAGATAAGTGTATGATGGATGTGTGAGGGTCTACTTTCTGTCTCCACCTGTCAGAAATCACTGTACGCTGTAAATCAGTGTGTCTTCAAATCTGTTCAAGCTAAAGTGCCACCTGTATAGTAAGATGACTGGAAATGTCTTCAAACTGCTAATATTGTAAGTATACATGCACATAAATTAAGTTTATCTTTTCCCACCCATATTGTACATCTTTATTATTGAAATGTCAAATATTTGGCCTATTCAACATTGGATTACAAGACGGCATTATTAATCAAACATGATTCTTTCTTTATGCAAGACTATCATTGAGCGAGTGAATTTATGTTAATATATTTGTATTTGTTATGCCTTGCGACCATACTTGCCAACCCTGTGACCTCAGAAATCGGGTGCATTTCAAAACCACCGCGGGGGGGGTGCTAGTGGATCGCCGGAGTTGTATTAGATTAACATTAACATGCTTATTGTAGTTGTAAGTGCACTGAACTTGCGGCCTGTAGCACCATGGAGCATATGTGTGGGCAGGAAAGGAGTGAGCAGAGGAGAGTTGTCAATGCTTGTTCTGTTTTCTTCAGTTGCTACTAAAGAGACGTGCTACCATGGAAACCAAACAATGGTGTAGCTGTAATAAAGTCAGAGTGGAAACAGTCCTGAGTAAATCTGATTTTGTCAGAAATCGGGAGAAATATGACCCGGGAGGAAACCGGGAGAGGGCAATGAAAATTAAATATAGTATGCCTACGACCAACATTTTGCGTTCATTACATAACTACACCGCAGATGCGTATATGATGTCAATAAACCTGTTGAATCTTGAATCTTTAAATTACATTTTTCTAAAGGTTGTGTGGATTTCCAAGTAAAGCAGACAACATCTTTCTTTTACAGATTGACATACACTGGAGTTGAACCAACGTCATCACCTTTAGCTTGGCGTTGGTGTTGTGAAGTCATGTGACCGTGATGAATTTATTTTCAAGCCTAAATTAGTTATTTATGTTGGGTTCAGAATTCCAGAAAAGACAGACGACTTCTAAGTTTAACTATTTATTGTAAAGAGAGCAAAATGTATATATCACTTGGCCAATAACTCGTCACGTCTTTGGGAACCACAGGCAGCAAAGCTGTAATCTGTAACCACCAAATCCGTCAAGAGCCTCGAACGACAATACATTTCATCACACAGGGCGTTGCCCGTACCTTTATGATTGGTCAAGACTAGCTGAAGAGATACCGCGGGTTAGCCTTGGTTCTCTTTGGTTGGAGCGCAGACTCAGAGTCTCTTGGCAACACGACCCTCCAATCAGCATTCGGCCGGCCTGTGGAAGTCCCTCCCTACTCGGGCACCATCATGTAATTTGTTTTGAGGAAGCTTCTACAGAAAAGTGGAATCTTGGTCATACTGATTCCCAGCTATGCGTGGGCGCGGAGCTAACCCAGGCGGCCAAGGCCAGCCTCAATAACTCATTGCTTCTACAGTGCCTGCATCTGGCTTCTGCTACTTTCTATTGCAAGCTGAATTCCTTTGGATTCTGTCGGACGATTTAAAATGTCACAACTGAATTGAGCAGTTGAAGTTACAATTTAATAAATGTGAAACTGTGAATTGAGGTTTCATATTAGAAAATGATCACAGCATGATATGTTTTGTAATGATTGTCATATTGTCACGAGAGAAGGTAAAAACCCTGTGTGTACAAGTGTGGACCATTTTTCCTCAAATAAACTGATCCCACCCTTTGTTTTTAAATTATATGGTTTAAATTAATAATATTTGTTCTCAAAGTAATGATAAACCTGTGAGTTGGATGTAGAAAATCAATATAGACTTTTTTTTATTTTAGTGTAAATTCAGATGGAACACAGTAAAAACATAATTATTGTGTCCGTCCAAAAAAAACACATTACTTATAGTGAAAACCACCCTTGATTGATGGGATGGTAAACTACAAGCTTTAGGAATCCAAACTATAACATATAAGTACCCTGTATCAAGATTGATGCGAAACAAGTGACATTTGACCTTTTTAGAGAGATTTAGCAAAAAAAACCACTTCTGGGGTCATTTGGGTGGATTTGCCATATCTCTGGAACCCATTGGTCGATTTTGATGATTGACACCTCTTTTGAACCGTTAGAGCCAATATAATCGAGAGGGAGTTCCTAAATCCACCTAAACATTTCCATTGAGGAGTGAGAGTGATGCGCACGCAGTTTTCCCAAACCGAAAGCTATGTTACGCTCTGAAAACGGAAAACTACGCTTTTTGCCATAAATATGAAGATGGATTATGAGTAATCATTTCAAAGGGACACAGAGCCATTGGATTAACCTTCAGCAGCGTTTTTATCGTTTTAATGCCATTGAACACAACTTTTGATCAGAAAACAGCAAAGTTAAGACATTTGCCATTTTGACTCCATAAAGCTACGTGGTGTGTTGTCTGGGTTTGTCTGCGCTGCCCTGAGTTTTGATCGCACAGTGATGATACTTATACCTCTAGAATCTGTGGAATCTCAGCTTGCTAGCTGATACCTTGTTTGTGCAGATCCGATAAGTAATACATTATTTCTACCGTGAGCTCGGTGCTAAGTGCGTTAGCATTTTTTCCGCTCAGGGCTCATTCAGAGGCTCGGCGTTAGACTTGAGTTTTATTCGGGTGAAAATTGTTCATATCGTCAGTTAGCTGAGTTTCTTCCCGTTAAGTGGGTATGACACATTCATAGTTTGTTAAATGTTAAGAAGCCCTCAGACGCTGTGTCTTGCAAGATGTTGTGTTTTGGGGCTTAACTGGTTAAACAGATTTCGGAACCCTGCAACTTACTGGCGGTTTGTTAGGCATGTTTCTTTCCCAAAAAAATGAAATTTGTGCTAGATTTAGAAAAGTTCAGCAGTTCTTGAATTAATATAGCATGATGTTCTTTTTCCCCCAGAAACTTCACCAAGTGAAACATATTTATCCAGAGCCTGAAACATATAGTTGTGCATCTTTTCAGTAACACACTCACTCTGACATAGTCTATGTATCACTTTGTGACAAGGCCAATCTGTAATTCTGACTCTTATAGATAAGTGTATGATGGATGTGTGAGGGTCTACTTTCTGTCTCCACCTGTCAGAAATCACTGTACGCTGTAAATCAGTGTGTCTTCAAATCTGTTCAAGCTAAAGGGCCACCTGTATAGTAAGATGACTGGAAATGTCTTCAAACTGCTAATATTGTAAGTATACATGCACATAAATTAAGTTTATCTTTTTCCCACCCATATTGTACATCTTTATTATTGAAATGTCAAATATTTGGCCTATTCAACATTGTATTACAAGACGGCATTATTAATCAAACCTGATTCTTTCTTTATTCAAGACTATCTTTGAGCGAGTGAATTTATGTTAATATATTTGAATTTGTTATGCCTTGCGACCATACTTGCCAACCCTGTGACCTCAGAAATCGGGAGCATTTCAAAACCACCGCGGGGGGGGTGCTAGTGGATCGCCGGAGTTGTATTAGATTAACATTAACATGCTTATTGTAGTTGTAAGTGCACTGCCTTGCGGCCTGTAGCACCCGCGCCTGTGTGGGCTGGACCTGTACTGTACAGGAAAGGAGTGAGCAGTACTAAAGTCAGAGTGGAAACAGTCGTGAGTAAATCTGATGTTGTCAGAAATCGGGAGAAATGCGGGAGAAATATAACCCCGGGAGGAAACCGGGAGAGGGCAATGAAATCAGGAGAGTTGGCAAGTATGCCTACGACCAACATGTTTAGTTCATTACATAACTACACCGTAGATGCGTATATGATGTCAATAAACCTTTTGAATCTTGAATCTTTAAATGTTTCTAAAGGTTTTGTGGATTTCCAGTAAAGCAAACAACATCTTTTACAGATTGACATACACTGGAGTTGAACCAACGTCATCACCTTTAGCTTGGCGTTGTGAAGTCATGTGACCGTGATGAATTTATTTTCAAGCCTAAATTAGTTATTTATGTTGGGTTCAGAATTCCAGAAAAGACAGACGACTTCTAAGTTTAACTATTTATTGTAAAGAGAGAAAAATGTATATATCACTTGGCCAAGGACTCATCGCGTCTTTGGGAATCACAGGCAGCAAAGCTGTAATCTGTAACCTCCAAATCCGCCAAGAGCCTCGAACCTCGTGCGACAATACATTTCATCACACAGGGCGTTGCCCGTACCTTTATGATTGGTCAAGACTAGCTGAAGAGATACCGCGGGTTAGCCTTGGTTCTCTTTGGTTGGAGCGCAGACTCAGAGTCTCTTGGCAACACGACCCTCCAATCAGCATTCGGCCGGCCTGTGGAAGTCCCTCCCTACTCGGGCACCATCATGTAATTTGTTTTGAGGAAGCTTCTACAGAAAAGTGGAATCTTGGTCATACTGATTCCCAGCTATGCGTGGGCGCGGAGCTAACCCAGGCGGCCAAGGCCAGCCTCAATAACTCATTGCTTCTACAGTGCCTGCATCTGGCTTCTGCTACTTTCTATTGCAAGCTGAAAACGTTCTTCTGACTATTACCCTCGTTGGTATCTAACCTGGGATTAGTGATTGAGTCTATTTGTTCTATAGGCATAGCAATCTCATGAGCACAATAAGCATATCATGTAATAATAAGAATCAGTCTTGTAATGTTATATAAAAATAGACTCCACATTTACATCTGGATTTGGCTTTAATTCACAAGCACTAGCTCAAATATTGTAACATATCAAAGTGTTATTTTGATGTTTTCTTTCAACTCTGAAAGAAGACGTGTTCTGAAAGCCTTGAACCTCAAAATAAACCAGTGCGTGAGAAACATGTGTGCATGCTGTGCAGTAATCTAACCTAACCCTGATGAAGCCAGGCGCTCTATCAAGCCAGTTGAAAAATGCATGACGTTTGACATACAGTAAATACATGTATTGTAAAATCATTTTTTACATGTCTGTGTAATTTACAGGTACTTGAACTGAGTGTTTTCTAATCATGCCCTTCCCTGTATTACTTTTCTTTACTCCACTTCTCTCTTAGTTCTTTTGCACAGTAATCATCAGTAATGTTTTTGGTTCTTTTTCATTGGGGGAAATATCAATCAATCAATCAATCAATCAATCAATCAGTGTTTATTTATATAGCCCAATATCACAAATGTTACATTTGTCTCAGTGGTCTTCACAGTGTGTACAGAATATCAGTATGACAATACGACACCCTCTGTCCTTAGACCCTCACATCGTACAAGGAAAAACTTCCAAAGAAAACCCAGTTTAAAGGGAAAAATGGGAGAAACCTCAGGGAGAGCAACAGAGGAGGGATCCCTCTCCCAGGACGGACAGACGTGCAATAGATGCCGTGTGTAAATTGAAAAGATAATACATTTGCAACATAGGTAGTCCAAATGTTTGGAAATGCATGTGTGTATAATAGGAAGATGAATCCACGAGGATATCCATCCAGGACCTATGATCCAGGACCACAGCCACGACTCGCGATCCAGGGCTCGCGATCCAGGACACAGGACCGCAGGATCATCCATGACTCCGGATCCCGGCGTATATAGACACCGAAAAGAAGGACATTTGGGGAAGCTGGGTTAATCGGAACATGAGTGTACACGGGTATAGACAGAGAGAAGGAAGAAGTAAGATGTCCCCCGACAAACTAAGCCTATATCAGCAAAACTAGGGGCTGAATCTAATCAGCCCTAACTATAAGCTTTATCAAAAAGGAAGGTCTTAAGCGCACTCTTAAAAACGGATAGGGTGTCTGCCGCCCGAACACAAACTGGAAGCTGATTCCACAAATGTGGAGCTTGATAAGAAAAGGCTCTGGCTCCCATTGTACTTTTAAAGATTCTAGGAACAACCAACAACCCTGCATTCTTGGAACGCAATGCCCTAGTAGGCCAGTAGGGTATAATGAGTTATTTAAGGTAAGAGGGCGCCTGCCCATTAAGGGCTTTGTAGGCGAGAAGAAGAATTTTAAATTCTATCCTGTGTTCTATAGGGAGCCAGTGTAAGGCAGCCAGAACAGGAGTAATGTTCCAACTACCC
The DNA here is from genome assembly GCF_902827115.2 of Pseudochaenichthys georgianus. NCBI lineage: Eukaryota > Metazoa > Chordata > Actinopteri > Perciformes > Channichthyidae > Pseudochaenichthys > Pseudochaenichthys georgianus. The sequence goes on from NC_047512.1 coordinate 44,790,891, forward strand.
AATGGTGAAGATTGCTTTAAGTACACGTTCCTTTACACTTCCGTATTTCTAGTAGGTAAGTAACATTTATAATGCTACCCCCTCAACCTAACCTTTTACTTCAATCAGTGTTTTTGTTTTTCAATTGCACTTTGCATAAAAACCCTTTTCATAACGTATGTGTTTTTACGCCCTGTGCAGAAAAACCACATCTCCATCAACATGCTTCTAATGCTGCCACCAGACCATTCCAAGTCATTTTCATACTGGATATGTGTCTGCTTAGTTAATATCGTCTGCTCCATCCCCTCCCATCTGCCCATCCATCTGCTCTGATGCAATTATTACAAGCATATTTCCTGCCTCCAACCGTGATACATTAACTCCTCGCCAAGCACTCTGATACTCCAAGGTGGGACAGTACGGCCTCAGAGTACGCAGATCTCAGCAGACATGGCACCACCCGTCTCGGTTGGGGCTTCCTCTTCCCCTTCTCTTTTCTAAATACACTGTGCCTCATCGAGCTGAGCATCGTGGCATTCAATCGTTGAGATTCTAAAGGAATGTTGTTCTGGCTGACTCGCCCTGAAACACTGCCTTTTCTTCCTTTATAAGAATGGACAGATAAAAGTTTATTATCCACTAAACTGTGTGCAAGGGAAATGTATCCTCGAGACATCAGAGTTTACTTCACCATGAGACGTATAAAGAGGAACGTGATGGAGAATAAATGACGGGGACACTTCATAAAACCACAGACTGCACAACATCAAACATTCCTGAAGAGTCAGTGCCTCAGCAGCCATGAACCTCACTGCAGAAGCTTATAGACATCGGAGTTGTTTGTGCCCCACCACTTTGGTACATATAGAAACGCCACTGTACATAATACACTGAAGTAAAAACCGTCTCATCAATATGTATTTTTCTCTTGTGTTTATTTGCATTGCATTTCATATTGAGATAATCCAAATGGAACGAAAAGTAAGCAGGTAACAATACTTTTATGTATATTTCGATACTCCGATGACATTACTTATTACATTTTTTTAACCGGGAACTAGTAATTGTAGCGGAATACATTTTTAAAGCAACCCTGCCAATGAACACCATTTCTTTCTGGTTGCAACTGGTTACGTGAATACAAATGATGTAGGAGATGTGGAGCAACGCGCTTTTTGCCGGTCCGGGACACGCATGATGTATGTTCGTGGGATGTTGACTTCTTGTCACGCACGCGACATGAAAGTCCAGTGCTCGTTTGACTCACTATCCACTGTCAGTGTATGGTAATGTTTAATGACTATTACATGCCTTTATAAAGCTGGGTTATTCAAAACTGTATTCATTAAAGAATCCGGTAGGAATGTCGTGTTTCTCGAGGGAAACGTGGTGAGTCATAGTCTGATCCCATACCTAGAAATACCATGCATCACTTCAGGCTATTTGAATGCTGACCTACGATACACAGTGGATATCTTATTCTGTTTCTTTTGACTGAGCTGCATCTCTCTCCGATACCCTGTGGATACATATATACCATATGACTTCTTTATGTGCGCCTCTCTTCATCTCACTATCTTTCTTCTGCTCATGTATGACGATGTTCTCTGTGAACCAGACTACCTCTGATTGGAGCACATTTCAATCAGGAGAGACTTCATTTAGTTTAAAGAACATTTATTGACACATGTCATATGATAAATGTTAAGTCTTTGACTGCAGGAGAGAGGAGAACCATTTTAAAGTGTGGCTGCTGGATGATGAGGTGACTGTAATAGGTTATAGACAACGTTGCAGCCGTGATGAGCTGAGTATATGCAGCTGCGGAGTGAATGTATGTTCCCGGTCTTCCTGAAAGAACTTGCGCTGAGCTTCATGGGATCACCTAGATCACAAGGTAAAAGCTGGTGTGTGTGATACAGGAGGTGCAGCGGTGCCAAAGATATATTTTCTTTCCCCCCCCTGTGTACGGGGACACCAGCGTCATCTCCTGCCGTGTGTGTTTGTGTGTCAGGGCCGGTGCAGATGTCCGCTGTGTATTTGAATCAGTCACGGCACACTGCCTCCCAACACAGCTGAAATCCCTTCTCACGGCCCACTGACGGAAGCAGCCCATTTGGACAGAGAGATCAGAGGCTGTGGAAAAGCTGCACTGCCTTTTATTCCCTGTATTGAGTCCCATTATAAAATAATGATGAGACGGCCCGCTCAGAAAACTATGCAGGAATTCATTGTAGGGTAAAAATGTGGATTAAAATGTCAGCAGATCAAATACATTTTAAAGCATGTATAGATGAGTAATGGGAATTCCAGTATGTTTACCAGACTTTCACTTCAAAGACCCTTTAATGTCTCATGAGAAAAATTGGGCTGTACATGTACAGGATTCCGTTTCATGCAACCCGGTATCACGGCAAGACGTGAACATGTGACGATTTACCACGCTGGGAGACGTGAAGATGTCACGATTTCGTCCCTCCAAACGTGACAGTTACACGGTATTGTTAACATGGCCCAACCAGTGGAGATATACCCGGAGATGCCACGCAAATGCTCCCCGACGGTCGGTTTTTAATAGTCACACTCGATTTCGCCGATTTTCTTGTTGCTCAGCTGGTCGACACCTCTTTCAGAAGAAACAAAGGCTACATTAATGTATTAAATCGATGTTAATCCATGCGTGTGGTTGTGGAATTACCGGACATGACGTTATGCGATTACGTTGCCAGGCAACAGCTTCGGTTCATGTTAATTTACAAACTCTTCAACTAGAACCGTAGTTATATTTAAAAACATGTTAGAAGGCCTCACGAAATACTTTAATGTAAATTAAAGTGTGAATAACAAAATACATCCGTCATAAACAATACCGGAAACAGACGTAGGCAAGATCCTCAGCTCGGTGATTCGATGGTTTAGCCGCAATGCATGCTGGGATTTGGTGTTTGTGTGATGTGAAATCCGAAAACATTTAAAAAATAAATAATAATACTTTATTCCGAGTGTTCTTGCTTTTCTCTTTGAAAGTCATCACATAGGGTTAGGGTTACAAAGAGACACAAGCGACTACAAAGAGACAAGCAACTACCAAGAGACACAAGCAACTACCAAGAGACCCAAGCAACTACAAAGAGACCCAAGAGACACAAGCAACTACCAAGAGACCCAAGAGACACAAGCAACTACCAAGAGACACAAGCAACTACCAAGAGACACAAGCAACTACCAAGAGACACAAGCAACTACCAAGACACAAGCAACTACCAAGAGACACAAGCAACTACCAAGAGACACAAGCGACTACAAAGAGACAAGCAACTACCAAGAGACACAAGCAACTACCAAGAGACCCAAGAGACACAAGCAACTACAAAGAGACCCAAGAGACACAAGCAACTACCAAGAGACCCAAGAGACACAAGCAACTACAAAGAGACACAAGCAACTACCAAGAGACACAAGCAACTACCAAGAGACACAAGCAACTACCAAGACACAAGCAACTACCAAGAGACACAAGCAACTACCAAGAGACACAAGCGACTACAAAGAGACAAGCAACTACCAAGAGACACAAGCAACTACCAAGAGACCCAAGAGACACAAGCAACTACAAAGAGACCCAAGAGACACAAGCAACTACCAAGAGACCCAAGAGACACAAGCAACTACAAAGAGACACAAGCAACTACCAAGAGACACAAGCAACTACCAAGAGACACAAGCAACTACCAAGAGACACAAGCAACTACAAAGAGACACAAGCAACTACAAAGAGACACAAGCAACTACAAAGAGACACAAGCAACTACAAAGAGACACACAAAGAGACACAAGCAACTACCAAGAGACCCAAGCAACTACAAAGAGACTCCCATTGACTGTGGAAAGTGGCCAAACAAACACAAGATGACTGTGAAGAGACACAATGAACTACGCAGAGAGATGGAAACCATGCACAAAAAGGGACACAACTACAACTGATCAAAATAACTTACGTTAACAATTCCACACAGGGACACTGCCAACATTGAACAGAGGTAAAGAAGCCACAAGGATACACAACATAACTTAAGAGACAAAAAGACAGCCGCAGAGAGACAAAGACAACACACAACAAGGAAAATGGGCAACAACATAGACACACAATATAACTACAGATTAACTTTGAACAACTTCTAAATGACAGAAAACACAGAGACACAAAGAGAGACTAAAACAAACGGACCTCCAGAAGGGGCAACAAAAAGGCCTTAAGGTCTCCTATCATGCAAAATGCATTTTCTTTTTAAAGCTGCGGACCCAGAATCAGCACTTCTCTCACGGGGCTGGAATAGAGGGGGCTGAGGCTAGAATGGGTGATCTGTTTGGTATTTTGAGCAAAACACTTCATAGACATGTTTTTTAAATATTTGTATATATCTGAGACCTATAATATTCCTAAATAGAGTATAATAGGAGACTTTTAACAATTACGGACTAAAAAACACAACTGTGCAAAAGAGAATAAACAGCAAAAAAAAATCAAAGACATTAAAAAATCAAAAACTAAAGAACTTTAAAAGTGTGTTTCCTGCGTAGTAAAGTGTCCATGACGGCACCCTGTCTTTCATCCATTTGTATACATCATCAAATCTCAGGGACGTCACTTTGTAAATAGTTTTCATGTGTTTGTGTGGGCATGTTACGAGAGGTGAAACAGGTTGTCACTACACAGCGCCGTCAGTTATAACAGACACGCGGTGGTAAAGTTATAACACAGACAGGTAATGATTACTAAAGCCAACCTCCTGCTGGAAAACCCATCCCAACAGGCCCGTTTGCATTTCGTACATTCTAATGCATTTGAAGTTGGAGCCGTTGTTTGTTAGTAGTTTGCGTGCCACGACTATAAAAAACAAAACGATAGAAAGTGGGCTTTGCCTCAGGGGGAAAATGGGCGCCTTCCGACAGAGGGTCGGTGGATCAAAGCCCAGCATCAACAGCTTAGGGTGTCTTTGGGAAAGATATTCAACCCCCACTTGCTGCAGCATTTGGACGGAAGGATTGTGAACAGGCATTACACCTGAGTTCAATATATATAAAATAAAATTGGATAAAACTATAAATAGTACATATCAATATACCTAAAGAATACACAATTCAAAATGTACATCAAAGGATAATACAACTCTTTATTGGCATTGAAAACAGAAAGATAGTAGGCTACTAAATACATTACAAATTGTGAAAAGTAGCTGTTTTTTCTTTTCTTTAAAATTATATATTTTATAATAGAGAGGTAGTTTGAGTACAATATGTGCAAATTGTTATGTATTATGGTTATATCAACTTTATTATGCATTCAGATACATGGGTTGGAAGTCCCAAATATTAATGACCCTCCCCTAATCGTCAGACGAGTTGTTCCCTATGTCTCCAGTCTTAGTGCTAAACTAGGCTAATCTTGCCTCTTTATTGATAGAAAACCTGCAATTAATAAAGATAAAGAGACTTAAATGTCAAGTACATTTTATTTTAATATATCACACTATCACACTAAATTGGTTCTTCTTCAGCAAAGTTCCCTCAAAGGACCAATGCCAGGCTACATCAGTATCACACACACATCCCGCCTGTCCGGCCAAGGCCAATTAAGCTGGCACTGTCTTTTGGCGGCCGGGCGTGAACACACACACACACACACACACACACACACACACACACACAGCGTCTGTCTGAAAGGGACAGATGGACATGTGTGTGGCTGATAAAGGAAGGTAGTCTCACTCCTCCCCTGAAGGAGCTCAATGCAGATTGATAGCACCACTTAACTAACCACACACACACACACACACACACACACACACACACACACACACACACACACACACACACACACACACACACACACACACACACACACACACTCTTAGATTAATAGTCAGGCTCTTGAGAACTCTTCAGAGTGCGTGTGTTTCCCAGAAGTCTAGGCAACGCGGGAAACTTAATCTACCTTTTTCTGGAACACTATTTGGTGTCCTCGTTATCAAACTGCCCTTTAAACTCCAGGTGTGTCATATTTAGAGATACATTTGTTTGAATCCAGTTGACGGCCAAACATGGGGACTCAAAGGATCTCCCTGTTTGGTTTCTCTTCAGCTGCATTGAGCCTAAGCTACAGGCTGCAAGACGAGCGTGGATCGTTGATTACGACGGCATTATAGCCAATCATCATCATTTGGTCAAACTGCTGATGACCAGCCTACTAATTTATTGACTTTAACATAACACCTGAATATGTAGCCTAGTAATTGTATCAGTTTTAAATCTTTGTAATATGGATTATATTATATTCTATAACACATAGGTGTGAGCAAGCTCTCTGATTGGTCAATAGGCGTGTTTGATTCCACGATCAAATAGAACGTGCCTTTTCACAACAAGTCAGTATCCCTCCGCGTCTGAGAAAAACGGTATACCGTTGGGCCTGGAACTGGAACAAGAAAGCAGCGGAGAAGTAGTGGTTTCCATAGCATGGAGCCCTTGGGGGTGAACAGCCTGGGGTCCATGATGACCCGCATTAGTGAAGAGGCTGGCACTGCTACGCGTTACACAAGCCATTGCGTCAGAAGCACCTGCATACAGCGGCTGGCGGAGGCAGGGTTGGAGGCCAGAGAAATCATGTCCGTTAGCGGGCATAAAAACGAGTCATCGCTTCGCAGCTACTGGGCTCCATCTCTAGACAACAGAACGATGTGGAGCAACACGCTTTTTGCCGGTCCGGGACACGCCATGAAACGGCCACTGGAGGAAAGCTCTCCCGATAACGTAGTCCTACCCGTGAACACCACAGCACCACCTGCACACAGTCTGGCATGGAGTTCATGGAGAGCTGTTTCAAGAATTGCACTTGTAATGGCCGCATGAACATCCACCTTCATTCTGAAGCCAACATGTTTCAGCGCCATGGACAGCCTGATTTGATTTGTTCCGCTAATCCCACACAGTGATTACTCAGATATTTAAATAGCCTAATTCAAGAATTGTTTTCAATAAATGGGTTAATAATATATTATTTACTATAATTATATCAATAACTGTAAGCGGGGAAGCAGGAGTGTTCGATTGATCGGCTAGCGTTACCATGAGAACTACTTTCTAGGAACTACTTTCTGACGGAGATTAACTCAAGCAGAAAGCGTAGGTTTGGGAGCAAATTAGCCCACATTATGAAATTATTTTACGATATTGTTGATTACAATGATAGTTTGTGTAATAGAATCACAATCATACACTTGAGGCCGTTCTTGAACGTCATTATTGGTACTCCAGTACAGGCGTACGGACCTCGGCGCAAGCACCTCGATCCTGCCGCAGTACTGTCGTACCAATAATGACGTTCAAGAACAGCCTCTCATGTATGATTGCTTAAATGTTCGATGGAACATGAGTTCATAGGCAACATGCAAAGGGTACAGTCGATCGGCCCTCTGAAGGGTGTTACAAACGCACAGATGTCCCAGTAGTTATTTCGGTAAAGCTCGCTGCTGGTTGTGTAAGACCAAATGACTCTACCCAAATTGGGTGTGATCTTCTGCAGATGGACGTGACATACCTGAGCTGGTGCCTGGCGATGATAAGGAATACAGCTACCGAACATGCAGAACTTCTTACTTCCTAGAAATTGAGGGATGTTGGAATAATCTGCCGATACTGAGCCGGGCACAGAATTAGGTGTACTTGTTTTTGGGCCTTATTGACACTATTGACTACGTTGTGAACTGCCCCAGATGGCTCAATGTACCCCTGAGATGGGGCAAGTTAAGCCACAAGGCCACTTTTTTTTAGAAGTCATATGTTCACGGCCCTTTGTGATAGATGCATTTTTTCATTTTGATTGACAGAAGCCATCCTGAAGTAAAGGTTATTGTCTTCGTTGGAATTGTACCACATTGTTCCTTTCTTAGAGGACAACATAAGTCAAACATTGTCTCATCTTACCCCACTCTCCCCTACAGGTAGGACCGATGCACTGCATGAATGATTTGAACAACAGCCACAAGCACAGATTAAAGTAGTGCCCTGTTCTGGATTAGAGGTGTGCCAAACACACATTCTCTGATGTCATAGTCTGGCTCGCCTGCGGCACCTGTCAGATGAAATACATGATTATATAATATAGGTGAGCCTGTTAGAAGCTATGAGTGTCATGGTCAATCACATCAACTGCTCTCACCCCCCTTTAAACAAGGTTTTTGCTGTCATAACACTGATAGATTGAGGATCCTGTGGAGAGTTGTCCTTCTTCGGGAAATGTATTGTTGTGGTGTTGAGGTTCTTACCAGTAGCATCATTATCTTCGGAGGTCTCCACCTCTTAAAACAAACGGTAATCAAAACCGGGACAAACATGTGATGCATTGGTCTTTCTGCTGATGGCTTCTGTTAGAAATTAAAATTAATTAATTATATATATATTAGGGCTGTCAAACGATTACAAATTTTAATCAGATTAATCACCATTCGAACTATGTCCAAAATATGCCATTTATTTATGTATATTGTTGGGAATGGAAAGATAAATGAAAGCAGGCGGATATATCCATTTAACATACAGTATCTATGTTTATTATAACATTTTTCTGCATGTCAAAATGAAAGACAACCCACACACCTATCAATCATCAAACCGCGGGGTCTTAATTCATTACGTGTTGATTTATATCAGCGGGGAGTACTTCAGGAAAGTCGACAGAGGGGGGGGCTAGTGGAGTACTTCGTGACCACAGAGGGTGAACGTTGTGATCAGCTGTTTTAGCGCAGTTCTCCAGTGAAGGGGGGAGTCTCCCTCCGCAGCCGGTTAGTGTAGTTTTGGCACAGTTCCGTTGTTCAGACCGACGTTAACAGCAGCCTGTCTGTGCACACGGAGACCGACTCTGTCGTCCGGTGATCTAACCGCCTTCTGGAAAAGCTTCACAAGTACGTCGGTACGCAAATGCGCTTTGTGACACAAGTGACGGTACGCACATACCCTGCGTACCAGTTATGTGCACCCCTGTACTACAGCAAGAGTATTCTCCGTCGGGACTTCCTGCAACAACACTACGCCGCTATCAAAGATGTTCTATTGAGAAGACGATCACTACGTGACAAAAGTTTTCAAAACCGTGGATACTGAAATCAATCTTACTAACTGCTGTCTGGGCAATTTACTCCGTGAGTTGGCAGACTTTATTTTGCTTACTTTAACACCATGTCTCATGGTGGGGCTAAGCCATTTCTTGGTATGGGTGTAGCCTACCCCAGCCATACCCTGGCGCTGCCACTGGTGGCACGTATGGGGCGGGCCATTCTGCACATGCGTTAAATATTTTAACGCAATTAATTAAAAAAATTAATTACCACCGTTAACGCGATAATTTTGACAGCACTAATATATATATAAATATATTTATATATATATATATCTCCCTCCGCGGACCCACCACAGTTACAGAGTACCAGATGATCAGCACAAATTCAGACTGCCAGAAAACAAGGAGATGGCTGTCCAGCAAATCAAAATCAGCTGTTTAGGCAAATATGCAAAGAAACACTATCGATATAAAGTATTTTAAGATCTTTGTTTAATGACGACTCCTTCTGTTTGTGTGTTACAGACTCTATTATAGGAAGACAACAAAGCTCATTTACATTTCAAACAACAACATTTGGGGCCAGGTGGTCGCCTGATCACAATAGGCAAAACTCACACCCTACAAAGCACAGTTGGGAGTTGCAGCTACCCCCCTAGAGCAAACGTCTTCCTCGGTCCCTGTCCTTCCTGCAGTGTCATAAAACCCTTCATGAACACATCTGTTATCACACATACATGTTGTGAACTCTGAAAGCACTGCCCCGCTCCTTCAAAGACATGTTCGGCCTGTGAGGTGGACATAAGGGAATTGGTTAAAAACACCATTTCAAAGCCACACACAGATTAAAAGACCAATATAATAAAGGTAAGAATTGTGTTCATTAATGGCTGTAATAACGTCACTTTTTTCTCTCCCTCTTTCATCCGTCTGTGTTCCCGGGCAATTATAGGAAGTTTAGACGCAGACTTGATGGCAGCAACTTCAAAAAGAGGTTTCTTGCTGGCTGTGTCACAAAAATAAAAGCTAAATTCCACTTCTAATGTCACCGGCAGCTACCTGCTGTTCCTGCTGACGGCGGGAGTTTAATATCTCCGTCACATCTATCCAAAGCTTCGAACAAACTTTCATGCCATGTCGCTATGCCCTATTGCAAAAGTGAAAACAGCGTTGGTCGATTGTGGATGTTAATTCTGACCTCCTGCATTCCAGCTACTCGCCTCTCTTCGTCACGTATTCTACGTTATCTAAACTTCCTCACAGGATGTGTTTTACTTTTAATTAACTGATATATTAGAGAGTATTCTAATTTATTCTGTATATTTGATAGTCTTTAGATATTAGTATTTTTGACAGAGAATATGTATATATCAATTTTATTCTATTTTGAAGACATGTTGTCATTCTTTTAGACGACTATCAAAATGCTTCTGTGACTAAACATGTTCCCAACTATCTATCGTGCTATCTTAAATAAAACATGACGAACAGTGTGTGTGTGTGTGTGTGTGTGTGTGTGTGCGTGTGTGTGCGTGTATGTGCATAAGGACAGAATAATTATTAAGAGGGCCAGCACTGCTTTCAAGAGACTCATTTGAACCTGGACCTCACTTAAACCCGTTCCATTTGTCCCTACCTCTCGCATTCAATTGGAATCCGAAGACTCCTCTGAAACAACCACATAGGACACACACGCGCGCGCTTGAGGGTCTGGCGACGTTGATTTGCTTTGTTGCTCTGGTCCTGTTTGCAATGCAGCACCTTGATTGTGCTGGTGGGGACAACACGTGAGAGGAGATGTTAATTGGATTCAGCCGCTGGCTTTGCTCGCACCATGGGACCGCCACCGGAGGCAGGGCGGCGTCCGTCTTTATCTCAACAGCAAATTAGACATCCTGCTGATATTATGGCTGCTGTTGAAATGTCTCTTATCTCCGTCTTTCTCTTACTAAGACATAAGACTGTCTTTATTTCATTTGTCCCCCAGCCTCTTTACTTCTCTCTCATCCTGCCTGATCCTTGTGCCGGGGAGAGGGGGGAACGTTGTGTAGCACACACACACACACACACACACACACACACACACACACGGATCTGCTCAGAGTAAATTTAATTTTAAATTTAAATGTAATCTTCTTCCTAATTTACCTCATGAAATGATTTCATAGAGAACTGACACGTCTAGTGCACTTTCGGAAAACAGTTATTCCTACATTATTAACCTGTGAGCTTGTGAATACCTTTGTATCACACACACACACACACACACACACACACACACACACACACACACACACACACACACACACACACACACACACACACACACACACACACACACACACACACACACACACACACACACACACACACACACAGGAGAGAGGACTAATAAAACATTAGCGCCACTAAGTCATTTAACGCGATTAACGCATGTGTATCCCCCCCTCCCCTCCCCTCCCCTCCCCCGTACACTGGGTGGATGGTGGAGCACAGGGAGACTTGATCCCTGATCCACCAGATACTGCATCGTGAGTGCATCTTCTTGGGTGGTGGGGACTCCAACGCTCAAGTCGGGAGAGTCCGGTCGGCCGATGCAAATACGTCATCACTGACTCCCAGAAACCTGCTCTCTTCCAGCTTCATGAACCTAAACTGTGTGACCATTAGTCAGTGTTGTGAAACCAAGGGAATTGTCTTGTTCGTACCGACCTCAAGCCTGCAGTGAGAAGACCCATCTTGAACTGTGGGAAATACATTTACGTAACTTGTTTTATTTTCGCTGTCATTTCCAGGGGTTTGTGAAAACCCCCCTGACAGCGTGACGGAAACATCGAGGCAGAGACGATAGTCAGTGTGTTTCATTTCCATCCCTGCCTTGTTAATTTAACACTAGGATGCCTTTATTCCATCTCTGCTCCGTCACAGTCTGTCCCCGCAGCTTCCGTCAGCGCCGGTTCATCATCGGGACTGGGCTGAAATGAAAAATAAAGTTTCTCCTGGCACGGACTCACGGCAGGGGCGACATGGGGACACCAGACGGAAATGTGACTGTCATCATGGGGGAAGAAAGTTTTTGGGGATGAAGGGAAGAAAGTTTTTCTTTAACGGATGCTGGGGATTTTTGGACATTTTAACATTTGGAAGGGTCCACGGGACACTGTGAGAGAAACAGCCTGTGATGTGGGATTTTGTATGAATCCTCAATGGGGATGTTCCTGCCGTTGTTCACAGGGAGGTCAACGATACGGGCAGGACTCTGGAACACAGTAACGCTCACACACTGTGAGTTTTAGTTACACTTCACACACATTAGGAGTCATGCACTTTGTATGTTGATTTGGGGCTTTTCTATTATATTTAATCCTGTATCACTATTCTGCATCGTTGAATACCCCTACCGGAAAACTACGTTTAGATGTTAAACGACCTTACATCGGTAAAGTATTTTGATCTTCAAACAAACATCAACTTCTGCATTGAGAGTGCGGTCCCTTACCATCATCGCTCTGATTGATGTTTTGTTTTAGCTAACTTAAAATCAGAAGTGATATCCTCCCCAACAGTTCCTAAATCTGTTTCTTTTCCTGACTCATCCAATTCCGTCTTTTTCTATACTGATGTACAGTTTAAGGATCTACAGCATGATCTACTTCACTTTTCTTCAACAATGAAAAGTGAAATATTGGCTCGAACATGAAGGTGTGTAGTTTTAGGTTTCATATGCGGAGAGGTCGTTCCTTGATAATATCTCTCTGGATTTCTTTGGCAGTGCAGGAACTAATATTGAACCTGGCTCTAAGTTATTATTGGGAATGCAACGAGCTGAAGATTGTGAGCCTCTAAGAAAGGCATGCAGTGGAGAGGAGATCTTTTTAGAGATTTCTTTTAGAGAGTTGACGCATATGAATCCTGGGTGATAATGGAATATTCTGATCCGTCCTCTGGCGGCTTTCAATCTTTGAACTTTTCCTACCATGTCAAACGTTGCATGGAGGAAACAACTTGGTCCTCGGACGAGATGCGACCTACGGAAATGGAGAAATTGAGTACAGTAGCATCTCTGGCGAAGAAGCCACAGGCTGCCTTTACCCTCCATGGTACTCGTCAACGTGAGGTCGCTGAGGAAGAAAAGGGACGAGTTGTGGATCAAGACTCCATCCTGTTAAGGGCAGTGGCGGCTGGTGGCATGTTTTCTAGGTAGGCCACATGCAATCAATTTCAGCAAACATCCCAGTGTGACTTATTGCAACAAAAACTGGGGTTTTCAGTGTTCATTTAAATCTTAAATGTTAATGCCTCCATAAACTATTTAAGCATTTGAGACTATGTACACAAACTTAAAACAATGGCATTAGCAATACTTGCATACATATATACGGAGCCCCTAAAGGGACATGAAAAAAAAACAAAAAACAGAGGGAGAAAAAAAAAAGTCTATATATGTATGTATGATGTATAATATATGTATGGAATATATATACTGTATGATATATATATATATATATATATATATATATATATATTAGGGCTGTCAAACGATAACAATTTTTAATCAGATTAATCACAGCTTAAAAATTAATTAATCAGATTAATCACCATTCGAACTATGTCCAAAATATGCCATTTCTTTATGTATATTGTTGGGAATGGAAAGATAAATGAAAGAAGGCGGATATATCCATTTAACATACAGTATCTATGTTTATTATAACAAATTTCTGCGTGTCAAAATGAAAGACAACCCACACACCTATCAATCATCAAACCGTGGGGTCTTAATTCATTACGTGTTGATTTCTATCAACGGGGAGTACTTCAGGAAAGTCGACAGAGGGGGGGGGGCTAGTGGAGTACTTCGTGACCACAGAGTGTGAACGTTGTGATCAGCTGTTTTAGCGCAGTTCTCCAGTGAGGGGGGGAGTCTCCCTCCGCAGCCGGTTGGCGTAGTTTTGGCACAGTTCCGTTGTACAGACCGACGTTAACAGCAGCCCTGTCTGTGCACACGGAGATCGACTCTGTCGTCCGGTGATCTAACCGCCTTCTGGAAAAGCTTCACCAGTACGTCGGTACGCAAATGCGCTTTGTGACACAAGTGACGGGACGCATTTCAGATTAAACACATAACCTGCGTACCAGTTATGTGCACCCCTGTACTACAGCAAAAGTATTCTCCGTTGGGACTTCCTGCAACAACACCACGCCGTTATCTTGATTCTGATTGGCCAGAAGACATTATCAAAGATGTTCTATTGAGAAGTCGATCACTACGTAACAAAAGTTTTCAAAACCGTGGCTACTGAAATCAATCTTATTAACTGCTGTCTGTACAATTTACTCCGCGAGTTGGCGGACTTTATTTTGCTTGTGAAGCTGCTACTAGTACTACAGTACATCATCAGAAGAGCCGCCTAAAGACGTGGATAATGCTAGCTAACGTGCACGTTAGCTGCACTAGCAACGTTCCCCTGGCTAGCTCAAGCTCACCTTTCCCAGAGGTATGGACAGAGGAGATGTGGCGGAGGAAACAAGAGACATACCCGTGGATAAGCTGGGAAACTGGGCTGCAAAGTTTGTTCATCCATATCTGATGTATCAGTCCTCAAAACGCAAGGTGTGTGTGTGTGTGTGTGTGTGTGTGTGTGTGTGTGTGTGTGTGTGTGTGTGTGTGTGTGTGTGTGTGTGTGGTGTGTGTGTGTGTGTGTGTGTGAAAAAAGCAGCGCTGTCTGCTTATTTGCAATGTAGGCTAGGCCTAATCAGAATAATTTCCAGTCCAGATTCAATGTTTGCATTAGTAGGCTATATATATTTTTCGTTTTGTTTATTTAATAAGTTAATTTCAGGACAACTTTGGGAATTTTGTTTGTTTGTTATGAGTTTTAAATAGATTTTGAAAGTGGAGATAGAGAGAGAGAAAAGCAGCGCTGTCTGCTTAGTTGCAATACTGTAGTTTATGCAATTTAGGCCTATACATTGTTTATGTAACGTATGTGCCAGTGTGTCCATGGTTTTGAGTCTGTGTGTGTCTGTTGAGCGCAGCGCCGTCTGCTTTTTGCAGTACAGTAAGTAAAGTAGGACTAATCATACCGGTAGTTTCTGTGGACCTGTCTGCCCGTTTTGTGAGTGCACTGCGCGCGTGCGCACTTGTTTGGCATTGTTTGGGATGACCTAATTTAAAATAGCGTCCCCCCCCCAGTAAAAAAATCCCCACTACACCACTGGGTATGGGTGTAGCCTACCCCAGCCATACCCTGGCGCTGCCACTGGTGGCACGTATGGGGCGGGCCATTCTGCACATGCGTTAAATGCGTTAAATATTTTAACGCAATTAATTCAAAAAATTAATTACCGCCGTTTACGCGATAATTTTGACAGCACAGTATAATCAACAGTAATACAAAAAGCTGAAGATGTAACAAACTAATAATAAATATTCTTAAAGTCAATGTGGTGTACGTCTTTAAAAACGGTGGCGGTCTTCAGGTGCTCCTCCAGCACAGTGTGCAGGGAGGAAACTACATCCACCAATCCCCTGAAAGAGCCAGGGTTGCCCACGTAAAGCCAACTCAAAAGCCCCACAAAAGTTCATTATTTTGGAATAGATGTGGCTGTTGTTATCCACCTCCTCATTGTGTTTCCTCACCGCAATCCTGTGGCCGTCGTCCGATAAAATAATCGCCCCTCTCGTATTAGTTTGAGGACTCTGATCGGCTAATGACACACGGTCATATCTTGAATCAACAACCTGCTACAGAGACCTGCCTCCGTGGAGCGATTTCTCCATCGCCCCAGAACTGACCTTCAGTCATACAGTGTACTAGGAAAAGCATATATTTTATTTTATTTATAATTATATTTTACACATATTTCTGGGTGCATTCCATGTTTTAAACACACAAATGTTGACAATTTATATAATTAATTATTATAAGTAATAATAATAATTTTGTTGTGTGTGGTTTAGGGAGGGCGGTGCCCTATCGCCCCCTAGTGGCCAGCCACCACTGGTTATGGGTACCGTGACTCGTCTTCCGCGGTGTTTACTGAGGCATGGCTCCATCCGAATATTTCGTGTTCTTTGTGGGGGCTGGCATGGTTTTTCTTTCATTAGCA
Source organism: Pseudochaenichthys georgianus (assembly GCF_902827115.2). NCBI lineage: Eukaryota > Metazoa > Chordata > Actinopteri > Perciformes > Channichthyidae > Pseudochaenichthys > Pseudochaenichthys georgianus. The sequence continues at coordinate 44,807,101 of NC_047512.1, forward strand.
GAATGTGGGCTTTCATAGAAAAATGAGTGTGGGAGAATTCATGCGAGCCATATCAGTGGTTTTTAGAGGCTAGAAGGAAAAACGTCCCTAAAGTGTACGATAACATTTGAATGCAACCTTCACGGGTAGTTGTATCTAGGTACAACTTCTATTAACTGAATGATTGACACTCTTACTCCGGGCTGACACTGTATTTTGCAAGAATTTGGCAAAGGTTGTTTCCACATCTTGATGTAAATGTAATACTTGTTTCTTATCATCACACGACATAACTTCAGAGCTTTTTGTACAACCCAACCAAAAACTAAGTTCGTATCAACATTTTGCAGAGCCAAAGTAAACAGCTGATCTTAAAGAAGGACTTAATAAAAATACTGTTTTATTCTTTGTCTCTATTTTTCTTTTGCTGAAACAAAGCAAATGTCCGGTATACGGGACAAATAAAGGAATTCTGATACTGAAAATGACTGATTTGATAGAGCACAACACCTGAATTTCAGTCAAAGTATATTTACCATGTGTATGATATTTCGTATACAGGACTATCAGTCGATCCGTAGAAGTGAAGGTCGCCCTGTTGGGGATCTACTTTCAACAGGTTTGCTTATCATAACTCGGAGAACTGTGTCAGTCAGAAAAGTGATTTCCATCTCGGGAGACTTGTCTCTGTGGTGTCTCGCACACTGACGCACACAGCTCACAATCCCTCCCTGAAGACATGTCCTCAAAGAGCTTCTTTTTGAAAGTCTGACGTCGGGGGAAAAGCTCTGGAAGTTTGAAAATCACAACCAAGAAACTTCAAAACCCACTGCATGATGTTGACACACACACTGTGACATATAGCCCTCGCATCCATCCCACACAATTATTCCCTCTCATAATCTCTACCACAGAAGTTCGGTCTATTCTTTCAGCAGAGGACATTTCGTTTTTCTCCGATATCAACAATTTACCCTGCAGTTGCTTTCCGAGGTGACGCGTCATTGAGAGTGTTGTGGCGAAGGAACGGATGTGGCGTTCAGTCATTTTCAATAACAGTACCGTCCTCTTTTTTCCAGATCCCCTGGAATAAAACTAATTTCAATGTGTTGTGTGGATCAATTGTTTTTGGCAAAAATGTTTTTAACATCAGAGGAAACATTGTGTTCATGGTCAGTCTCTCTGAGCCTGAACTTTAAAAGGCCGCTAGAGCATACTTGCCAACCCTCCCGATTTTCGCGGGAGACTCCCGATTTCATTGCCCTCTCCCGGTTTCCTCCCGGGGTCATATTTCTTCCAATTTCTGACCAACTCAGATTTACATTTACTCAGGACTGTTTCCACTCGGACTTTAATACAGCTACACCATTGTTTGGTTTCCATGGTAGCGCGTCTCTTTAGTAGCGCGTGTAACTGAAAGTCTGAGAGGGTGAGGAAGATAAGTCACAGAACAAGAATCGACAAAACTCCCCCCTGCTCACTCCCTTCCTGTATAACGCAGGACCAGCCCACACATATGCTCCATCAAGACAGTGCACTTACAACTACAATACGCATGTTAAGTTAATACAGCTCCGGCGATCTACTAGCACCCCCCCCCCCACCCCCGCGGTGGTTTTGAAATGCCCCCGATTTCTGAGGTCTCAAGGTTGGCAAGTATGGGCTAGAGAATGAGGAAGCACCGGACAACTCAATTCCTTTCTTTGTCTTTATTTACGTTTTTTTAAACGGCTCTTGACTTTTTAACACACGGGTAACCACAAGCATCTCTGAGTCTCACACACATCGATACCACCTTTTATCTCCGAGGCGTTAATTGACAAAAGAAACTGGCTCTGTATCTGTATTTTTTCCACCTGGATGTTTCATTAATGCCTCACTTAAAACAGCTGGACCCTCGTCTAACTTTTTTGTTGATGCTTATTGGTAATACAAAAAAAGATATGTATTATTATTGCTATTATTATTAGTTGTGTTTTTGTTTGAGATAGTAGGGGGACAGTACATATTTGTGACCTTGACCCGAAGACACATCTTGAGTTGTTGGAAAGAGGAGAGTCCTAGCTTTCTGATGATATCAGGATTGTTTTTGTACTCCAAATATTAAGCGAAATATGTCACATTATATAATGACTGTCACCGAGTCCTCATTTTGAGAGAAAGGCCTCGATCTGATTGTTTCCCGGGGAAACCCTCAGGAGAATCACCGGCTGTTGTTCTGCCTGCTGTGACGTCAAGTTACTCCGTTCTCTGCTTGTAATTATGCCGAAGCTTCAAAGTTGTATTTATCATCTGAATTTGCCGAAATAATATTCTGAAAGCCAAGACTTTGTTTATTTGAAATCAGATGAAAACAAACTGTCCCGGACACTGCCGTGTTATCTATGATCACTATACGCCATATATTCATAATTTCAGCCGGAGGGAGGGGGGGGGGGCGGCGGCGGCGTGCGGAACAGCAGGGTGCGAGTGAGAGCTGTCTTCTTCCCTTCACAAGCTTCAAACACGTATTTATCGTGTGATTTTGGAAATAAGTTTCATATTCTGAAAGCCAAGACTTTGTTTGTTTAAAATCAAACAAAACACCGAACCCCGAAATTTTATTTTGAATATCATGAAACATACCAGAATGTATATGTAAAATATCTTGTTGAATATATTGTTAAACGAATACATGGGAATCCTTTATATGTTTGCAGTGTAAATGGATAATACAGATTATCCCCTGGGGGTTATTTCAGAAAACTCATGGTTTTACTCGTCTTTGATTCCTCTATGCAACTTCACTCTGAGTGAGCAGAAATGTCTATAATATATAACTTCACACTCTTACAGAAGATAAAGTTGTCCACAGAGACATTTTCCGTATTTCAAAACAAAATGATGTGACAGCTGTGTGTGTGTTGGCGATATTACAACACACACACGCACAGGGACCGAGGGAATGCGGTGTGGACAAAAACGCAGTTAGAAAGAGTGTGTGTGTGTGTGTGTGTCCTGTGTGCTAGTTATGGCAGCCTTCCAGTGGCAGGCACTCTCATTTGGTCTTGAGGGGCACACACACACACACACACACACACACACACACACACACACACACACACACACACACACACACACACACACACACACACACACACACACACACACACACACACACTCTCTCTTTATGTAAATCAGTAGGACAATGGAGCCAGAGCTTCCACCTCCATCGAACACATGGTCTACACACGAAGCCAACGGGGACTGCAGTCTTGTTTAGTGAAGCTTTAGCCCGTGGAAAGATCTATTGTTCGACAGCCAGGTATTCTTTCATTCGTCCATCTGTCCTTCAGCCGCCACACACACTTAGCTAATTTGGATATTTCCTTTTCAGCCCATCTGGGTGGCTTCTTTGAGACAATGCACTATTGTCAAAGATGAAAGCCATACATACATATTGTTTCACTATTCTCTGTAACTGATGAAGCAATTTAACGCCCATCCAGTTCTTGAAAGTAATCTGGCATACAGGAAGTAATACGTTTCATATATCTTATTCCACTCTTTGGAATATAAGCAGATGATGAACTGGCGGTAATAGCTTCGATCGAAATGTCAAGGTGTAAGTTATAGCCAGTGTTGTTTTAGTTACTTAAAAAAGGGCTCCCATTATATTAATGCCGTATAGCCTTCATTTCAGTACTGTTATTGCATTGGAGAATAATACAATCTGTTGATCAACTTGACATGCATTATATGCAATCTGGAAAGCATCGATATTAGCTGGCTTTCCATTTTTGTATATTCTTTCTCCAGGTAGTTGGAAAAAGTGTTCCGTTTCATATGCCGTGTGCCGCCCGGACACGCTATCATGCTAACTAGCTCCCTGAAAGCGGGTGACTCCACTGTAGCAATAGCTGCATGTGTTCTACAACATACCGTGCAATGGCTTCATCGACTTTTCCCTGGCTAGCAGTCCCTCGGTTAAAATCCAGCCGCTGTTGCTGAGGTGCAGGTGGAGGTGGAGTGGCGTCGGCTGAGTCTCTGTGGTCTTAGCTACTAGCTTCGTCCCAGCATGTTGCTTCTGCAGATGTTTTAAGAGATTTGAATGACTGGTTCGGGCAGTAGATAGGCTCTTTGACCCGCCAGGACACAACTTACATTTAACTAAAACGTTCTTTTCTTTGTGCTCGACAAAAGTGAAACAGTGAGAATATCTCCAGGTGGAGAAACTAGACTTGAGCTCCGCCGCCGCCGCCATGATAGTCTTGTTAGTAAACATGTGACACAGGAAGTATCTAAGTACATTTACTCAAGTACTCGAGTACATCTCTGTTCACCTGGCTGTTGACTATATAAAAAAAACTAACGCTAACTGAGTTACTGAATTTGCCAAACATAACGGCATTACAGTAACGCGTTACTTTCAACACTGGTTATAGTACAACGAGCTGGAAGGTTTTAGTAAGCTCACCAGACCAATGTTCCACTGAGTTGTTTCCCTCTAACAATAGCTTTCACGTTTTTGAGCATGCAATACTTATTTTAGTACGTTAGTCATGTATTTTGTAGTTTTATAACTGGATCTTGAAAAGGCTTCACAGAGAGTGGGGTACACAGAGAGTGGATGAACACAAACTCATAGTGCATTTAGAGTATGCCAACAAAGAAATGGTGGCTGTGGCCATGAGCAATGCGTCTTCATACGTATGTTGTAATACGGTCACAGATAAGGTCACAGACTAAACTACTTGGATTGCTATCGGAGAATAATGTGGTTTGGGTTCTGTTATAAATTAAATCAATGTTTTATGGCATAATGTACCTTAAACATACCGTCAGTTTAAATGCTATTTTATTCTGGAAAAACCCGGAAGTTCTCAATACCAAGCTTTTATTCTGAAAATCCTTCATGACGACATCCGGGACTACCGTCCATTAGTATCATTAAAGTGGCTATTGACGCCGTTAACATGTATTACATATAAAGTTATGAAAGAGATGAGGAGGAGAAAAGGCATGTGGAAGTAAACAATGAATGTAAAATGTCGAAATCCTGTTTAACGCGATATCGGACACAGGAGAACGAGGGGGAAGTCCCCTACGTCACTACAGCTCCCAGAGAGGAGGAGCCAACAGCCAGCAAGCGGGAAGGACGAATGCTTGTAAGCTCTCTTCTGCACGGCCATCAGAGGGAGAGGGAGCTGCAGACTTTCTCTCCTGACTGAACAATATCCTGTTTGTAACATTACCGCGCTTTTTATTAATTAAAGTACCAATTTTGAACCTTCTCAGAGACTCCATTTAGTCTCCTTTTAAGCTTCTTACCTGGACGCGAGAATAACGAACACAGCATAACAGTTCAAATAAGTTTATGTAAAGCATGTTACACAATTGAACTTGTAAGTTAAAATCTGTTTACATTTCTTTACGAAAGAACACAAACTGTACGCCTTGGTAAACGTCCTGTATTCGTTTTACCCATCAATCCGCAGAGCACCAGCGCTCTCTGGCAACCTTTTAATTTCTTTACTACTGGCAGTCCAATCAGCTAGAGTCTTTGTCTCATAAATCATCATTGCTTCCCCCAAAACATAAATGCAAACTGAACCTCGACAAGTTATAAAAAGTATACATAATAATAACTAATATTGTATGTGTGAGTGGGGATATGTATTAGCTAACTTAAAGAGACATGTACTTGTATCTTTATCAAGGTAGTGAGTCATACATATCCAAAATAAAAGACATAACAACAAATATCATTTTCCTGTTGTATCCTCTAAGCTCAAAGTCCGCTTATAAAAAGCCGGTAACCGAGTTGATTCTGAATGTGACCATGTGTGCCAGTTGATAACCTTTAAGTGTCTTGATTTCCCATTTCTGGTTTTGTGATGTGTTCACATTTGTCAGCACAATTTTTCTGACAATGTCAGCATGAAAATGGCCGGGCTGTCCCCCCAGACGCCGCATGTGCCAAGGTATTATCCTCATGCACGCACACAGCCAAGATGGCAGCCAGTAAAAGCCTTTTTTCCATTGAAGGTGAATTAGGCTGGAGAGAGCGGCGCACAGCAGCCCGTGACAGAGGCTTTGAGAGGGTGTTTAGAAATGCTGTCAAACACTCAAGAGAGGAGGAAAGGAGAGGACAAGGAAAGGAGAAGTGCGATAGGTTCAAAGATGAAAGACAGAAGGATAAGGGAACAATGTGAAGGCAGAGTCAGGAACACACGGCGGAACCAGAAGGCAGACAGTACAAGAGGAAAGAAGAAGAACACACACAGAAGTGAAGATGGCTTTGATGAAATAGGGCAGAGGAAAGATTAGAGTTGATCATAGGGGAGGGAGAGGTCATCCAATAGTCTCTTCTTCGGGGGGTGCTAACACTTAACCATAAACGTTAAGCAAGAGTTATTCGTAGTGGTTCCTTGACAAAGCATTGTGTGGCCCACAAACCCCCAGTGATGTTCCCATGTGGCCCACTTGCTAATGGAGTTGAATAGCCCTGCTGTATCTGTAGGAACATTTTGAAATATCCAATTCTCAAATAAAACTGGATGTTAACAAAAGATTGATGCTTGTTTGTTATCTCAATGTGTGACCCTTCCTCTGAATGTATATGTGGAGTTACATTTGGCTTTAGATGAAAACTAGAGTTAAACAAAGAAACTGCCTACATTATGTTCAGCGTGGTCTTCAAGGATTCTTAACATCCAAAACAACACATCTATTGTGTCATTATTTAAATGTTAAATAAATAAACACATTGTTGGAGTTTTAAAGAATTCCTTTTTAATTGAGAAAAAGTACAGGGAAGCAGCAAGACGAGACCCAAGGCAGGACCGCGGAGACAGGTTCAGCCACGACCCGAAGTCCACGACTTAATCCAGAACTCAGGATAGAGGACACAGGACTACAGCAAGAGGATCGATCCCGGCGTAGATATAGACACAAAAGAAGAACAATGTGGCAGCGTTAATCGACACAAGAGAATACACAGACGGAAGAACAAGCACTCCCTTAGGATAGGTTGAGGGAAAAGGGTAGCAAGTAAGAAAGGGTTACTTATTTTTACTATTTATTATTACTTAAGGGTTGTTTATGCATACCTTTATTTTGTACCCGGGGGTGTATTTCGCTGTCGCACGTCCGAGTCCAGCTTCAGTTAGCGTTGATGCTCCAAGCAGGTCAGTCATGTTTTAATCTGCCTTCCATCAGTTCTGGTATCCCTAACTATATTATTTTATTTCGTAATTAAAACCAAACTTCTCAGGAATAGTAGCTAGGGGAGTGATTTTTTTAAAATATGCATAAAGAAAAGGTACATCTGTTTACAGTTCAGACTCACGGAGGTCTTGGGGAGGGGGGTCCAGAGCTTCGGGGCTGCCACAGAGAAGGCTCTATCCCGAAGCTCTGGAGTCTGGCCTTGGGGATGGAAAGCAAACCGGCTGAGGTGGATCTGAGGGACCTGGGGGGGTCGGTAGAGGATGAGGAAGTCACTGAGGCTTCATTGGTTTGTCTCTATCTGTTTTTAAATAACGTAGATACAATTACATTTGACTTGATACCTACAAGGAGAACCTGCACGCGTTCTGTAGTGAGCTGCGTGGGATTCATCACCATGTGTGTACAATAAGTAATATCCACTGGAACACCCTCGCACACCGCTAGATCACCTCTCTGCTGCTCCAGCACTTTGCACAGGCATGTGGCGTCCTTCCGCCCTGTCCCCTGGAAAGTGTTGGTGAGGACGATCCGATGCCAACTAGCGGCCCGTGGCGTCATCCCCATGACCGCCGGGCAGCGTCCGGGAAACCAAGCTATCAAATGATGATCTTCATTAATTGCAGTGACAATTTAGTCTATTCTGACATGTGTGTGTGCGAGTTAATCGTTACCGATGATATCTGGATACCTGGATGCTGGTCATCAGAGTAGATGCACTGCAATTCTCCTCTTTTACCTTTCCCAACATTCCCTATGAAGAGAGAAAGAACATATTGTAACTTGAAAACAACCTTTGAACAAGGCTTATAACAAAATGAACATTATAATTCATAGCATCCTGTTGCAGACTCTTTTTCTTTTGGTTCCACTAAGGCAGCGTTTCTCAAAGTGTGGGGCGAAAAAAAAAAAATTATTATTTATATATGAGAGAGAGAGAGAGAGAGAGAGAGAGAGAGAGAGAGAGAGAGAGAGAGAGAGAGAGAGAGAGAGAGAGAGAGAGAGAGAGAGAGAGAGAGAGAGAGAGAGAGAGAGAGAGAGAGAGAGAGAGAGAGAGAGAGAGAGAGAGAGAGAGAGAGAGAGAGAGAGAGAGAGAGAGAGAGACTTTATCTATTTAATAAAGTTGTAAAAAATAAAGTAAGAAATCATTCCAATGTGTACTATAGGACGGTAACAAGTAAGAATAAGATAAGAATAAACAAGTTTAAATGACTGGTTGTGATCATATTCTAAAGATGTTTGGATTATTGAAAAGTATACAGCTCCCTTTCATCCGAGTGTTGAGAGCTGTATCCATAAATTCATGTTGGGCTCAAAGTAGGGCTGCTCGATTATGGCAAAAATCATAATCTCGATTATTTGGGTCAATAATTGATATCACGATTATTAAAAACGATTAACCATTTAATTTGAAAACAGCAATTTATTGAAAAAATAATTTGAAAGTATGTTTTTAACAGTTGATTACCCTGAAGTATAATTCAACTGAAAAACCTATTTAAAAAATAAATAAAATCGTTTTATTTCGATTATGTTGTTTTCATAATCGTTGCAAGCCAAAATCGTAATTGCGATTAAAATACGATTTAATTGAGCAGCCCTAGCTCAAAGTGCACCAGATTGATGCATTCAACTTCAACATTTAAAAAACATCTTCCTGGGGGTGCATGCCCCCGGACCCCCCTCGAGGATGTGACGTCCACCACCAAATAAAGCAGGTTAAAATAATTAAACTGAATACATGTTCTTTTAGTAAACACTGAAAACGGGTCCCACAGACCCAAACAGCACTCAAACGTTAAAGGTAGCATATCATAATGTTAAAATGTGCTAAATATATACACTGCAAAAAAACAGTAAAAGTAGCTCACGACTGGTTTTATTTTTTGAAAGTAACCCTCATCCTAAAAAAAGTTGGAGACCCCCGTAATAGAACGATACATTTGACAATTTTAAGCTTGGCCTCCCATTTTATTGGAGCGATGAGGAACAGGTGGGGCTTGAAAAGGCCCACCTGTTCAAAGCGGGGAATGACAGACAAAGTTTGAGAACCACTGACCTAACCTGATATGGTTCCACTAAGGACACACCAGACTTTGTGGAAATGGAGATATATTATACATGAATTTTATCAGATTCAGACCCCTGGTCTACAAGATGGTTACTGCAGTATTAGAATACTATGAACTATTTAGAATTCACATACAAGCCACAGAACGGGGGGGGGGAAGTAATCATGTTACAAAAGCCTAAAGATGTCCTTGTAGGAACTGTCCCCAAAGCCATCTGGCTTAAGAGGGTCGAGCGAATATAAGTCTCTCTTTGCTGATCAACCATTGATAGAACAGCTGAAATGAGACATAATCAAACACCAGAAGAAAACCCCACAGCACAACTTGTGTTCACTTTGTACCAGCTGGTGAGATCATTTGGAACAGACTCACGCAAAGCGAATAGTGACCTGCCTTTCCTCGCTGCCGACTCCAGGCAGGGATGAAAACCGTGTCCTTGGTGGCCAATTGGTCAGCCTAGCATTTTAAGTTGCTGTATGTCAATAGAAGGTCTCAAGAAACAGGACCTTACTGGCCAACGCGTCGGCTGTTTCGGACTTCCAGGTAGGAACCACATACACATCCACGATGTATATATCTTTGCCCTATATTGATAGTTTTCCAAAAACATTGAAATCTTCATAGAAGTCTGTTCAACAACACGAGACAACCACACTTCACGAGATTGGAGTTTCACCAAAGAAAAAAGCAGACCAATGATGAAAACCGTACATGTCTTTGGCTTCTTGTACCATCTTCAGGCACGCGTTTCCAATCTGAAACAGTAACAACAGGAAGTTACCTGTGCCATTTATCTGAGACGAGATGAAGTTGGGAGGAAAGCTCTAGTGTACCTACATTTGACTCCATGCACTGAGGACGACCCAGGCTCCAAACGTCCTCTGTGGTCAGGACACATCACCTCCTTCACCATGACCTCTGCTCCATGCCTACTGTGGTCGAGCACATAGCTGAGCTGCAAAACATACTTCAAGCCAATAGAACAATTCAAATCAAAACAATGCACCTCCATCACTGTGCATGAAGTAAACATATATCCACCAGCTTGTCTTGAGTCAGATGTAGATCCTTTGCGTATTTCGCACCAGAGGGCATACTGGTGGTCAGCAACTGATCCCCTCCGAATCCAACTTCGGTCCAGCTGTTATTCGATAGACACAAAATAAACAGTATTATTCAAGTACCACACATGAAGTGTACCTAAAATGTGTCCTTGTATTGATAATCAAGATACCTCTCACCGTAGGCCTGACAAAGGGCTTCAGCCGAGCTCCTGTTGAGCCCAGCGGGGTTGCCACCCCTTGTTGGTGATTGAGGAAACCACATAAGGCCCAAACCAGTTGCCCTCCTTCCTCTTAGTCGCTCTCAGGACCTCGTCTCCAACGTTAATCAGGAAAGATTTCACATTCTGTCCCTTGCGTTTCTCATAAGAGATGTTCTGTCTCTGTTGTGCAGTTTGGATGTTCTGGTACATCTGAGAAAGACATGTACCAGTTATCATTTACAGTCCTTAACATGCGCCTCAAGCTGCTGTTCTGCCTCATCAGCGGCACCAACACAGAGGTATCGTCCCCGTCATCGAGTGTAGCATGTATAACACCCGGGACGCGAGGGTGCCTCCCAAACTGGGTGCCTTAGGGGTTGACCTCTGAAAGCATAACAATTCCTTTTAGTATCTCTGAGCAGTGTTTCCATCTGCATGTGTTACAACATTGTACCTGCTTTGTGGTGTTAATGCCCTCAGGTGTACATCCCAGTCATTCTGGTCCTCTCCGCAGTGCGCTCATCTCGGCCATTGCACTGGGGACGGTACGCTGAAGTGTTTTACACCCAGTGCATCGAAAACACCGCGGTGGACCTGCAGGTGGTTTAGTGTCCACCAATTACCTGAACAATCGTTTTACATTGTTACACATACACTGTATTAGATTAGTGCACCTCATTGACAAATTCCCGTCCTTGGTCGGTAATGATCTTCTCGACAAGCCCGAAATCGAGAACAATATGTACGATCTTTTTTGAGACCTCAGCAGCTGTTTTGTGGTAGAGCGTTGTTGCTACCACCCACTTCGTGAACAGATCAGTCGCTGTCAGAATGTATCTGCAATATGAAATACAGAATCACTGCCAATGATTTCCTTTCTTCTTAAACCAGATTCTTCACGTGTAGAACCTTTAAAGGAGGTGACACATGCTTCAGCCCATCACGATAGTACCTTTTGCCCTTAGCAGTGGAGGGAAGGGGGCCAATGAGATCCACGCCAAGGGCAGTCCACGCATCGGGAACATGAATGGGATGCAGTACGGGTGCATTGACCTCGTGTTGCTGGCAGCGGGGACTCTCATCACCCTTAGCAACTATCATACATTTTCAATCAGCAAAACTAAAAACTTTAGGTATAAAAATGATGGAACAGAGAAAACTTTCAGAGGAGACAGAATTAAACTGTTCAAGTTCTGAAATATGTTTCTAGACAGCTCTGATGGAGCTCAAACTGTCTCAATGTACACATACAACACATTTCTGTAGGTCAATAATCAGTCAGTCAAAAACTTAAATAGAAGAACAAAAGAAAGTGTGAACTCACCCTGCTTGCGACAGAGCAGCGCCACGAGGTATAGGATGCTTATATTTATCAATGTAGGTTGTTTTAACATTAAATGCACAGCTATTTTCAGGATCCGCTGGCCTCCGTCAAACACAAAACAATGTTGTCCTGCATAAACTGAGGAATTCGATATAACAGGTTTCCTCTTACCGAATTTGTTCGAGCTCGTTGTGTGTCGAACGGACGCCGCGTCCCCGGAAAACAGCTGGCCGAAATTCACGTCAGCTGGTCACGAAATTGTTAACAGTGTTCGTTATTCTCGCGTCCAGGAGAGAAGCTTTACAAAAGGAGACTAAATGGAGTCTCTGAGAAGGTTCCAAATGGGTACTTTAATTAAAAATAAAGGCGCGGGTATGTTCACAAGCAGAATATTGTTCTGGCTCGCAAGCTCCACCTCTCTAGCTGTTATATCTCCTCTGCTGGCTCCTCCCTGTGTGCCGGTCGGCGCTGCTGGGGGCCGGCCCTCCACGTATTTAATGTCCGTTGTTACGCATATCAGAGGATACAGACATTGTACATTCAATATATATCTAAACACGCCTTTTCTCTTCCTTAACTCTTTCATGACTTTTAATTTAACACATTCTAAACGCTGTAATCAATACTCCAGAAAATACTTCACGGCAGTTTGGTTTCCGGTCGTTCCCTCATGCTACCCACATCTGTAAACAATAACGTATTCAAATAAACTGTACCTTCATTTAATATCTCGACGTCTATAGTTGTAGTGTTGAAATCAGTAGGTTTTGGTGTGCAACACTCCGTGTCATATCGCTACTAAATTCACCTCTATAGTAAATGGAATATTAGCCACATGCTAAATCCTAACCGGAGATGAAGGATTTTCAGAATAAGAACTTCTGGTTTTTCAGTATAAAACAGCATTTAAACTGACGCTATGTTTAAGGTACTTTATGCCATCAAAAACATTGATTTTAATTTCTAACAGAAGCCGGCTGTGATTTTCAGGCCGTGCTCCCGCGTGAGTTTGGCAAACTCAACATTTACCATGGCGTCAGACGCCGGCCGGCAAGAAGCCCACAAAACACCACCAAAAAGTAATGCAAATCAAACCACCAACAATAAACTAAATTAACAAAAATAAACGGAAAATATAACGCGAAAGTCTCGCACTTCTCTTTCACTCCAAAATCTCCCAGCATGCACCAGGAAGAAGAAGGAGCTTTATTAATCCCCGAGGGGGAAATTCAGTTTCCACTCTGTCGTACACGCACATGCGTTTTTATACAGGTACATACAGTACACACTTTTTACAATTTACATATACAAACAGTTATATGCACACATGAACATGCAGTTGAGAGGTCAGAGCGGAGGCAGCCAGTCTAGCCGGCCTAAACCCCAGCAGTTGGGGTTTAGGTGCCTTGCTCAAGGGCACCTCTGCAGTGGCTTCTCTCCAGTACCAGCCCAGACTCCGTATTTTTTAGTCCGATCGGGACGTGAACCAGCAATCCTTCGGTCCAAAGTCCAATCCCCGATAGCGGGGGTGGGGAACCTTCGGCCTCCGTGCCGTATACGGACCGCGAGTCCATTTGGTCTCTTTGGTACCTCTAGGTAATTTATAAACACACGCAAAAAAGAAAAAAATTAAAGAAATCTTGACCGCAAGTGCCTGTTTTTCCTGGCCACGGTCAGGATCCTTGAACACAACACGAGCCTAACGTGTCATCACGTGGTATATGTCTCGTTCTGATGGAGAGCACCAGAACGCCGCTCCGGCACTTCAGAGAGTGCAGTACCCACAAGGAGCCGTACACATGCCGCAGGTTCTGCGTGGCGATCTGTTCATCTGTCATACAGTCAATAATAACAAGAGAATAAAGTAAACAGGTATAAAATACTATGACAGTACAAAAAAGTTGTTATTAATAAACAAGAATACAGTTTGAAAGGGGAGTGATTTGCTTACAGTTCTGTTTCATATGGGTGTTGAGAGATGTGTCCACAGATCTCTTCATGTTGCTCTCAAAGTGCACCAGATTGATAAATTTCAACTTCAACATTTAAAAAAAAATCCTGCTCCCCCGGACCCCCCTAGAGGAGGTTAGGCCCCCCCCACTTAAATCATGTTCACATGGATAGGATACTAAATACATTTGCACACATCTTGTGTCGATATCTTTCTGTTGTGGTGGTCACGCCACACCGTGCATGCATGCGTGAGTCATGGTGAGATATCTGGATTCAGAGGTTGCTTTTTCTTTGCACAGCATGAAAGAAAGGCCAAATGAATAGGCTGTGATTTTAGTTTTTTTAAGCAGAGGTCAATAATTTGTACGGCCCTCGGAGGATGTTGAAAACATTGAAATGGCCCTTGAGAGGAAAGGTTCCCCACCCCTGCGCTACAGACTGAACGACTGCGTCCAGTTCATATTGCAGAGAGAAGGCTTTGTGTTGGCGTGAATCCCTCCTACTTGCAGGATCTTCAGTTGAAAATATTGAATACAAAAATGTATTAATTGGTTTGTGGTTAAACAACAAAACATTGGACATTCAGATTGTATGCTCTAATTACTGACTCAAACTACCCACTGTGAAGACATCACCATTTGATAATCCAATGAAATGTATTAATGTATCAGTGTATGGGATGGCACTACTCGAACACCTAGTTGGCTCAGCAGGTTGTTATCATCTATTAAGAAACTAATTCAGGTCACGTAGTAAAACGAGAGGCAACTTCTGCTTTTGGACGGTAGAAAAGACAAGACCGAGGCACCGAACAGCTGTAGAGCTGGAAGCCCATGTCCCCGTTTCAATCCTTTCTCTACAACAGTGTTTCTCAAACTTTTTCATACCAAGGACCACTTAACCAATAAAAAAACACTCGCGGACCACCTAACTCCACAAATATAAAGAAACACATGGTTTTTATAGTACAGATTACAAATCGCCTGAACATGGTACAAACAGGTTGCAACATGTGTGACGAAGGTGTTGCACTGGGCTATATCATGCAATCGAAAGTGAAACTTAGGCTCGCTCCATTGCGGAGATATTCCCGCGAGAGTGGGGAAAACTTAAATGTATTTATTTATTTCAAATGTAAAATGTTACCAATATACTCACGGACCACTAGGGGGCGCTCACCACACGTTGAGAAACACTGCTCTACAACAATGGCACTGGATGCCCAACACAATTATAATGACAAAAGGAGGGCTTTCACCCAGAGGACAGAAGACGCAAAATAAGCTTATTTTAAGTTACATAACACTAATTAGCTTATGACATTACTTATTTTAGCTTAACCCTGATCTTTTCCTAGTGTTTGTTTGCCTTCATGCTAACAGTTAACAACTTCAAGAAGCAGAATGTATAATAATAAAACATTTAAATAATTAATATCTATAGATGTTAAAACAAATATACATTTATCTTTAAAGACATATTCACCCATACCATGTGCAGATATGTGAAGCATCATAATGAAAGTTATAACAGCTGATAACATCTGAAATGTGTGCTGCCTGCAATACTATCTCTGGCTTTCTTGACGTGTCTAAAGATGGTCAAAGTGAAGTGTCAGATCTACAAAGACATGTCTTTTCCTCCTGTGGTGTCGGGCCATTTTATTCAATTTCTCACGTTGGGGAAAAGCAGCACCTCTCAGAGAACGATAGCAAAGCTAGGCACCTGAAAGGAATAGTTCAAACACGTATTTGCTTTCTAGCAGAGAGTCGAATGAGGATGTCGATACAGCTTTCATGCCTGTGGTGCAGTATGGAGCGAGACATGGAGGGTGTATCTTCCCACAGATTGGAGTACTTTATGGAACTCCCTTATGACGAACAACAAATGTATGTTTACATTTGTCAGTTTATTAAACAAGATATAATTAAGGAGCCCTGTGTGGAAGCCAGAGGCAAGAAAACATTTTAGTATTGCACTTTCTAAATGTAATTTAAATAGTTTCTTCTCCTGTGGTTTCAACTTTGGAACAGGTGAACACTTTTTCCAGATGATTTGAGTGTATCTGTTCTTGTTACGATTCTCATTCTGGGCCACGAGATGTTAGAATTTACAAATACTCCATGGACTAATCAGGACTGCAGACATTCACGTTTCCCTGAAAGCAGAAATGGTTATAAAAACGCCAATGTAAACAATATTAGGAACTCAAAAAGATGATGCTTTTTCTCAGCAATCGTTCGCTCATAAACTCAAGGTAGGAAACTATTTAGATCAGGATTTATTCGAAGATATATATTTTCGGGCCACCAGTTCCTTTATTGAAAAGACGGAGGGTATTGCACGCAACACATTGGAACCAGGGTTTTCAGAAGGGGTACCCAGCCCCAGGATATGGGTCAGGGGTCGAAGTTGGATAGATGGCACACTGACACTTTCGATGTGGGCAGGCAGATCTTTCATTGTGGAAGTGAGCCAGACTAGCGTTATGCTAAGCGTATTGCCTCATGGCTTCAGTCCCATACTTACACAAATGAGACTCACACAGAATGGGATTGGGATGAAAACAAACGAGCATGTTTCCCAACCCTTTAAATATAAATCAAAACGATCTGCTGTTGTATAACTAGTCTTAGTGTCCAAATAGATAGCTTTTCCTTAAAGCTGATAACAGAATACTGTATTTATTGTAACCAGGGAAGAGATGACAACCAAGGCAAGTGGACGTGGATACAATCCCTATCTCCGAAAGCTGTGTGTTTAAGTGGTGCTGACTAAGAGCTCGGGGCAGAACGGCTCTCAAGGGAGCTGATGCTAAGCCTTTGTATCTGCTTGTTCCTACCAGTGTAACCCTGTATGGCAGTGACCACCAACTGGCGGCCCGCGGGCCACATCCGGCCCGCCAGACATTCTCATCCGGCCCGCACGACGGGGGTGACTGGTTACTGCTTTCGCCTCCCACCCATTTTTTTTTTTACAACGTCGTGAGTAAGGTGCAGTACCGGAGTCCAACAGAGAGGCAGCAGCTGCTGGACAGTAGACTGCGTACTGCGAAACCTTCCCTGCCTTCAAGAAGAAGTGACCCTTCGTTGTGAAGAGTCTGCTTTGTGCACTCCGCAGCAGTAGCCCTGCTGCGACGGAGTCCAACAGAGAGGCAGGAGCCTAGAAGCAGGGTTGGGTTGTAACGTAATACATGTAACGGCGTTACGCAGAATACAAAAATCAAGTAGGCTAACTGCATTCAGCTGGCGTTACATTTCAAAAACGAGTAATCTGATTACAGTTACTTTCATAAACCTGAAGTGAATACATTTTGGAATACTTATTGGAATTATTGGTGGAAAAGTTTCCTCACAAAATGTAATATTCATTACTGGCAGAGCTGTGTGCACACTGCACAGCGCTGCAGCATGTCTGTGAGCGAGAGAGAGATGCAGCGTCTCTGTGAGGCCCCGCCCCCGCACGCAGAGAGAGAGAGAGATGCAGCGTGTCTGTGAGGCCCCGCCCCCGCACGCAGAGAGAGAGAGAGATGCAGCGTGTCTGTGAGGCCCCGCACGCAGAGAGAGAGAGATGCAGCGTGTCTGTGAGGCCCCGCCCCCGCACTCAGTGAGAGAGAGATCTCTTTTAAAATATATTGAAAGTTAGAAACGGAGATGGTTAGATAAAATGTGCAAGATAACGTTTATGTAGCATTTCTTTGTCGAAATGATGACATTTCATAACGGGATGAAATCAAAGTGAATGGCCTGCTGCTGCTGAATGCATGGGGCAAGTGACTGGAACAAGTTTTAAAAGTTATTACATCGTTTCAGATAATAAATTAAAGGTCCGCAGTACCTGAGCGTGCTCCACTAGCATTGTGGACTATATAAAAATCACTGGCCCGCGATTGTGTCTATTGGATACATGTTGGCCCTTGGACAAATGTAGTTGGTGATCCCTGCTGTATGGGCATATTTCACTAGTCCAGAGCCTGTCTGCGCGTGCGTACGTGTGTGCGGTCGACTGCAGCCAATTACATTTGAAGCCTGCTCTGAAACAGTGGTGACACGACTGGGACCTGTGTGTGCTTCGGGGTATTTGGTCAAAGTGAGTAGATGCAGTTTTATGAAGCCTCCAAACAAAGTGTGAAGAACAACTTTGATTTGTGCACACTATCTCTTCTCTCTCCACCGCACTGCTTCATCCCTTCAAAGGATCCTCTCTTCGGACCGTCTCGTGCTTGTTCCGTCTCTTGTAAAACAAATGGATCTGCATTCAACCAATGGGGGGATGAACAACCCTCCCTCCTCTCTCACTGTTCCAACTATTGGGCTTGTGACAGGAATATTGGAATCCATATTTCAGCCAGACAGCTGAGGAATTGTAAATCTCTAAGTGTGGACGGGGACAAGCAAAAATAATGAAATGTAATGCGGACGCATCAAAAGAAGATCTCGTCAGCCACGCAGGCCAGGGGAAACGCAGGAAAGAGAAACACTCAGTCTTTCATGAAGGAAACTTTTTATTTGAGGCCAAATTAAATGGTTTCAGAACAGAGCATCTGAAAACCGTGAGAAATACTTTTTGTATTTGCAATTTATGTCCCGAACACATGCTTACGGTACCCATTTTAATTCTACTATAACAACATGGATACAACATGATGTTAATAGTAATGTTTTAGGTGACTAGAAAGGAAACGTGGACACCACTGGTGGACAGACTCAAGTTGAACATTTCAATAATTAAAGCCTTTTTCTGCACAAGATATGAAATGAAAATGAAATATCATTACAGTGACTCTGTCCAATTATCACCTTCTTGCAAAGTTTTTACTGCGAGCCATTACTAAGATGAATACAAATGTCTGAGTGGTCAAACATTGGCAGTTGTAAGTAGAAAATAATCCAGATCTGGTCCACCACTACGCGAATAACTTTCTATTCAAATGGATGCTTTTCATTTCAGTGAATCCTGAGTAATTGTATTTTTTAACAAAGGCGTATTCAATTGAGCAGCACATGGCGGATAACAATTTAAACAAGAACAATAAAAAGATTAACAAATGGACGACCGTCCTCGATCTTGAAGTGTGCCATTCTTCGGCTCTGCCATCAGCTAATATAAACTATAACAATGTAATACAATGTGTTTTTCTGTCAACTGCAAATATGCCAATTCATCCATGCAAATCAACCAAATATTATGTTTGTTTAAAATGTGATTTTTTTTTCATCAAAACTGAAATGAAATTCATGGTTGGTAATTGTTGACTGTTGTCACACTCGATAGCAACAGCTCGGTGAGCCAGAACAACAGCTTTAACATGGCCAAACGGGCCAGGCAAACTGCTGTTGGACGACCTGTCAGCGTGGCTTTTACATGAATTCTGAAGAACATCCAGATGGCCCGTCTGCCTCTGGGTCTCATGTGTTGAAAGTTGCTTACTTTAACCATCAACCAACTGCTGGTGTTGCCAAAGGAAACACATGGCAACCACAGGGGCCACCTGTGAGTTCTGTGTTTGATCAGATGGGCTGACAGCTAATGCGTCCCTCATTATTATACACTTTAGTGCAGCTTAAAGGTCCCGTGGCACGGCCATCTCTACTGATCATAATTCCACTGTTGAGGTCTACTAGAATAGATTTACATTGGTTTCTCACAGCATCTCTGTATAGCATGTGTATTCACTCTGTCCTAAACGGCTTGTTCTTTACTGTGAAGAACGTGAATAAACGGAGGTTCTTCCCCTTGAAGTGTCTGGGCCAGACCCGGCGGCAGACAGTGCAGTGGGCGGGCCGACCACCAGGCCCCACCCCATTTTAACGTAACATATGTGCATATATAGTTGCAGACAGATTTAGGCGTTATGTTTGTGCACGCAATGAAACCTTTTGAGCATAGGAAATGTACACATGTGCTCAGGATAGATGCACAAAAATAACGCTACTTCAGCACCATGGATGGATTACCTATGAGTAATTTAAAACATTGAATTACATTACAGAAAAAAGCTGTGAGAATGCTGCATAATGTACTAAGAAAAAACAATGTATTGAGTCAAGGCTGTTAACATTTAAAGATTTAATAGAATATCAGACGGCTTTAGTTATGCAGCAAAAAACAGAATACTGCCAGAAAATATACAAATATAATATGCAAATGTGTTTTAATTTCAGAGAATGAGCATCAGGAGGAAATTGCATGTTAAACATCAGTTTGCACAAACTACTTTAAAGCAGAGGTGTGTCTCTTGGCGCAAAGAAGTGGAATTAAACAAACATACAGTGAAAAGAACACACTGAAAAATACCCAATATTTTGTTCACATTAAAGATTGAAAACAACGGCTTAGTCTACATCGTGATATGATTGTTTGCTACTTACACGATGTACTCAGGGTGGGCCTAATAAAGCTGTAGCTGACGTTTCCCAGATGAATGGAACCTCCTCAGCAACATCTCTTTCCACTCATTCTTGCATTTTTTGGTCAGGTCCTTCTCGAAACCAAGTTGGATTAAATTTGCTTTCCGAGTGTGAGACATGCTCCTTCGGTGTAGGGCAGGGTTTCCGCTAGGATTTTTTCTCGCCGGTCAAATGTCCGGGCAGAATTTATTTTACCGGACAAATTTGAAACTTACCGGTCATATTTCAATGATAATACTAATAAGAGTTGTGTAGCAGAGTTTCCGTTAGCAGGTAATTACCGGACTTTTTTTTTTTTTTTTTTTTCTCTCTCTCTCTCTCTCTCTCTCTCTCTCTCTCTCTCTCTCTATCTCTCTCTCTCTCTCTCTCTCTCTCTCTCTCTCTCTCTCTCTCTCTCTCTCTCTCTCTCTCTCTCTCTCTCTCTCTCTCTCTCTCTCTCTCAGATCCAGCTCTCCTGATCGGTTTTTAATAAATGTTACCAGCTAAAAACCGGTAATTACCGGCTAACGGAAACCCTGGTGCTCACTGAAAACGTTTTTCAGTGTGGAAAAAGAGTTCTCACATAAAGCTGTCGAAGCTCCAAAGGTAAGTGAAACCTTAAATGCGGTGAGAACACTTGGCATTGCCTCAAGCGTCGTGTGGAGATGACCAAGTATGTTTTTCAATGTCCATTTCCCATCCTCTGGTGGTGTGATGCTGTCCACGTGTTTAAGAATCAGCTTTTTGGCCACAATGAACTCAGCATCCACGAGCGTGGTTCCAGTCAGTTTAAGCAAAGGTTCCACTTGTTCGGGCTCCAGGAAGAAGCTGCTTTCCGGGTTGAGTGGAGCAATAGCCTCCTTGAATGCGCTGTTTCGCTCTCCAAAGCAGCGCGCAATTTCTCCCGTAACTGCATCAATGCAGCTGTAAAACAGCCGCCGTTTCTCTGTCATCTGGTGGTTTTCTTGTGTTCCCACTCCCACTGTCTCTTCAACAACATAATCCTCCAAAGTTGCGTTAAGAGTTCGCCTTCTCTTGGTGGGACCGGGATGGATAGTATCATCCGCTCTCTCCTGTGCGCACTCACTCCATATCTCCGTGAACACCTTTTCGGTGCGCAGGGCCTCAACACACTCTTTGGCCGTGTTGACAAGCTGTACTGCCGTTTGAAGGTCCATTTCCTCTGACTGCATCATCCTGTTAGCTGGCTCAAGCAGGGACAATATCTTGCATATTATCTGGGTGTGGAATTTAAAGCTTGGCTTTAAAATTCTGCTCAGCAAGCCTGCTGCCTCCATCCTCAAGTCAGCTGGAAATGATGCAGAGTTTTCAACGTGTCGTAGTAGTTCCACTATATCCTGAAAAGATTTCAGAATAATCTGAACAGTGGCCAGGTGCCCTGTCCAGCGCTGTTCAAGTAAACGCTTCAGCGTGTTTCCCTGGTAATGTGCAGCAACGGTGGGCTTTCGTGTGAACTTGTAGAGGACATTACAGATGTTGAATAAATCCTCAATGGCTCTCTCACCGGACATGGCGTGAACACGACCAAGTGCAGCTGGTGGTTGAAGCAGTGCACATAGGGATTTCTCTGCCCAGTTCATCTTGAAGGAGTCTTTGAACCCCACCTTGTCTCCCCGACATAAGACTTGCCCCATCGTATACCTGGCTGAGAATGTTGTCTGTGCTCAGGCCAGCTTTGCGTATTTCATCAATGAGTGTCTGTGTGAGGGTTTTTGCATCACCTGCACCTGCTGTGGCGATTGTCAAGAGCCTCTCTTTTATGACATAGTTCTCATCAACAGAACGCAGTACAATTGAAATGTTTTCACAGCCTGTTGGGTCTCGGGTTCCATCCATTTTGACAGTGTAAAAGGAGTCGCCTATTTCCTCAACAATATGCTCCGTTACAACTTTGCTCATCAGGTCAATTATTTCGTTTTGTATATCATGGCTTATGTAGGAAGCATTTTTGGGAATGTTGGGGGCAATTTTCGCGAGTTCTGGGTCCTTTTCGATGGTATACTCAAACAATGACAAAAATAACCCACTGCCAGACTTGGACACTCTAAAGAGTCGTGGTCACCTCGGAAAGGAAGATTGCTGGTAGAGAGAAAAGTCACAATGTCAATAATGGAGCCCACGTAATATTTGTTACGAGCCAGCTGATCTTTATTGACAAGAGTTGTGATTTCCTGACCAGTCTCGATGCGCATTTGTTTTTCTCTCCACAATTTCTCACACACTAAATGTTCCTTGGAAGAGTTGTGTTTGCTAAGACCCGTGCCCTTTTGTAAGACATGCTTCCAGTCTTTGAAGCCTTTTATGGTGAACGATGAGTAGGGTTGGGTACCGAGAACCGGTTCCGGTTCGGAACCGGTTCCAACATTTCGATTCCAACGGTATCATTTAGAAATGTGAATTTCGGTTCCACTTTTCGATTCCTGAGGAAATGTTTCTCGCAGCTCTCCGTAGCCTACTGCATGACTGCGGCGGGGCGGGAAATGTAGCGTTGTATCTACATTTCCTACAGTGTAACCTGAGACCAGGGCCGGCCCGTCGCACTGGCATTATAAATGTTCGCCTAGGGCGCCAGATCTGTGGAGGCGCTGCGCTGACAGCTCTGGGAGAAAAAATAAATGTTTTGACCGTTGGGGCTCATCCTAATTTTCGACCTTGATGTAACAACATTCATAATTAAGTAAATGTAACACCCTTTTCACCCCGGTTACACTTGTCATTTGCCCTGTACGATGGGCGCTGCAAGTGATGAAAATGGGGGATGTTGGCTTATCTGGCAACCGCAGCTCACAGCCAAAGTGCGCGTGAGCGAGGGAGAAAGGGAGTGTGCACTGGAACCGGCGCTGTTGTTATTAGCATCTGGTGCTAGCTGCTCTTACGGAAGAAGAAGATGTTTCTTCAATGAGGTGGAGGAGAGTCCTCTCCAGTCAAACTGAGAGGCTGATAACTACAGCTCAGTGAGGTGAAGGACTCTGAGTGTTTAGATAGTTCACTTTAGTCTAAGTTATCTCAGTGGGTCTCAAACGTTTTGATCACAATTTATGTAAACACATATTTCCAAGGCTCTCCTTTATAATTATTGGGATAAAACAGGTTTGAAATCATTCCAATGTATACTATAGGACAGTAAACCAGACATATCGTTTTAAACTGGAGAGATACAAAAATATGCATAAATAAAATAGTAAAATAAGATATGAATGAACAACAAAAATAAAATGCGTTACATGTAGGCTATTTGTTATTTAATTATTAAAATGTAAACCGATCTTTTTCATATGGGTGTTTAGAGTTGTACCCCCTAGATCTAGTCTCTAGTAATTCTGCGTGTGCACCAGATTGAAGCATTTTACTTCAAAATGTTCAAACTTTTCTTCCCGGTATGCCTGAGAAGGCAGATATGCTTGTTTTTCTCAACAAGAACTGTTTTTAAAAGTTGGACTGTTGCAGCTTCAGTGGTTCTCAGGTTAAAGTTACATAGCAGTGAATATTACTTTAAACTAACCTGTGTAAAAGTTTCTCAAATAAATGTAATTTTTTTGGTGGAAGAAGCATGTATCATTTTTTTACCCTGCCCCTCAAAGAATCGGAATGGTGGAAATTCAAACGATACCCAACCCTAACGATGAGCCTTAAACTTTCTGCATGGGAAACAGTACGCAGCATCGCCTTTTACGGAGTATTCAAGCCAGAGTCGGTTTTGGTACCATGAGCTGGCAAAACTACGTTTTTTCCCGGAGAAGAGCCGAGAGGGGAAACTATCCAGGACTACCTGTTTTGGTGTATCCACGCCAAGGTCCTCTGGAACTAGAAAACTAAAATCTCCAAGATCGCGAGCGTTTAGAATGGGAGCTGGGCCTGGGCTGCTAAAGGATGAACTGCTGCTGCTGCCCGGCTCCGAAGAGGCTTCGTCTGACAACGTTGACTCGGGACCTGGTGGAGGAGAAGGAATAGGTGGCGGGGGACACGTCAAGTTGCCAGCATCTGGTGCTGAGTTGCCACAATCCTTTTGTGAGCTCTTATTGTTCGTGAACCACTTCCTATAAATATAATATGTTGCCGATACATATAAAAAAGGATAATAGCCTAACCAAACTAACTGCCACAGTAAACTGACAGGCTGCTGTGATGCGTCTCACTCAAAAACACACAACTCAACCCCGTGAAAAAACAGTCTCGCGCACACATTCAGAATTTCATAGCAAAATAAAAAAATTATATTATACTAATGTTTCAACATAGTTTAATACAAAAATAAATGGTATGACAAAGCCCTACAAATAACAACAATAAACATAATACAAACATTCAAAAAATATTTGTATATAATAATGTTTTTTAATCAGCCCTGATTTCTCATGGGCGGGCCCGGTCTAGGCAGCTGGTTACCGGATGACTACGAGCCAAGTCAGAAACCACCAGTGTGTATTCTAAACTACGGTTTCGGTGCTGAGATACCGTTAGTAAATAAATAAGGTGACACTGGTTTTGGTCTCTGGCAGTAGGCTAGGTCCTGAGAGGGGGACTGACTCCAGCACCTCCAGAAATAGAGGAAGACTACGACGCGCGTTTATCTGTTGTTGCCTACAAGTGGATGCCCTTTGTTTTCGAACCCTTCCCTCTCCTTCTGTCATTTTTAAACCAAGTGTGAGCCCGAATGCTCACAGATGCTAAATGATGCGGATACCTCCCCTGGTTGCGGATTTAGCTAAATGAAGCCTTTTATTGAGTAAAATGTGTGGCTAAATCCAGTGGCGGCCGGCCCATAGGGGCGCCGCCCCACCTCTTCCCACGTACAAAATAAAAATACAAATACAAAATATATTTAAAAAAAATATTTTTTAATTTTAATTTAAATTTGTAATAAACATTATATAATTGTTATCAGTAAAATGTATAATCTACAAATGTTACGACGATGCCTAAAGTTACTGATAAGTCACATCTTTTCTGCCTGGCCTTGCCCATGTGTCATTACCTTTATATATACAGTCTATGGTCATTACCCTCTCTCTTCTGGGCGGTAAGAAAGGAGCCCTCAACCAGTGCAGCAGCAGCCACTAGCAGCTGACTGTTGCTATCTGTAAACTATGATGCCGAAACATAATTTCAGCCAATCAGCGTCGTCAAATCTGATGATCACCGGGCGCCAATGTCAGCGCCCGGTCCAGTCTGTGAGTAGTTTGGACACTAGTGACTCGTATCCGGTGGGGTGACGCAGTACGGCAGTAGTTGATGAGGATGGCTTCATGTGCAGGTGGAGTCCCCGCCCAATTCCATTCAAGAGCTAATCTCCAATCCTTTCGAAAGGAGAAGTTTGGGAGATAAACTGTTGCTTAAAGACCTTGGACCGGACCAACCCGATTTGTATATATCGCAGCACGCTCGTGAAAAAGACAAAACGTATCAACGAGGCTTCTCACGTAGCTGGTACACCAGGAAGGCTAGCTGGATGCAAACAGGTAAATGCTGTCTCTTGTTTCCCATGCTTGCTCTTCAAACAGCCGGGGACAGATACGATCTGTTCAGAAACTAGACAGAAGTTAAACAAGTACAAACCACAGACTGCCTGTGTCATGGAGAATACAGTCGTTGTTGTGAGTGTGGACGGTCGGAGCATATATAACGTTAGCTTTGCCAAGCTTCATTTAGAAAACACGCAT
Organism: Pseudochaenichthys georgianus; assembly: GCF_902827115.2. Classification (NCBI taxonomy): domain Eukaryota; kingdom Metazoa; phylum Chordata; class Actinopteri; order Perciformes; family Channichthyidae; genus Pseudochaenichthys; species Pseudochaenichthys georgianus. The sequence goes on from NC_047512.1 coordinate 44,832,969, forward strand.
TTTAAAAGGGTGTTTCTCTGCCGTCTGTCTGCAGACTTGTCAAAGCATTAATTCATGGTTTTTACTTCGGCATCATTTTGAAACGTGTATTACAATTAAATCACGGTCAAATATGTTCATCTTGTTGTTGTTGTAGCCCCCTTGCCAGCGATTCTCTCTCTAGTTTATTTTTTGACATATGGGAAATGACCTGCAGTCTGGCTCTCCCAACATACACGCGGTTTGATTGGCTAGCGCTTGTACTGGCAGATTTGCATACGCGGGATTTGATTGGCTGACCCCATGGTACACCCTATTCAAAGTGAATGGACAGAAGCGTTGAAGTGGCAACGCACGCCGCCGTGTGTAGGGGCCGTTACACTGTAGGTGCACCGTGTTTGGGGGTGCTAGTGGAGCCTCGCAGATGGGGCTGCTGCAACCCCCCCGCCTTCCCGCGTCCATTCGCGATGTCTCGCAGCAAGCAGGAAACCACGCCAGTAAGCCAGCTCACACTAACCAATCAGAGCACACTGGGTTCACAGGGAGGGAGGGGGGGGGCAGGAGCTCCAACAAGCCGTGTAGGACACAGAGTGAATACACAGAGATGCTGTTTGAGAAACCAATGTGATTTTGGAACATTCAACAATGGAATTATGATCAGTGGAAATGGCCACGGGACCTTTAACACTCATCCATAGGCTAACTCGCCAGTGAGCAGAAAGCAGTGGTTTCTATAGGAGCAATAAAATAAATAACCTTTCACAAACAGGTATTCATAACTGCTGTGAGGAAGACATTTAAACTGTGATTGGCCGTCACAGGCTGCTGGAAACTAAACACCACCTCAGAGTGATTGAAGTCATACGTCTAACTTTCAGGTTTCTCTTTGCAGCCGCAGACCCCATGTCGCCTCTGTATGTGCGTCGCCAAGTTCCTCGTACTACTTGTGTACTTTAAAGCGGCTCGGCATCGTTTACAATTTTTCAAGTTGACCGTCTTTCTTGAAAAATCCGAAGTGTTGCCAAACGTTTGATTTGTAGGTATTTTTCGGTGCGCCGTGTTTCTCTTTCTCTTCGACTTCCATGTGTGTTGATAACTGAGACTCTCGGCCTCCGTAGCGCGAAGCAAAGATCGTCTCTGCTGAGTGCTGACAGGGTGAGAGGATATTCTATGAATGAATCGGTTTTTTACCGATACAAAGACGCTGCAATCGATGCATCGCAAGTTCAAACTGTAGCCGATGTGCACTCTCTCAACCGGTGCACCGATGTAACATCCCTACTGTCCACCCATCTACACCATTCTTCCCAACTCAGAGTGACTGTAATTTATCTTATACTGAACAAATCTTTTAAAATATCTGGATCACTTTTAAATTACATTGTCAATTAGCTGTTAATTGCAAACTTAGAAATACATATTATCCTGCACAGTATTACAAGAAACAGACTTTCCATTATTACTGTTTACTCCAATATGCAATACAAAATACATTAGAGGGTTAATAACAAAATCCAATCAATCCAAACGGTGCACTTCAAAGTGAAATGCGAGTGAGGGTTTTATCCCCGAAAGCACCTGCGCACCTTATGGAGAGGGCTTCATGTGATTACTGTAATTATACTGATGTATCAACATGACTGTCAAGAGGTTTTCTTAATGGTAATAGGTTGCGGATACAGCCACACAATTAAAGTGTATTCCAGTTCAGAGTCCAGGGGGAACAAGACATTAAAGAACGAAGAATTTACATGTCTATCAATCACGTCAACCTGATTTGTTTAATCTTTAGTTAATCAGAAGAAATGGAACCCCAGTAATTACACGTATAAACCATGTATTTCATCATTTTATGCATTTTTCAGAAAAAGTGGTAGTTTGGTAAACAGTGACATCAACGACATGTCTGGTCTGTAAAATGCCCGAAAAGTAAAAGAATGGGAGATGAATATCCCAAAGTCTCCACATTTTATTATGTTTAATGTGCTTCTGGTCCTCTTTCAGGTGAGACAGTGTAGATGAAGGATGTGTCAGGATGTAGAACTCCTGTGTGAACATTGGATGAAGCCAGGTTGACATATCAGAGTCAAAGGTTTGCACAGAGTGAAATATCTTTGTGTTGCGCCTTAAATCAGAAAATACTGCATTAAAAAAGTCATTTCCGGCATTTCTCTACTGATAAAGTGTGATATACATAATGTACAGGCTTTCAGATTGCTGTAGTTCACTAGACAGAGACATTGATTACATGTTTGGTGTTGAAAATGTCAGAAAAAGTGAAAGAATGGGAGATAAATATCCCAAAACTGTATTATATGTTGTGTGTGTTTGTGGTCCTCTTTCAGTTGAGACACTGTAGGATGCTTCCGGAAAAGACCAAACACTGGATGTCTTTCAGTCGCCAACATGTGTTTTCGAGATACTGATATTAACGGGGAAACCCTGCAGGACTCGAATGCCTCGTCTCTGTTCCCTTAAACTCATTTGGGAGTGATTACCGATCAGCCCCGGGGGTGCAGAGGAAAGGCAGCGCTACTCCCGAGCCTCATCCCAATACCCCTCCTTGACGCCTCCTTTCCCTCACTCGCTTCCCTTCCTTGCGTCTTAGCTCCGCCTCCGTAAGATGCCCGCGACGTGCAATACCGAACCCGCCCCGCTACCCGCACATATTGCCAATTAGTTCCCGGACCCGACCCGTCGGCACAAGATCCGTAACCCGACCCGAACCCGCATAGCCTAGCCCAGGGGTGGCCGAGCCGCATGCGGCTCTTTGCCTAGTTTCATGCGGCTCTTCAGTTCATATCGAATTGTATGTGTGATTTTGGGGGAGAGACACTGACTCCTGACTAGTGTTGACGGTGTAGCGATACTTGAAAGGTACCGCGATACCCTGCCGTTAAAAACGTTACTATTCCTTCCGTTTCATTAGTATCGTACTTTAAGAATGACGGGGGAAAGTACTCCGGTGAAAAAGCGCTGTTAATAAGAGCCGTGTGTGTTCAGCGCTCTGCTTCCACTCCCTGCACTGCAGCCGTGCCTGCAGTCCCTCCCCTCTCAAGCACGCTCTAAGTCCCTCCCCTCTCTCGTGCACACGCTAGCTGCCAGAGCATGTGAGAAAACGAGAAGCATGGCTGCAAGTGGGAGTGCAACTGCCGCTGCGCCTCGGCTTATTGACAAAAAAAGACGCCAGAAGCGACATTTGGAAGTATTTGAGCGATATCTCTGACAGTGAGGGAAAGCCTACGGACACCAGTCTGTGAGAAATGTATTAATTTTATTTAATACGAATTATTGTCGTTTATTTTATGTATTGTTCTCATTGTTTAAAAGTGTGTGTTATGGTTATGGTGTGAAATAAAGCACAATAATTACATTTAAGACTGTTTACCTTTTTTTAAGAAAAGTATCAAAAGAATCGGAATCACAATTCTTGACTTGGTATCGAAACCAAAACGTTGGTATCGTAAACCTGATATTTAGTAGGTCTGCTCCGTTACTTTCGTCCCGTGTTACTTTCGTCCCGTGTTACTTTCGTCCCGGCTCTCCCTACGTGTGTATGTGTGGTGTCAGGTGTCAGTATGAGAGGATGACAGCGCGTCTAATTTTGATGTGGCCCAAGAGCCAATCACAATAATGCCTGCGATGCAGTGACCTAATCACCTTTGAGGGGGGGGGGGACTTATCATTGATTAAACACTATCCAGTGTTTCCCCTACCATTGTCTTGGAGGGGCGCTGCGCCCCCCCTGAAATTCAAGGTGTTTAATCTTTTTTTTTTTTAATATATATATATCACCAAATTGCAAATAATCTATAACTACTGTCACTTTTCACATTGAACATGTGCTCTTTTATTAAATAAACTAAACGCTTTCATTTTAAGTTGTGAGTTTAGTGTTTTTGACCCTAAGAAACACTGATGCATTAATAACAATAATCCACAGCTCCTCTCTGCTCCAGAGGATTTTAAAAATATATATCCCAATGCCACAGAAACGCATCAGTGACGAGGTTGAAATCTTGTCTCCAGAAAACAAAAAACTGAAACAAGCGGTATCAGTGACTGTGTGTTTGATGTGGCTCTTGCAGTAACATAGAACAAATGTGGCTCTTAACCTCTGACTGGTTGGCCACCCCGGGCCTAGCCTATATATGAGTAGTGAAAACGTGCAATTATTAACACACGTAGTTGCATATTTGTCTCAAAAAGCGTGGGATGTTGGTTATTTTCTCCATCTCGGAACCAAAAGCCTCCAGACGTTGGATTTCGCTCTTGAGGAAGTGTTATTGAAAATGCTGTATCCTCCGTAGAGAGCTTCACCACAGCAATTTCTAATGTGGCGCGCACAGCAGCAGATTGATGCGCTGCAGAGGTTATGATTATGCGCGGTCCCGCGGGGGAGAAGTCTGAGGGTGACCCGCGGGTACCCAACCCGATGCAGGACTCGGCGAGGAGGTGACGCGAGGACAGAGGATCGTAACCTGCAGAGGTTATGATTATGCGCGGTCCCGCGGGGGAGAGGTCTGAGGATTTAAACATTAAACTAAATTATTATTATGTTAATATATTTATTATGCAACACCCGCGACACGACCCGCATCATCTTTGTTTTACCCAGAACCGAACCCGGAAAAAAGCTGTTTGAAAAAATACCACCCGCGAATCACCTTTTTCCGCGGGTACCCGCCCCGATGCAGGACTCTGCGAGGAGGAGACGCGAGGACAGAGGAGTCCTCAGGTATTAATTGGGATGTCCTCGTTCACTCAAACGTCTCTGTTAATGATGACATGTGCACAGCTGTATCCCCTCTCATCGGGCTGACTGAATAACCCTTAGAACCGGCCCATTTCTGGTTAATTATTTATTTAAATGAATTAATCTTTAGTCAAGGAATTCAATGATGGTTGGTCCTGCTTTTGTGTTCCGTTTTGGTGTCAAATGTAGCCTACATTTAAATAAAAATATAATTATAGTAATGTGAAAGCCTTACTCTGAACATGTGTGTCCTGGAGATCCCCACATTCAGGACTGTGCATTTTAAATAATTTAACTCCTGAATATCTTAACACAAAACAATACAAATAATTGTTATTTATCAAGATCTAGCCATTTATGAAATAGCTTTCTTAATAGCTATGTTTAGTGACGTTCTAGATCATTAAACATGATTTAAATTGTTAGTATAACCTTAAGAAATGAATTGCACATAATAATTCCCACGGAGCTGTGAGCACTTTTCCACTCATCTTCCAGTTGTCGGTTTTCCTCTGTTAAAATGGACCAGCTGTGAAGGTGGGGGCGGGGCTTCTATACGCGAGTAGTGAAAACACTTCTGCGTAGTCTGCTCTCGTGTATCCTCCCGCACCCCTCCTCCCGCACCCCTCCTCCCTCACCCCTCCTCGACTCCTCCGTGTGCATTTCAGCTATTGGGACGTCCTTCAAAATGGCGTGTCTTGATCGATTTCCGGGTCAAGTCACCGGGGGAGGGGAAGAGAGGAGTCGAGGAGGGGTATTGGGATGAGGCTCCGGTCTGGCACATTGCTGGGAGATTTATACAATAAAGGAGAAAGGATTTCAGTGTGCCGATCGGCGACTAACCACTGTGAAAGACTTCCTCTCTGTTTGGAGGTCATTGTATCATTTATTTTCACCTTCTACTAAAGTTAATTTACATGTCATAACTATTTTTCCAACACTGAAGCTCGAATTATTGGAGAATAGTTTTCACAATGAATTGTTTTTGAATTCAGAGGAAATTTTTCAATATCATTGTTTTTAAACGGATGCTTTTTATTCACTACAATTTGTGTCTTTATTTATTATCCTTTCTGCCCATGCCTGTGTTGTTCCCATATTTGACCCCATACTTAGCCTCTTGAAGTCCCGTAATACATTTATCCGCATGAATTGGAAATTAACCACTAAATCACATTTGTATGCATCCACAGCTGCCATTCAATACGTTGTTACAGATCAATGTAGCCACGTAACTCCCAGTGTTTACCCTCAGCAGCAGCAGCTGAAATATTTTTGACACTTGAGTGAACTTGGTTTTTGATCCTTTACCCACCAAACTAATGCAATTCCCATCATGCACGTGGGTACACAGTCCTGCAGACAGATTCATGCATTAGGCACGCTTGTTAAGCTTCAAAGAAACCGAAAATGAGTTTTGGTGAGGACCACAAAATATAAACTTTTTTTTTCACTGAGCATACTAAGAACGAAAGAAGTGGCATTACGTTTTTTACCCGTCTCTGATTACATATCTAAATGTCATGGTCAAATTAAGCTGGTTATTTGTTTATCAGGTGATACTTACCGAAATCGTATATAATGTAATTTATTTGACACGAAACAGCGTCAAAATAAAGCAGTATGTGTCACGGTGTTACCCCCTGATCCCACCGGAAGCGTCTGCGCCGCACTGCGACTGCGCCGCACTGTGCCGCGCTGCGACCTCCACCTGCGTCATAACCCACCAGGCGCGTTTCAAAACGTTGCGGAAGCGGAGCGTTGTGTGTGCAGCCTCACAGTATTCCACCAGACCTGCTGCGCTGCGTAAAAAATAGGATTCATCCTATATTTTAGGAATTCCTTGCGGCGAGGAGCTTCTGGGACGCTTCGAGCCGCGGGTCTGGTGGAATAGCACCCATTGACTAGAGTGGCCGCGATCGCTAAAAACGCCGCAGCGCAGACGCTCCTGGTGGGATTAGGGGGTTAGTGTTATCTGTCTGGTTTGGGTTTATGTTGCTGTTCTTTCCTCCTTGTGTAGTGTCTGGTCCTTCTCTCTGTGTTTTCCTTCCCGTCGTTAGTTTCCCTGGTGTCTCTGATTGTGTTCACCTGTTGCCCTTGTGTTTCTCCTCCCCTGCCCGGCTGTTTCTCATCTCGTGATTACCCCTCCCTGTATTTAGTGTTGTCTCTTCCTGTGTTCAGTGTTGGTTCATTGTTTGTTTTTCCTGTCTCCCTCCATGTCAGTCCTTCAGTATGCTTTTTCCTTGTGCTTTCGTTTTGTGTCATGTTTTATTGTCATCAGCTTTTGTTTATAGACCTTTAGCCTTTTTGTAGTCGGCTTTTGGGTCCTACCTTTTCCGCAATCCGTACAGTGATCTTAACAGAGGCCCTAAATCCAAATGCTTAGCCGTCTTTCTCCGAGACATTCTTTTAATGAGATAGATTTCATGGCTTGGTTTATCATCAATATATGTATGTATCTTTTTGTGGCTATTCCTACTAGCTAATTATTTGGCTAACGTCATTTGGATGTTGCTAACGTATAAGCACGTTGACGAACATGCCCCATCCAATCGACAGTAGTTTTCTATTGCTTTGTATCCTGCTAACAGCGGTATTAAAATAATTGAGGTCTTTCTTTAACTGGCTTAAAAAATGAATGTATTTGCTAGCCAGCAAAGATTAAGATCTTAGGACACGAAGCGATGGTAAGTGCAGTCTTCTTTCCCGGAAAGAAAATGGTTGCTAAAATCAATACAGAATAAATGTATTTAGTTCACGTTAGCAAAAGAAGTTGGAGATGTCCTCTTCATACCCCTCCTAGTCCCCAGGTTGTGGTAACCACACAGCTGGTGTTGATGAGGCCCCTCAATGATTGGCCAGTGTTTCTCAGCAATGAAAGAAAACAGTTTTAAGAGACTAGATTTCCCATTGCCTCAGCTTGACAGTGACTGGGTTGTTGGCTAATTTATTTTCCAGGGAAACTTTCTGTCATGAAAGGCATTGCCAATGATTCATTACAGATGGCTCGAGTAATCAGAGATGTTCCCCCACAACAATTATAAGATAATACTTAGTGACATCTAAAGGAGACTCAGACAGGTCATCGTGCTCAAAGAGCCATCTGAAGACTCAGTGTTTTGACAGGCATTCTCTTCGGATGTGTCCTCGTTTGAGTTAAGCTGAAGAAAAGAACATATGGTGATTATACGAACTGCCCCGTCACATATTTACTCCTTAGAATCAAAATGAAACTTTGCTGAATGGATTTCTTTATGGTAAACACACCTTTTTGAAGTAACACTTCATTCAATAAAACGTGTGGCCATTTTAACAGTTTGTGTTCTTTTACATTTTATTGTAGACCTATTTTTTATTTTGAGAACGTACAAGTTTAAATATAAACGTTACTCTGCATATTGGAATTCTGCCACCGCTACTCGAATCTACTCTTTATTGGGTTCTTACTTTTTCCATTTAACAACTTTACTTTTCTGAATCAAAGGCTTCAGGATTGTCATCCAAAAGTGTCACAAACCTCTCTTTATTGGATTACCTTGCTATATGTTACACCTTCATGAAATGCGCTTTGTTACAGTCATTGTATAAGCCAGGGGTGCCCAACCAGTCGATCGCGAGATGTGTCTAAAAATAGAACAACAATATTCTGTTTTATCGTTAATGTCCTGTAACATAATCTTCCTGTGCCAGAATAATGCACTTGAACGCATCAAAGCTTTGTGATTGGCCGGCGTGATCCCATGTGTCGGGGCGTGGCTGGTGGGTAGTGCACTAGTTCGCTAACGTTGTCCGTGTCAACACCAGGGGGGTATACTGCGAAGCAGGATTTTCGCTTAGCCGGCTAAATTCAGGGAAAACTCCGGCTTTCCGGTCATCCGAAGCTGGTTCTCTTTTTAGCAGGCTAGATCTCCATGGTAATATATGCTAAGCAGCTAACCTGGTCGGGACCAGGTTAGGTTGCAACTCAGTGAAAGCACCGCCTGCTGACCAATCAGAGCTCAGTGTGCGGAGTTTAAAGCGATCAAGTCATATTACAGGAGAAAGGAAATACAGAAAAACTGCCGTCGCAGGAAAGACGGCCGGCAAAAATCACCGACTGTGTGAACGTGAACATGAATAGAATATCACCTCCATCTTCAGAGCAGTCTGACTATTATAACATTAGCGTTAAGAAAGCTTACTTAAATATCGGCCACAACATAAGTAACCGGATCAGAGTACATTAAGTACAGTCCGCGGCATATCACTTCATAATGTATCATATCTCCTTATCTGAGTCAGCTGAGCCGTATCTGGCCGTGCAACACTCACAGTGTCACATACTGTATGCAGAAGTATTATTTTAAGCAACACATTAAGTTGAGGAAACACTCGAGACAAATGTAATTGAAGTCAGATCGTGTTTTAGAGACGGGGCAGTGATATCATAAACCTGTTAATGTACGCATTCAAACACGTGTTCTGTTCCAGCTGTGTTCACCTTGCAGGTGCAGCTCTGAGGCTTTTATCCTGATCAAGTGTTTAAGTCATGGATGTTTAAAGTTTAACTTCTTCATTTTTGACTAGTATTAATGTTCACTTTTCATTCAGGAAGTATGACGCTGTGCTGTCAGTACGCTTCTCCATGTCTGTGATTGGTCGAATGCTCCAGATACCACCCCTTTCATGTGAACGCGCACCTAACTAGATAGGACACGGCTGGCTTGAGCGATCCACTTGATAACCAGCGTCGTAGTACAGTTTAGCGAGAGCGCGTATGTTTTGGATTAGGCCAACCGGCTAACTCAAACATATCCAGGTTAGGTTGAACCAGCTTCGTAATATAGGCCCCAGGAGTGACAGTCCGCACACACACAAGAAGCAACACATATATAATGTTCAGTGGGAGGAGGATTATTTTTGTATCTTTCAATTCAAAGTCCATCTGTCTCGTCTGCAATGCGAGCGTGGCTTTATCGAAGAAGGGTAATTTAGGAGAGTCATTTCAAAACAGTGCACAAACGCTACGAGACGGAATTCCCTCCTAATTCTGCCCTCCGCTCCAAAAGGGGAGGGGCCTGAGAGGACAGCTAAATGCACAGCAGTCCATTTCCACCAGGCCCAACAACAAGAGCAAGGCTGCGACCAGAGCATCTTATCGGGTCAGTCACGGTCTTGAGAAACACATGAAGTCTTTCAAAGACGGCGAAGTTGTGAAAGAAGCATTCCTGGAGGCTGCGACGCGCTTTTTGGGGGACAGTAAAAATAACAGAAGCATTTCAACAGGTTTTTGATATAATAAAAACTCAAGTTAGATACCGTTATTAATCAGCTGTAAGTTTTATTTTGTTTGAACTCATTCATTATAATTATTGTACAAAATGGTATAAGAATGCAAACTTAAATTGATTATAGTCTATTATCAATTCAGGTTAAACTAGTGTTGCTTGCATCCTATTTTAAAGGCATTTCTTTTTATACTCTACTAAAATGCAACAAAAAAAGGGTTTGATTCTATTAATTTTTTCTTTTTATTGCACTTTGGCAGCAGATTCCTGTGTAGCTTCAGATCTGAGTTGTCTTGTTAGTAAGCCTAATTTATACGTTTGTAGCAACACTATTTTTATATAATGGCAAAGAAAGGGTTCAGAGTCTTTTCTTTTTTTCCTGTGTCATGTGGCAGCACTGTTCAATGCTTCCTGAAAACATTACCCACTGTAGTATGTGAGGTGTGGATAAACTCCAACTCTGTATCAACAACACTGTTGGGTAGATTCAGTTAAATACTTGTATGTGTAGATTAGAAAGAGGTGAGATAAAGGATCTGCAGTATTTTATGAAGTATTAAAGGTCAGTTGTATACAAGTAGAAGTGTGTATTCACCTGGTAGTAGGCTGTCAGTAATGGCTACGCCTCTCTATTTGGACTGGTTGATCTCGGCAGACTGGCAACTTTAAAAGTAGCTCTCGGTTCAAAAAAGGTTGGCCACCCCTGTTATAAGCCAACCTTAATACCTGTATGTGATCCAAGATAAATATTGTAGGCAATCACAAATGAAATAAATCAGAAACTATGAGATTCATATAAATGCAAATAGCAGAAACAGCATTTTGCCTGGTACTCTCATTAAGGTGTTTAATGAAAAATGGATAGTCTGTGTGGTTTGAGTATATGTACATGGGGCAGTAAAATCAGAAGGTATAGGCCTATGTATATTTGTATTACTTCTCTTTTGTGTACTAGGGCTGTGCATCTTCACTGGTCTCACGATTCGATTACGATTATCCTGTCTTCGATTCGATATCCCGATGCATCACGATTCATACCGATGCGTTGCTTCCTCAATTTTCTATATTACTGCACATGGCTTATTTTTCATCAATGCATACATAAGAACTCTCTTTTTATTATTTAGAAAGTGCTTCAGAAATCAATAACATAAATGTCTTGACATTAATTTATAAACCAAAATAAATGAATTGTATAGGTCTAGCCTAAACAAAAAGCTAATTCTTCTGCAGTCTAGCTGCAGCTTCTAGCCACGGCCTTCTGTTAAGAAAGGACACTGAAGGTCCTGAATGTGGCATCACACACAGGACTTGAGTCTGAACACAGCAGACAACAGGAGTATTTACAACAGCATATACAAACATAAATAGTGCATGTGGGTGCACACTGACATTCTCTGTCTCACTGTTACATAAATCCCATGAATGTATGATATTAAGTTAGCTTCATTATATCTCAGTGATTAAGTGAATAATAAAGTTAAAGTTAATAAATCGGGTTACTATCAGCCTGTCACTCATTATTTTCAGGGAGGGGGCGGGGCTTGGAGGAACGGAGAGGAGACGGTGATCGCGGAAGCTTTTTTCCTCCTGCCTTCACAAACTTTACACACGTATATATCGTCTGCAAATTGCTAGAGGACATTCATACTCTGCATCCAAGACTTAATTAAATCCACCAAAAACCTGACATGATTGTAACGCGATTATTTTTTAAAAACATAAATCCCTGTGTGTCTGAGAGCCGCAGCGACACGGAGTGATTCAGAGCGGGTCCTGCTGGTTCTGGACTGGTGTTCTTGTGTTGGTGGATAAAGCAGACTGCTCCGTGTTCGGTGTTGCTGTGCCGCTGTCACGTCTGTTCCCTGATCTCTACGTCACCGACCGGTTTGATATTAAAGTGACAGAAAAAAAAACGTTATAGTAAAGCCGCGGCCGGAAAATCAGGAATCAACGTTACTACGCTATAACCGATTATCTTCCGTCACTGCATCGAGACCGAATCGTCCACGTCCGCATCGTAGAAACGTAGAATCAACACCTAGTATGTACCTGCTTTCCTGCCCAGGGGAAGGTGAGTCACAACCACAGGTGACCTGGAAAGAGCTGCCATTCAAGTTCATCCAGTGATAATCCAGACGGCCTGTAACTCCTATCCGTAGAGTTCTACTGCACAAAGCTGATCCTGGCCAAAGTCAGGGAACACGATACAACGCCTCAAATGTGACTGTTCAACAAGCTCTGTGCAGCGACTGTCTTCTAACCGAGCCACTTTGAAGAGCTTCCTGAGGGGCTGGGAATGGAACATGCAATAGAATTGTTGCCCAGAAATGTAACTGCTCATCTAATCAATTTCAAATCATTTTCCATGTGGTGTGTCCAAGATGTCCGTGGGAAATGGCTGTTGTTTAAAAGAAGCTACACAGCAACAATTGGAGTGTTGATATTTCAGGGTTGGACTAACTCTGCAGAGATGTAATTAAGCTCCACCCACGCAAGGCACGCACTCCCGCATTTCAGTTCTTCGGTTGGAGACACTGGGTGCCATTTTCTCCTTGATAAGTTCTACGTCAGGAGTCACCAACCTTTTTTAGGATGAGAGCTACTTTAAAAAAATACACACGCAACTGTTTAATTCATGCTAAACTAATGACTGCACATGGGGAGAAACTCCAAAAGAAAACATGAACCTGAAGAAACAGATGCTCAGGACCAGTGATGTCTTCTTAGCGTCTGGTTTGGCCTCTTGCTTTCCATTGCTCGTTTCAGTGGCTATAAACAACCTTTCTATAATTACAGGTATTGTAGGTGCCATAATGCTACTTAGCCCAAGTTCATTATTTGTATTATTTGTTTACGTCACTTTTAAAAAGAAATTGAGAATCAATAATCAGGTACTAATTTATTATGTGTAACAATTTAGGAAACAAATACATAAATAAAAAACATAAACAAATAACAAAACAACTGCACTGGAGAGCTACAGAGTCCATTGGGGAAGAGCAGCCATGTTAACAGTGCTATGGCTACAGATGTAATATCTAACTCAACGTTAGCCATGACGGTCTGAGCTTAGCTAGGGCTGTACAAAACATACTCCAAAGGCCAAATCCAAAGACAGCGATACTGACGACTTGGCAGTTCACAGTCTTTGGAGGTGGTCTTTCAGGCAATTGGCTAATGATTTAAAAAATATATAATTTCCCCGAGGGGTGAAATGAACTCTATCTCTCAACAAAAGCCCAGGACTGTCATGTCTAATGTTCGAGTGGTCAACAATCGAACCATTTAGGCTATGAACAAATGTAGCCATAACACGGTTAACAAACCTCCGGGCCTTGTCGATCTTGACCGGCTTTACACCAGCCTTCCACCGGCACCTCTGGTTGATCTGGGCGATCACGATCTTCATTTCAGGGTGCCGATGGTGAAGCTGGTGCAGGTCCTCCTTCATCTGGTTCACGATAACAACACTGGGCACATTGCCCAAGTCGTTGCCGCCACAGTGGATGAGGAGGGTGTGGTTTGTCTATTTAAGTCACCGTGCATAACAGCAACTTGTGTGATCTCCCCGGCTCAGAAGACTCTGCCCGTGCAGAGAGGAAACATTCCACGTCAAACCGACATCAATCAGTGGTTGCATTTGAGCGATGTTTGTCTACCGGAAATGGAGTTGCTGATTGGTTCAGATGTTCCAAAAGCCCTTGGACCAATTGATGTAATCAGGAGTGTGGGGGATGGACCTTACGCCGTAAAAACCATGCTCGGTTGGACAGTTAATGGACCATTAGGAGGATGTCCTGATGATACTCGGGACAACACTTCATTAAGTGTAAACATGGCCGAAGCGCTGGTCTTATCTGCTTTTAGCGGAGAGGAGATGGACACTGAAAAACATAGATCCCTGTGCCTCTGAGCCGCAGCGACACGGAGTGATTCAGAGCGGGTCCTGCTGGTTCTGGACTGGTGTTCTTGTGTTGGTGGATAAAGCAGACTGCTCCGTGTTCGGTGTTGCTGTGCCGCTGTCACGTCTGTTCCCTGATCTCTGCGTCACCGACCGATTGGATATTAAAGTGACAGAAAAAAAAACGTTATAGTAAAGCTGCGGCCGGGAAATCAGGAATCAACGTTACTACGCTATAACCGATTATCTTCCGTCACTGCATCGAGACCGAATCGTCCGCATCGTAGAAACGTAGAATCAACACCTAGTATGTACCTGCTTTCCTGCCCAGGGGAAGGTGAGTCACAACCACAGGTGACCTGGAAAGAGCTGCCATTCAAGTTCATCCAGTGATAATCCAGACGGCCTGTAACTCCTATCCGTAGAGTTCTACTGCACAAAGCTGATCCTGGCCAGTCAGGGAACACGATACAACGCCTCAAATGTGACTGTTCAACAAGCTCTGTGCAGCGACTGTCTTCTAACCGAGCCACTTTGAAGAGCTTCCTGAGGGGCTGGGAATGGAACATGCAATAGAATTGTTGTCCAGAAATGTAACCGCTCATCTCATCAATTTCAAATCCTTTTCCATGTGGTGTGTCCAAGATGTCCGTGGGAAATGTCTGTTGTTTAAAAGAAGCTACACAGCAACAATTGGAGTGTTGATATTCCAGTGTTGGACTAACTCTGCAGAGATGTAATTAAGCTTCACCCACGCAAGGCACGCGCAGGCACTCCTGCATTTCAGTTCTCCGGTTGGAGACACTGGGTGCCATTTTCTCCTTGATAAGTTCTACGTCAGGAGTCACCAACCTTTTCTAGGATGAGAGCTACTTTAAAAAAATACACACGCAGCTGTAATGTAAAGTAATGAAGAAACAGATGCTCAGGACCAGTGATGTCTGGTTTTGCCTCTTGCTTTCCATTGCTCGTTTCAGTGGCTATAAACAACCTTTCTATAATTACAGGTATTGTAGGTGCCATAATGCTACTTAGCCCAAGTTCATTATTTGTATTATTTGTTTACGTCACTTTAAAAAAAAAAAAAAAATTGAGAATCAATAATCAGGTACTAATTTATTATGTGTAACAATTTAGGAAACAAATACATAAATAAAAAACATAATAAACAAATAACAAAACAACTGCACTGGAGAGCTACAGAGTCCATTGGGGGAGAGCAGCCATGTTAACAGTGCTATGGCTACAGATGTAATATCTAACTCAACGTTAGCCATGACGGTCTGGGCTTAGCTAGGGCCGTACAAAACATACTCCAAAGGCCAAATCCAAAGACAGCGATACTGACGACTTGGCAGTTCACAGTCTTTGGAGGTGGTCTTTCAGGCAATTGGCTAATGATTTAAAAAATATATAATTTCCCCAAGGGGTGAAATGAACTCTATCTCTCAACAAAAGCCCAGGACTGTCATGTCTAATGTTCGAGTGGTCAACAATCGAACCATTTTGGCTATGAACAAATGTAGCCATAACACGGTTAACAAACCTCCGGGCCTTGTCGATCTTGACCGGCTTTACACCAGCCTTCCACCGGCACCTCTGGTTGATCTGGGCGATCACGATCTTCATTATAGGGTGCCGAGGGTGAAGCTGGTGCAGGTCCTCTGGTTCACATATTCACAGCATATTGCCCAAGTCGTTGCCGCCACAGTGGATGAGGAGGGTGCGGTTTGTCTATTTAAGTCACCTGTGCATAACAGCAACTTTTGTGATCTCCCCGGCTCAGATTATGCCCGTGCACTAGTGCTGGGGGGAAACGATTATTTTGAAAACGATTAATCGGGCGATTATTTTTCTGTTGTTCAATTCATAAAAAAATTCACGACACTGTGTCTCTGGGGATCTTAATATTTAAGAACCTATTCATGTGTTATACCAGATTAACGGGAATAATCTCAGCTAACTGACGATACAAACCGTGTTTACCAAAACAAAACACAAGTCTCATAAGAAGCATCTAAATGACCCCTGAGCGAAAAATGCTAACGGACATTGGTACAGAACTCAAGATAAAAGTACCCTTATTACTTATCGTAGCTGCACAGACAAGATATCCGATTAAAGCTGAGACTCCACAGATTATTTAGGTATATAGTATCATCACTGAGTGATCCGGACTCTGACAGGGGAAGCAAATACTGTCATCACAACACGTACCTTTACGGAGCTTCTAGGGAGATCGTCTCACCGTAGCTGTCAATCTGATCAAAAGACGTGTTCAATGGCATTAAAACGAGACACAACGCGGCTGAATCCATACATTTTTAACGTCTCTGTATAAAAAAATGATTGAATTTATAATCCATAATTCCGTTTTAATGTAAAAATCGGAGAGCAAATGCTAGCTGCTAATGGTAGCCACCACAGCTATAGAACTGCTTGTTGCTGTGGGTGACCCACGTGTGTGTAGCGACGCGTCGACGCGGAAATATGTCGTCGACGATATTTTGAAGTCGACATTGTTGATGCGTCGACGCATCGCTACAGCACTACCGTGCACGGAGGAAACATTCCACGTCAAACCGACATCAATCAGTGGTGGCATTTGAGGGATGTTTGTCTACCGGAAATGGAGTTGCTGATTGGTTCAGATGTTCCAAAAGCCCTTGGACCAATTGATGTAATCAGGAGTGTGGGGGATGGACCTTATGCCGTAAAAACCATGCTCGGTTGGACAGTTAATGGACCATTAGGAGGATGTCCTGATGATACTCGGGACAAAACTTCATTAAGTGTAAACATGGCCGAAGCGCTGGTCTTATCTGCTTTTAGCGGAGAGGAGATGGACACTGACGAGGCAGAAAAGAAGGGTGTGACGGAGCGGGTCACAGACTCCGCCACTGACAGCCGACACACACCAAACATGTCCTGCTCTCTTCCGTCAAATGAACCATGCCATTTCTTATTTATTTTACATTTGTTTAATTACGGGGAATGATTATGTTCAGAGGTGGTTAACCTGTTTATGTTTGGGTCGGAGTCTTTTGTTGAAATGGTTTTGAGTTGATTGTGTCACCGGTTGACGGCGAGCCCGTGGGAGGGGCTATGGGGTCAAAAGGGACGGTGTTGGTTCCGTGGGAGTTGGTTGCAGAGAAGGCAACCAGAGCATGTTTACTCTAATGAGTGATGGACGGCCTGTTTGTGGATTTTATTTTGTTGTAACTTGTGCTGGTTCGCTTTTTTTGTTGTTGTTGCTGATATAAATAAAGGTTTTTGGAGCTTAAACAACCGACTAAGCCATGTATCGAATGGACAAATTGAACCCCGTCACAAAGGGTGATAGGAAAGAGAGGGGCCAGAAGAGCAAGAGAAAGGTGGAGAAAGAGGAGGAACGAAAGAATGAGGTGAGGAAGGAAGCTACATCTATGAAGGAACATAAGAAGAGAAGGAAGAGGGAAGCCGAAGGTACACGGATTAATGAGCCAAATGTCAAACCTAAAATGTGAACTTTCACGAGCAGAAGAAGCAAGGCTCTTGAAATCCAGATGAACACTCAAAGCACCAGGAATGGAAGCAGAAAAACATGTTGTCAAAGAGGAACTACAAAATATTAAATTGCAAGCTAAAACTCGAGGAAAGGGAAGACCGAAGGCTGTTACACGTACTGTAACGTTTCAAGAACTAGTGAAATGCTGAAGTAAATCCAGGAGCAAACTGACAGTGGAAAACACGATCATGCAAATAAGAAAAAACAGGAATCTCTGGTGACTAAACGGAGACCTTCAGATGACGAGAAGCCAACGATTAAAGAGTCCAAACAGCCACGCAGGAAAAGAGGATTGAGATCCCTCGGATGGAGAACATGGTGGCGAACAAGAGGAAAAGGGACTCGTCCGTACGCTTCGGATCAAGACTGGTTTCCTGAGCAGACCAATTAACGGACTAAATGTCTTTTTTATGATGTTTTGTCTCCGGCACCCTGCACACACACAAACCGCCACACTAAGCATTTTTACTGATTAGTGAGTAAAGATCACTTTTCCAAAAAGACTGCAATATATGAACTCTGAACAAAAACAATTCAAGAAAGAGATCTGGACGTATATTGTGTGTATTGTCATTTATTATAGTGTAATTAGGGGCCGGTATTGTAGGTGCCATAATGCTACTTAGCCCAAGTTCATTATTTGTATTATTATTATTTGTTTGTTGAGCACTTCCGGTAATTGTCACATGGGTGTGGTTTGGTTATATAAGTCACCTGTTTCATGTCGAGTGGGATGACAGAGGGTGAGCTTGAGCTGTCATTTTTTCTGTTGATCGTTTTGTCCATAGTTACTATGTTTTGATTTTGTATATTAAATATCCTTAAAACTATCTTGCTTCAATATGACTCTCTTTGAAAACGCGTCTTTTTATAGCCGAGTTTAGCCTCTCGGCGACTCAAACGTAACTGGGGATTGAGCCGCCACAGGTATCATATCCCAAACGATGTGACGCCTTGAAAGGGGTGTCTCCTAGTGAACCCTACAGTGCATCATCACCCTAACCTGCTGGGGACTGCCAATCGTTTCGCTGGCCCATTATTCTCACAATCAGAATACCTTTATTACAACATACTTGGAAAACATATAATGACTTACCTCTGATATAGGTCTTAAGCTCTGGACCCGCACATGGGCATCCCCTGTTAAGCATATTCGAGGTATACCATACAGATAGAAAGTAATCAAATGGTTCAATCGATCAATACAATTGTATTTATATAGATCACACATTTTTCTCGGTTGGCTATACACTTTGTACAGCACACAAGACTCTCTGTCCTTCGGCCCCGCGGCGTCCCAAGAAACATCACAACGCATGGGTAAAAATGATCCGATATTCCTGCAAAGACCATAAATGTAACACATATTCCAGCCATCAGAAAGCATTCTTTTTGTTGATGTGAAAAGGGCAACTTGCAGCTTTAAGTTTCACCTCCCGGAGCCCTCCCCTGCAGGCGTGATGACTCAACGGCCCAGTGGGCTGTCGTCACTCAACATCCCGTGCCGGTGCAGCCGTCTACCTTTGCCCCATCAAAAGGGCTTTGGTCTCTCTGCAGGGCTTTTCCAGCTGTGCACAAACAATCCCCTATAAGTCCTCCACTGGAGTCCATCTTCCTCCACCTGGCTAGGTTTACTCCAAGACGAGATGGCGCATCCAGATTTCTAGCTGTTGCAAAAAAGAACGTTCAACGGACTTTCAAGGTTAACATGGTTTTGAACACACTTGACATTTAACCAAACACGAATTACAGGTTTAATGCATTATTAGCACCGGTTCTATTTTAAAACAACTATCGCTGCATCAAAACAAGTCTTCTGCCCAAGTAGATATGTGCTTCAATAACCTACTTCGTTTAAGCCTCTAACTAATGGTCTCGAAACGTACATCCATGCCCACATGCTACTGCATTCTCATTGGAGAGATGGAACAGACTTATCAAAAGATAATGAAAGGATAACTGGAGAGACTGTAAAGGAATGTAAATCAGTGGGGAATCAAATTCATTTTCATACTTTGTCGAGTTCGTCTTTCTTCTTGTTGGACCCACAGAGACAAGGTCAGGCTTCATGGTCATTGGAACCATTGGCAACGCTGGAAGCAGACTTTGGGGCAAACGTTTTATCTCCAACTATTTGACATAGTGTTAAAAGACTAGAGAATGAGCTAGGTATCGCTATAGTCAGCTCAAGGTTATTTCACAAATAAAAAAGCTTTTGGTTGACGTGTATCGGTCACCGGGTCTGCCAGGTTATTATCTTCACGGCTTAGTTAAATGCTCGTCACTATTCTGATTGGTTGATTTTCTCCATCAGAAAACACCATGCAATACTTTTTGAATATTCACTTTTATATTTGTGGAGAGCACAAACATTTGGATTCATGGTGGCTACACTGTCCTCAGAAAGGAAGAGAAGGAAAGACATCAGAGAAATCAACAGACAGGAAGTATACACTAACGAGAACATGGACTCTGGCAATAAGCCGGATAATCCCTCAAGATCCCCCTGCTTGCCTTACATGGAAGTCACATTTCACTCAACTGATTATTATTCATCTTGAAGGAAACAAACGTGTTCATGGAAATCCATCCAATAGTTGGGGAGACATAATACTACACGTGTTTTTCCCAACTTGATGCTCTGCTCACGGATGAGTTACGATGTTGACCTTGCGTGTGTAAATATTTGTTTTTCTTCGTGCGGGTCTGGCCCCAAAAAACAGTCCAATCAGACGCTGTGTAAAACTACACTGCCCAGCCAACAGAAGGGTAACCACTTTGATTTCACTAGGCCAGTAGGTAAGGGCTTTCCACTGGAAAGTAATACCCCTGCATTATATCAACAACAACAACAATAATAATAGTTGGGAGGGGGGGGCGGCTGTTCTTATGTTCTCTGAGGGGAGGCTCACCTTCCCACACTTTGAAAACCCCTGGTTTAGGGTATATTGACGACAACTTCGCTGTGCACGGAAACAATGTCACTCCACAAAGAAACACGAAACCCCAACAAAGAGCCAAAGACTGCAAAGAGACTCATAAGGACTACGATGTGAAACAGTCCCACAGGGAGTCACAAAGACGACTAACACAAAACCAAATGGATGTTTCTAACGACTATCAAGAGACACACACAGGGGCTAAACCAATCAGAGTGCTGCTGTATAGCAGAGGTGGGGGCCATGTGCCCACCGGCCCATTGCCTCATCATCCGTTCACCAGACCATCATCATTTCTTTCCGCTCATCGACCTCACGGAGGCTCTGAGCAGAGTCAGCGGAAGCCGGGCTCACACATTGTGATCGATGTGTTTCCCCGTTGTGTTTTCCCTCTCCCTGGTGATAGAATCTCCGCTGAATAAAGTGCAATGGTCGTTTAATAAATAAGCCCTTTCTTTGAGTTAGAGGAATCTATAAAAACTATAATTTAGCTGGAGAGGTTTATTGTGGAGTTACATATAGATATAGTGCCTTTCTTAGCAATACGTTCTGCTTACGGAGTGTTTCAGCCTCCAATACAGCCCTCTCAGCCCCAGTGTTGAGTCCTGAGGTGACCCAGCTCTCAGGGGTCTCCAGCCTGTTTTAGGATGAGAGCTAAACATAAAACAAGTCGTGAGCTACTTTTACTCCTCTTTGTTTTGTGCTGGGTATATATTTAGCACATTTTAACATTATGATATGCTGACCTTTAACCTTTGTGTGCTGTTTGGGTCTGTGGGACCCGTTTGCAGTGTTTACTGAAATAAAATGTATTCAATTTAATTATTTTAACCTGCTTTATTTGGGGGGGGGGGCCCACCTCCTCTAGGGGGGTCTGGGGGCATGCTCCCGCAGGAAGGTATGTTTTAAATGTTGAAGTGAAATACATCTGCTGCACTTTGAGCACAACTTGCATTGATAGACACAGCTCTCAACACTCAGATGAAAGGGAGCTGTATACTTTTCAATAATACAAACATCTTTAGAATATAAATAAAAAATGGTTGTGATTTTTTTTCACAACAAAACAATTTCCGCATTTTGGATCAACACAGTGCATATCATTATCTTATCTTAACAGAATTATGCCTATATCGCGTACAGCGCCCACACACTATGGCGTACCCCCCCCAAATCAGGTAAGTTGAACTGCCCCAGCCCCGCAGGCTGTTTATGTCCTCAAGGAGCGAGGGGGGCGGGTCAAGTGTCACTGACTGACCGCCGCCGTTGACCTGGTTCAACCTAACCTGATATGTTTGAGTTAGCCGGTCGGCCTAATCCAAAACATACGCGCTCTCGCTAAGCGGTCCTACGACGCGGGTTATCAAGTGGATCGCTCAAGCCAGCCGTGTCCTATCTAGCTAGGTGCGCGGCCACATGAAAGGGGTGGTATCTGGAGCATTCGACCAATCACAGACATACTTCCTGAATGAAAAGTCAACTATAATACTAGACATATGAAGACGTTAAACTTTAAACATCATGACTTAAACACTTGATCCAGGATCAAAGCCACAGAGCTGCACCTGCAAGGTGAATACAGCTGGGAACAGAACACGTGTTTGAATGCGTACATGATATCACGGCCCGTCTAACACACCATCTGACTTTAATTACATTTGACTCGAGTGTTTCAACTTAATGTGTTGCTTAAAATAATACTTCTGCATCCAGTCTGTCTCCCTGCAGGGAAGACATTAAGGGCCGGTGGAATTGTGTTACCACTGGCCCCACCGTTGTAACCTCTGGCCCGGAGCATTCGTCCAAAGAAATCGACTAATAATGAAGAAAATGAACACATTTGTTGCCATAGTAATGTATGCACTAACTACATTACTACTTGTACTACAACATTTGAGTCATCAGTTCTTCCTCATTTTCCATATTTGGTTTATTAAAAGAATGATATTGTGGTCATTGTTAAACAATGTATTATTATTTGTATAATGCGCTTTCTGCCTTCCTGTCATCGGGGTTATAAATGTGATGGCTATGTAACAGATTAGAACCTTCATTCTCCTAAACTGCTGCGACATTTCCCGAAAGCCAAAACCTTTATGTTCTACTCCAGGGGTTCTCAAGCTTTTTGTTTCTGCGGACCACCTCATATGCAAACCGTAAAAATAAGTACATATAAACGTTTTTATAGTTAATTATAGACAATCAAAAGTAAATTGAAGCCAATCTGATGCTTGTGTTGCACGTGTGACCGGTGTCTGTCTGCGCTGTGTATGTTTCTCAAAGAGGACGGCGGAGAACTTCTTTTTTCTTTTGGTCCTTGACCACATACACAACAGCTGCATCAGTGAACATGAACTGCAGCTCTTTCAACATCCGATTGTATCCGTGTACAATAAGGAAATACTAAATAAAATAACTGATTTTGTGCAATGATAGGCTAATTAAACTCAAAACAACGCACAGCAAGTCCACGCTAACCTTATCACTCAGCTAGAGATGGATGATGGAACATCTGGATGTCAGGTTCCAGCGATGACAGCTTCAATCTGAGATCTGGTTCAAAGTTAAGTCTGTTCCGATATTTTGTCTTCAACGAGACCAGTGATGAAAATCCCGACTCACAAGGTAAGTGGTAGGAAAGGGCATAAGAAACATCAAGGCCTTGTCGGACAGCTCTGGGTATTCTGAAGCAGCTTTTAGCTGGACACATTGAGGCTTAAAAATATGAGAAGACTGATCAATACCTCCATGATAAATAATAGAATCACCTTTTCACATCTATCAGTCATTAGTGTTCCCGATACGATGTGTAACAAACACAGCTTTCTTGTGAATGGAACCTATCAGAATAACAGGACATCTATCTGAGCGTCAACAGAACAATATTACTGCTTAAAATTAAGTCACTCCAATATATACATTTAATGACTATGTTTACACTTCATTCATTTATTGTTGGGCCCTTTCTGGCCACCGTGGTTGCTTCCGGAGGCCTCAACCTTTTCTGATCTGTCTTGATCCCCTTTGAAATGTAGAGACTGTGGGACACTTTTTGCAGTTGAGGCCTTACGTGTATTCAATTCAGAATGTAATAAGCAATAGGCCTTTTATGTGGATATTTTAACTAGCCTACCTATTTATTGAATTTACAGAAAATGGGCTTTATTGTGAAATGTATCATTGTGATATGAAATTACCTATATTATGAAAGGAGCTTTTGGTCATAGAACAAGTTCCTATTACTGCTTACCTCTCTAGCCAACCGCTGATGCTCTTCATGTCCAAGTCCCGTCTGTTTGGTTGTGGGCGGCTGCTGCACAGATCCATCAGGAGGAATGGAGTCCCTGATCCAAACCACAAGTAACCATGTACAATTACTCATTGTGGGAAGAATTGACAAATTAGGTTTGACTATTTGAAATAGTAGTCAGAGATACACCTTATAAACGTCACATTTAGGTTTCACAGATGTCCTATAATAAGCACATCTCAGCCATTGTAAATAATGATTTACCTGATTGCCTGTATGCTGCTGGTGAACCTCTTGACGAGTCCTTTGATGTAGACAGAGTCGATGTTCCTCTTCTGCAGTTGGCTAAACAGCATGTCTACATGTGGCATGATGTTGTGGAACAATGTCAGGAAAAAGCGTCATCTTCCATCACTCCCACAAAGCCCCCGGCTTCTCTCGCTGTTATGGGATCAAAGTCACCCGAGTCTCTGATTGTCTGGAAACACTTCAGGATGTTCTCCTTGTGCTCGTACACAGTGTTCACAGCACGACTGTGAAAGTTCCATCGTGTTGTGGAAGTGCCAGGAAGTATGTGTGCCACCACTTGATCCAGGATCGCAGTTCTCTTAAAAGACCTGGAGAAAAATGCAGCAAATCCACGAGGTCTGAAAACAATGCACTTATTTTGGGGATGTGGGATGTTGCCTGCGGCATAATGCGGTTCAGCTGATGCGCATAGCAGTGGATGTAGTGCGCACGACTGTAAACATCCTTCACTTTCCGCTGAACGCCACCTTTAGCTCCCCTCATCACCGCTGCACCGTCATAGGCTTGGGCGATTAGTTTGCCCTGTTGTCCATCGGGGAGTATAGTGCCCAGCCTCTCCATCGGCGCGGTGGCAACTGTCAGCATTCACATTTTGAAGAGGGAAGAACTCAAAAAAACGCTCCTGGACGTCGTTATGGGGATCGATGTAGCGTAGCACAAGGACTAACTGGCAGTGGGTGGAAATATCAGTGGTCTCATCCGCCTGAATAGCTAAATAACTGGCATTTTTGACCTCCTCCAGAATGTAATCATTAGTAACTGCTAACATGCAGTCCAACAGTTAATTTTGCACCGTCTTTGAAAACGGTAGCCGTTTTAAGGTGCTCCTCCAAGACGCTATCTAACGAGGCCAGCAGGTTAACTAAACCCCGGGGTTGTCGGACGTGTCAGTCTCGTCATGGCCACGCAAAGCCAGTTCAAAGCCCCCACAAAATGTCACACAATCAATAATCTTCCACAAGACGTGCCTGTTCTTGTTCGTCGTTGTGCGTTATTACTGAGATCTTGTACCCTTGATCTAGCTGCGCGGCTATGTTAGCTTTGCCTAGCATGGCTAGCTTAATGGTACATGTCATGTGTGCCTTCGTGCACTCATGCTTTTTAATTCTTTCGGACAAATGTTTCATGTCATTTACCCCCTTCACAGTCCACGGGCACGACGTATCTGTCCCCGGCTGTTTGAATAGCAAGCATGGAAAACAGAAGACAGCATTTACCTTGTTGCATCCAGCTAGCCAAGCCTTTCTGGTGTACCAGCTACGTGTGAAACTTCGCGTATATGATTTGCTTTTCTCACGAGCATTCTGTGATATGCACAAATCGGGTTGGTCCGGTCCAAGGTCTTAGTATCAAGTATCAATTTATCTCCCAAACTTCTCCTTTCGAAAGGATTGGAGAGTAGCTCTTGCACGGAATTCGGTGCGGACCGAGGTCCAGCGACTCCACCTGCACACTATTCTCATCCAACTACTGCGTCACCTTGGTCACTCACGAGTCTAAAAAAACAACTCACGTCAACGCACGTAAGCAACGTGGGCGCCCACGTGAGCGCCCACGTGACCAAAATATTTGACCGCGCTGATTGGCTGAAATTATGTTTCGGCGGCACAGTTTACTATTGAGACTTTTGCAACGTGCTGGTTGCTGCTGTTTCGCTCGGGGGCTCTGCCCGGTAATGATAAACTAATGCCACGGGCAAGGCCAGGCAGGAAACATGTGACTTATCAGTAACTTTAGACATCGTAACACAATTTTAAACAAGATTTTATTGTAGATTATACATTTTACTGATACCAATTGTATGATATTTACCTTTAAAATATATATATTTTTTAAATATTTTTTTTGTATGTGGGAAGAGGTGGGGCGGCACCCCTAGCGCCCCTATGGGCCGGCCGCCACTGGCTGGTTTTAAAAACATTTTGGCGAATGGTTAGGTGGTGGCGCCGCAGAAAACAGCCGTTTGCTTTTCCCCCAACAACGACAACCGACTCACGAAACGCTATGTTGTAGCGTTAATAAACGAAACAATTTAACACAATTGCTAGTCAAAATACCAATACCACAGGATCATTTTTTAAAAAAGCGTTATTTTTAGTGTCCCGAGCGGGCAAGCGGAAAGTACGTTATGCTGGCCCGGGGTGTCTAATGGAGCGTTTCCACTGCATCGGGTAGCTCGCTTTAAGCGTGCCGAGCCGAGCGGGGCCCGTTTTTGGTTGCGTTTCCACTTGGCCTAGTACCGGCTAGCGGGTCCTAATTCACAGTTTTTCTCAATAGTATGAAGCTGCAGCGTCAGAGACAGCAGTTACAGAACCGCACACACAGGTCCCGTGATAGGGTCCCGCGTGACGTGACAGTCACCGCACGTTCACATGAATGTTTATATATATATTCTGTTAATTTAGTTGAGAATTTCAAAAAATAGTCTTTTATGTCTTTTATATGTATACTAAACAACACTGTTAATTTAGTTTTGGGTATGTTTATAATTCTCGTTTCATTATCATTCAAAAGAAAAACACGCTGTTAAACACTGTTCCTTCTACAGTATCATAATTCTCGTTTCATTATTATTATTAATAAATCAAAGGTGTCTTCGAAGAGGTGCTAGATTACTGAAAAACAACTGTTCGTGTGTTCATGCACCAGCCTGCAAAAGATAAACAAGCAGTTTGACCGAGAGGCATTTCAGTTCAGATACATTTGTATTGCGCGGTCTGCTGTTCCTTCACTGGGGGCGAGGCGGGGTCTGCTCTTCCTTCACTGGGGGCGAGGCGGGGTCTGCTGTTCCCTCACTGGGGGCGAGGCGGGGTCTGCTGTTCCCTCACTGGGGGCGAGGCGGGGTCTGCTGTTCCCTCACTGGGGGCGAGGCGGGGTCTGCTGCGCCCTCACTGGGGGCGAGGCGGGGTCTGCTGTCTCTTCACTGGGGGCGAAGCGGGGTCTGCTGCTCCCTCTCGAGGGAGATAACCTGTCGTGGCACTCTGAACGCTGGCTGAAGGGTTGCCTCCAGAGTCCAGAAGGCAGACCTTTGGCCTTTGAAGCAATAAGAACAAGACGTCATCTAAAGTATTGCATGAGGAAAGGCTAAGGCATTGGTGCACAGTTGATATGCATTAATAACCTCAACAGATATCGCCATCCAGAGTCTTCCAGCTCGTGTTCCTGATGGTCTACTGATCTGTACGTGGTTAACCTAATATCATAGATCATCTACAAGTGACCCTCAACATAAAGTGTTACTTAAATCAAAACACACATATTGTTAAGGGCTTTCGTACCCTTGTATTTCAAAATGCTCCATGAGAAGAAGACACCACCACTTCCGAATCAAAGGCATGTCCCTCTGAATGAAATTAGAAAGTGACCATTTTTGATTCACAATGTCCACCGTAAATCGAGGTGCTTTACAAAGTCTGATTTGCGAGCCAGCATGGATCGGCAGTAGCAGCAGTGGAAATGATATTCCGGTCGGCAATTTAATCCACATCTGTGAATGGTATACCCTTAAACCAGGGGTGGGGAACCTTTTTCCTCTCAAGGGCCATTTCAATTTTTACAATATCCTCAGAGGGCCGTACAAGTTATTGACCTCTGCTTAAAAAAACTAAAATCACAGCCCATTCATTTCATTCTGTGCAAAGAAAAAGCAACCTCTTAATCCAGATATCTCACCATGACTCGCGTATGCATGCACGTGCAGGGTGTGGCGTGACCACCAAAACAGAAAGATATGGACAAGATGTGTGCAAATGTATTTAGTTTCCTATCCATGTGAATATGATTTAAGTGGGGGGGACCTAACTCCTCTAGGGGGGTCCGGGGGGCATGATTTTTTTTAAATGTTGAAGTTAAAAGCATCAATCTGGTGCACGTTGAGAGCAACATTAGGAGATCTATGGACACATCTCTCAACACCCAAACACAACTGTAAGCAGATTTTCTTTTAATTTATGGATATTTGACAAATCACTCCCCTTTCAAACTGTATTCTTCTTTATTAATAACTGTCATATAGTATTTTATACCCGTTTACTTTATTCTCTTTTTTTTTTTTAATATTCTTCTTATATTCGTTAGCATAGCTAGCTAACCAGATGCTAATGATAACAACACAGTTATTGACTGTCTGATCAGTATGACAGATGAGCAGATCGCCACTGGGCTTTCAACTAAAGACACAGACACGCAGAAACTGCGGCATGTGTATGGACTTATCGGTACTGCAATGTCTGAAGTGCTGGAGTGGCGTTCTGGTGCTCTCCATCAGAACTGCACCCCTGTCAGTCGAGACATAATACCACGTGATGACACGTTAGGCTCGTGTTGTGTTCAAGGACCCTGACCTTGGCCAGGAAAAACAGGCACTCGCTTGTTTAATTTTTTTGCGGTCTAGATTTCTTTCATTTTTTTTTTTTTGCGTGTGTTTATAAATTACCTCGAGGGCCGTACCAAATTGTCTCGCGGGCCGTATACGGCCCGGAGGCCGGAGGTTCCCCACCCCTGCCTTAAACATAAGAACATATCATTGTAGTATTATTATTTTGATGTAGTGGACATATTGACATGCTTTGTCCTCCGTTGAAGTTTAATTAATTAGCTGACTATAATTAATCATTAGGGTTGGGAAGTTTACTTTTTTTTTTTTTAAATGTAGTAGGTTACAGATGAGTAATTACCCTGTTAAAATGTAATAAGTAATGTAACTTGACTATGTAACTATTTGTATTGAAATTCTAATGTTAATTGGGTTATTTTATGTTTTTTGTCATTTTGGATAAAAGCCTCAAATAACATAACCATAACACAGTTTCATTAAACAAATAAACAAAATGGTTGACAGTTGGTTTTGCAGCGAGTCATCATAGGCTAACGGATTACATTTAGCACTTGTTGCTCGTATGGCTGTTCAATACAACAGAATAGTTGTTAACTTTAAAAACATGATTCACATTGCTCACACTCTTACTGTAATCAGTGATTCAATTACTCAACTATGACACCTAGTTGGGCCAACATCACGCTAGCTTCATTAAACAAATGATCAAATATGCTAACGAATAGTTGTTTTAGAGACTTTAATACGGTTAGAAGCTCTCATAAGCAAACAGATGTTTGTATTGCCTTAACACTATCATAGTTAATGTTAGCTAATCACACTTCATTTCAAGACACCGGAATTGTTATTAATGTTAAACAAACATTGTTTTTTATCACAGTCTTGGATATGTCAAAGATTAGCAACAACATTTATTTTGGTGGATTATTAGTTTTTGCCGGTATAAAATCATGCGTTTTGTAATGTCAGGGTTTCATATTGGAGGAAAATAGTTACATTTCTCCGTTTTACTGTATATCACCAGATGTGACATTTTACATTGAATTACATGCTTGTCATGTATTGGTTTACAGTTTACAGCGGGGGTGCCCACACTGTGTTGGCTGGTGAGCTACTTTTGAAATGACCAGATCACCGAGGTCTACCAACCAAAAATAAAATCCCAAATTGCAAGGGTTGCTGAAGAACACGTTTATGTATACATGGAATAACTACAATAGGGCTGCAACAAACGACTCATTTGATAACCGATTAATCTATCGATTAATGAAACGATTAATCGACTATTCGGACTATTACTGTATGCCTTGCACACTTTCTCAAGCGCTCTGATTTAGCATCAACTTTTAGATTTAGCTTGAGGTTGTTTTAGGCATGTGGAAACTAGCAATGAAGACAATAAGGATGAATACTTGATTCAAAAACACATATATTATTAAATTAACTTAAATTGTGAACAAAACTAACATTGCTTTTTATTTAAATTAAATAAATAATATTTCACATCAAAAGAAACAACATTTTAACAAATGGTATTAAATAATGTGATGACAGAACTATGAACAGAATAGCTGAAACTTTAACAAACTAAATAACTCAGTTTCCTCTCATCATTAACCCATGCTTGTATAATGTAGTTAACTCCGTGTGGTGCTGCTAGCATAACACCTGACGTGGAAACGTTACTCGTGGACGGGGCTACAGAGCTGCTACAGAGACAGTGGAACCCGGTGCATTCCTCCGTCTGGATGTGGAGCACTTTTGATAAATGTTTAGACAGACTGCTCGTGTTACCGCCCTCACATGCTAAACTCTCTAGGCAACGAGCATCGTCCACCTCAAGACGGGTAACATGTAACCACACCTTGGAGCGCTTCTCTCCGCCATCCCCGCCGTGTGTTGCTGCATGTAGCAGCTGCGTGTGTGTGAACTGCCCCGCCCCCTCGCACACAGACGGGAGAGAGATCTCGTCTCGATTGGAAAGATCAAAAACACACCAGAGACGCATTTGTTTGTCTTTCTGCACGTTAGAAACGAGTTGGCGACACTAAGACTGCGAGATAATGTTTGTGTAGCAATAATACCTGACCTTTCTTTTTCTCAACTCGCTACTCGGAGGGAAGTCGCTGTCATATGCCTTGTGATTGGGAACACTCCGATAATGCCTCTCCACGTTACCTTTCTTTGGCAAAGCGACGCTTGCTTTACAAATAAGGCAAATAACCTTTGAATGTGAAATCACAACTAAATATCCTTCCCCCCATTCTGGGTGGAAGTGGTATGTCTTTGGCTTCTTGCTCGACCCGCACTCATTTTGTTGTTTGTCTTTAACTTAATTTGAGTTTTCCCGGCACTTGACTGATTTTGTATCGCTTTGCATTCTGGGTTAACAGACTGGAAAGTGAGAGGTCGCTTTTTCTGTCAATCAAGTAAACTCCTGAATTGGGAGGCCAAGGGAGGAGGGATCAAAACCTGTTTGTCTATTTTAACGGAGCTGGATTTTTTTTTATGAATGGCTCGCGATCTACCAGCATGATCTTGACCCAGCTTGACCTTGTTGTTTTGAATTGTTTGGAACTTCAAAGGCTTTGATAATGTCTCTTTAGCATACAAACATACACAGCCATACATGTCAATAAGCGAACACCTGGCTGCAAAGCCAGATCCATAAATATGTGTAGTTTGGCTGGCTGGTCGTTTCATTCCTGTGATACGCAACAAGCGAGTAAGATGAAGAGGCGCTTCTCTGTGGAAGAAGCTAGGGATATGGTGATGCAGCCGGCAACCTCCAGCGAGCTGCTGGACTCTTCTTCTGAATCAGAAACAACCTCAGAAGAAGAATGTGATGTGGAGTTTGTAGTGGAGTCTGATCCTTCTTCTGACCCTTCCACTGAAACAGGAAACAGAAGATTCTGGCAGTGGGTGGACATAAAAAAATAGTGAAATCTGGTCTCCCTCTAACAACGACACGCTGCGCTACATTCCAGAGCCCACGCGTTATGCCATTACAAGAATTGATGACGTGGAATCCTCCTTAAATTTATCTTTCACTGCTGAGATCATCAGTAGTATTGTCGTCATGACAAACGTGCAGGGGGGACGTTCGATGGCAAACTGGAGTGATGTGGATGCCACAGATATTCCTGCATACATCGGTCTCCTGGTTTTGGCTGGAGTGTACAAATCGAAGGGCGAATCCACCCGCAGCCACAATGACCCACACCAAATTCCGGTTGATGAATACCACCCTCCGGTTTGACGACAAGCTGATGAGACCTTCCCGTCAGAGCAACCCAGTCTCACGGCATTTCGTGTTCACCAACACGATTTTTAATCTATTGATTCGTGTTCACCATCACGATTTGCCCCTTTTTTTCGTGTTGCACAGGACGATTTTAAAAGCAATGTATTTCTACTGGTAACGTGTTTCGTGCCTGCAGGCTGCAGCACGTCTTTTTCTCCGGTTGGGTCGTGGAAGACCGGAAGCTGTGTGGTTCATAAAAACATGTTCTTACTCAATATCAAGCCACAATTATTGCTTTTATTTTAAATCGTATAATTTCGGACTTTTGTTGCCGTCTGTGAGGAAAATAAATGGGGCTCAGAGCCTCAGGATACTGAAATCTGTATTTTTAAATATTTTTTTCCTTCTAATTTGTTATTCTTTTCAAAATAACACACTGTTATTTACTCACCAATAACACACAATTATCCTTGCTTTTATTTATTGGTTTAATTCCATAATCTCGGGCTTTTTTGGTGTCCGTCAGGAACTGAATTTCAAAATAAAAATAACCGGAAACAGACGTAGGCCTGTAAGGGACATTTCGAGCATCATTGCGATTGTCAACATTTCTGAGTTTAGGATGGCCAAAGACACTACACTACCCATAATCCCCAGCTATCGTTTAGGACTACAGTTCCCGTAAGGTTACGCAGAGCGTCAAACAGCTGTGTGAAATGGAACGAAACCACGCCAGTCTATCCAAAACTGGAATCGAACACCCCCCAGAACTACACATGCTGGCTATTGTGTTTCGCAAAATGTTCTATGGGACGTCTCTACTGAACGTTTTCGTTTTTCCCACAATTAGAAGTTGCCATTATTAAACACATTGGTGTTATCAAATGTAAAACATATAATTAATAAATGGGTGAAAATCACTTGTGTCCATAATGCGCAGCATTAATATATACCCACATGACAGCTCATTGCTACTTTGTAATTCTACTCTACTACAATTCAGAGGTTAACCTGGTATGTTTACTCCACTGCATTTATTTGAGTTACTTTGCAGATTCTGATTAATTATGTGAAATATATAAACAACCCTTAAATCAGACTTTAGTTACACCTGAGTAAAATTCAGGTAAGGTGATTGTCAAGTGCCAACAATCAGGAGAGATATTTGATAGTTGGTGCTTGAGAAGACTAAACGTGTATCTGCAATTGACATGAATGGAAACAAGTAATAAAGTATATTCATTACTCGTTATTCTCTACTAATAGTTAATTAAAGACTGTATATTATGGCTATTTTGCACATCCCTTTCAAGATTTTCAAAGGTTTATTAACATATCATACACAACTACGGTGTAGTTATGCAATGAATGAAAAACTTGGGTCACAGGTTCCTCAACAGTGCATTACAAGACATCTATCAATATGTGTGTACCTCCACCATTAAACTGTCATATTCTGCACATTTCTTATTCTATCTACATAAGAGTATAATTAATGTGTATAATATCAGTTAAAATAAGTGCTTCAACATAGTTAACATTGCAGGAAAGCAATATATTATTATATTAGACGTTACTTATTACTTTGTCAGGCTTAATATTTAATATGTAATGTTTAAATAAAGGTTAATCCGTTTTTCTGTTTTGCACCTCCTCCTATTAATATCTGTGTACATCCTGCACTAAACTGTTTTATTGTAGAGATAACTTATAGTATCTTCTTGATTTTTTATATTCTATATTTATACTTTCCCCCTATGAAAGTATGTACTCTTAATATTTTTTTAATCAAATATATAACAATAACGTGCTTTAACCACTAGGAGGTACACACGAGGTACACACAGCCATAATAACTTTGTATTATTAGTGTGTATGTACAACATCTGAAGATGTATAGTTTTATGCATGCTTTCACATCATTTTACAGCATATTGCTATACTATTTCAGACTCAGTATTTACATTCTTACATTCAAAGAAAATCAGTAATATCTTTGAAAACTACAGTCCTTTTCTCTCAGCTGTGCACCGTTATGGTGTAAATATAACCTATCTATGAATTAGATCAAATAAAAAAGTCAGCCGAATTAGTGTTGATACTGCAAGGAGACGTATTGTGTGAAGAGAAATTGAAGATGTTGTTTAATTGTTGATATATTTATGATCCACGTCAAGTATTCAGTTTCGGCGCCATTTCTTCCAGTTTTTCCAAAGGTCTTCTCATCAGGGCACTATAAATAAAGAAAGTTCTACGGCAGATCTGTAATATGTAATGCAGCCGAACCGTGTGTTACAATGCCGTTATGTGATGACTTTCAAAGAGAAAAGAAAGAGCACTCGGAATTAGGTATTATTTTATACTTTTAAAATGTTTTCCGGATTTCATATAATATAAACACCAAATCCCAGCATGCATTGCAGCTAACACATCCAATCAACGAGCTTAAAACCATAGCTGAGGATCTTGGGTAATCGCTCGAAATGCCTAGTCTGTTTCCGGTTATATTTATTTTGAAATTCAGTTCCTGACGGACGCCAACAAAGCCAGAGATTATGGAATTAAACCAATAAATAAAAGCAAGGATAATTGAGTGTTATTGGTGAGTAAATAACAGTGTTATTTTGAAAAGAACAACAAATTAGAAGGAAAACAAGATTTAAAAAATACAGATTTCAGTATCCTGAGGCTCTGAGCCCCATTTATTTTCCTCACAGACGACAACAAAAGTCCGAAATTATACGATTTAAAATAAAAGCAATAACTGTGGCTTGATATTGAGTAAGAACATGTTTTTATGAACCACACAGCTTCCGGTCTTCCACGACCCGACCGGAGAAAAAGACGTGCTGCAGCCTGCAGGCACGAAACACGTTACCAGTAGAAATACATTGCTTTTAAAATCGTCCTGTGCAACACGAAAAAAAGGGGCAAATCGTGTTGGTGAACGCGAAATGCCGTGAGACTGGGTTGGTCAGAGAGGACAAGCTTGCCCCCATCCGCGCTCTCTGGGAGAAGTGGACACATCGCCTTCCGGTGCTTTTCAACCCTGGTGAAGATGTGTGTGTGGATTAGCAGCTTGTCCCCTTCAGAGGCCGCTGCAAATTCCGGCAATGCATACCAAGCAAGCCAGCAAAGTATGGATCACCGCTGACGTTGAAACCTCCTATGCCTAGACAAGTCAACAACCTAGACAAGGTATGGAGGCATTACCAGTATATAAATAATACATGATACAGTTGTTAATAATTTAAAAGAATATTTGTATTAATTTTGTATTGGTCTTTTGTAGGTTGTGGGCTCCTACAGCTGCAGGAGGGTGACCCATCGGTGGCCACAGGTCCTCTTCCACAACATGATAGATGTCTTTGCCTTCAACGCATGTGTGCTTTTTACTGCTGTGGATCCCTCCTGGAAGCAAGCCAAGTCCTTCAGGAGAAGGGGAGATCTCTGGTGTCTGCAAAAAGCATGCGGAGAAAGCATCCACCTCGTACACCGGCTGCTGTTACCATAGTGGCGGACATACAGGCCTCGGCAGCTGCCCCTGACACCGGCACAATCGCAAGCGGTACTGGGAAAAAAAAGAAAAGTGCAACCACTTGCATCAGGTGTGAAAAGTTCACCTGCAGAGAGCACCAAATCCGCTGCTGCAGGTTCTGCTGGATGAACTGATCTCTCTCACGCACACACACACACATTATTTGTTATCTCCATCTATCTTACTCCGTCTCTAACACACATACTTGCTCTATCTTCATCCATCTCTCATTTTATTCAACACACACTCATACATATCGTTGTTCTGTTTTGAAAAATAAATGTTGACATTGATACATCTGATTTAAAAATGATTTCAGAGAAAGTTGAAAATACTTCAGTGTTTTTATAGGTCATATAATTCAATGGTAAAATGTCACATCTGGTGATAAACAGTAAAAAGGGACACATTTAACTATTGTCCTCCAATATAAAACCCTGACATTATAAAATGCATGATTATATACCGGTATGGCGGAGAGATCAAAAGATGTGGTTATAATGGGAGTGGATGGGACGCGAGTGGCTAATGTGTGACTTTTTTGTTTAATCTGATTCTGTGCAAAAACTAATAATTCACCAAAATCAATGTTGTTGCTAATCTTTGACATATCCAAGACTGTGATAAAAAAAAAAAGAGCCAGTCTCCAGATATGTATTTTTGGGGAAATAACTCATTTTCTCTGTTTTCATCATGAAAGAAAACAGCGGTTTCATGTTTTCAAAATGGCATTGAAAGGGTTAAAATCCTGAAAATGATTACATTCTTGGTATTTTCTATTAGGGCGGAAGTCGCTTTTAAAGATTGAACCCAAAACAGTGTGAAAAAAACTTTTAATATAATGTTTTTATCAAAGTCTTTTGCAGTGGACATTTTTGTCTCCAATGACTAATTTGCGTAGTCCACTCGAATGATACCGGAGGGTTAAAATACTCTGTCCAACAATATCAGTCTCATGAAGAAACGCTGATTCAAAATAGTAGAGAAACATGCTTTCTTGTTCTCAGGAGGGGACATTGACAGAGGATTACTCAAAAAGTACACAGTAAGTACTTCATAGTACTTGTTGTCGGAGTAGTTTCACTAGTACTGAGTCCAACAGGATCTCTCACGAAGAACTATTGGCAGACAAAATAAAAACAAACTCGAGAGACGGCGGAGTGACCGCAGTGCAGAATCGCTGTATAGTTGACATCTCCAAACAATGTTGTCCATTTTAGACACAGGCCTATTATATTTACAGCCTTAGTAACATTCATTTTCTGCGCTCAATGTGTGTCTTGGCTGTTTTCGTTGTGCAAACAAATGGACCGTAGATACACGGATTGACCATCCTCATCTGCGCTCTTATTTTGAAAGACAGCTTCCGGGAGCAGAATATGAAAAAACTGGGGTTTTTTTGTTTCTGTTTTCTAGTGATTTTATTTTGAGAAGTAGAAAATGAAAATCATCCCGTTTTTTAAGTTTAGTAAATACATTTTTGACCATGATAAAGAAAAACGCCTTGTATTTTAATTTTGGTTTTTCAATTTGAAAACGAAAATCAAATATCCAGTCGTTTTTTGTTTTTGAATTTCCATTTGTGAAAAGAAAATCCAATGACCAAAACATACACTGACCGGAAAGACACTGTGATGGATGGTTGGAGCTATGTGCAACTCAAGACATACGCTCCAACGGGAGCTGCCTGGACGCAACATGACTTTTCGTACAATGTGCCGCTGTCTGGCTTCCTGCATCAAGTCAAGTGCTCGGAGCAGTTGTCGGCGAAATGTCGCTCCTCTGTTTTCATTGAAACAGCTCCTTATATCCGTTAGCGCAGCTAGCTAGCACCAGATGCTAACAACAACAATGCACGTAAGGTCTCTCGCTCGCTCGCGCCACACACCCTCCCGGTCCTCCCGATGGCCAGTCGGTGCCTGCCGGTGAGCGTGGAAGTGTGGTCTGCAGCAAGCGGGCGGCAGGAGCGGGGCTGGCAGCATCAGCTTGTAGATGGTATTTTAAACTCGATGCGCTCTGAAGCTACGGGGCGGCCGAGGACAAAAAATACACATGCGTTAATCGCGTTAAAATAATTAGTGGCGTTCATTTTTTTTTGCGTTAACTTGACAGCCCTAGGAACCCTAGAGTTCTGTGCTAAGTGCGTTAGCATTTATTCGCTCATTTAGACGCTTCTTGTGAGACTTGTGTTTTGTTTTGGTAAAAATGGTTCGGATCGTCAGTTAGCTGAGTTTCTTCCCGTTAAATGAGTATGACAAAGTAATAGGTTTTTAAATGTTATGACCTTATGTTGGACAAATTATATATTGAAGTCAATGGAGAGAGAATTGTGCCATATGATGTTTGAACATTTTTAAAAGATAATTTTGCAAGTCAAAAAAATTAAAATGTGTCGTAAAACTGTGAAGTAACACTTTTTTTGTGGGAAACGCTCAATGAACTACGTCTCCCGTCTCGCACCACACACCAAGACGGCCGTCACGTTGAACATTTCACTTCTTTCTTTCAGAATGAGGTGGAAAGTATTAAAAGAGGTTAAAATCACTCCAAGTCTGGGCACGTTGAGAGCTGTACACACACACAAGGGGAGTTAGTCGGTTCCGTGAGAGCATGGGTGGGGAACTTCCTGAGACAATTTGATACGGCCCTCGAGGTAACTCACGCAAAAAATAAAATAAATCTAGACCGCAAAATAATTAAACAAGCAAATGCCTGTTTTTCCTGGCCAAGGTCAGGGTCCTTGAACACAACACGAGCCTAACGTGTCATCACGTGGTATATGTCTCATCCGACAGGGGTTTAGAGCTGCCGGAGAGCAGAGCACCAGAACGTCGCTCCGGACTTCACAAATGTCACCGCATGTTGCTCTCAAAGTGCACCAGATTGATGCTTTTAACTTCAACATTTAAATCTTCCCGGGGGAGCATGCCCCCGGACCCCCCTAGAGGAGGTTAGGTTCCCCCCCCCCACTTAAATCATGTCCACATGGATAGGAAACTAAATACATTTGTACACATCTTGTGTCCATATCTGTCTGTGTTGGTGAGATATCTGGATTCAGAGTTTGCTTTTTCTTTGCATGAAAGAAAGAAAGGCCAAATGAATGGGCTGTGATTTTAGTATTTTTAAGCAAAGGTCAATAATTTGTACGGCCCTCGGAGGATGTTGAAAACATTGAAATGGCCCTTGTGAGGAAAAAGGTTCCCGACCCCTGCGTTAGAGCCAGCATGCGGGACCGGCTTTACAAGGTTTCGGTGAGTAACACGAGTGTAATGTGTAACGTTAATGACTTACTTACTCTGGGATTTGTAGTCTTTCTAGTTGCGTATTTTTTAGTGCTGTCAAAATTATCGCGTTAACGGCGGTAATTAATTTTTTGAATTAATTGCGTTAAAATATTTAACGCATGTGCAGAATGGCCCGCCCCAAGCCATACCAGTGGCAGCGCCAGGGTATGGCTGGGGTAGGCTGCACCCATACCAATAAATGGCTTAGCCCCACCATGAAAAATGATGTTAAAGTAAGCAAAAATAAAGTCTGCCAACTCGCGCGGAGTAAATTGCACAGACAGCAGTTAGTAAGATTGATTTCAGTAGCCACGGTTTTGAAAACTTTTGTCACGTAGTGATCGTCTTCTCAATAGAACATCTTTGATAACGGCGTGTTGTTGCAGGAAGTCCCGACGGAGAATACCTTTGCTATAGTATAGGGGTGCACATAACTGGTACGCAGGTTATGTGCGTAGTCTGAAATGCATACCGTCACTTGTGTCACAAAGCGCATTTGCGTACCGACAGGGGTTTAGAGCTGCCGGAGAGCACCAGAACGTCGCCTGGTGACACAACAGTTTTACAACAAACTGACTTTTTAAGATTGACAAATGATATGTGTAATTCATGGCACGATTCAAAAGATAATATTCTCTCTTCATCGATTTCAATATATAATTTTTCCGACATAAGGTCCCATGGGTCGGAAGAAAAAGAGAACTCAACTTGTGATAAACCCGCAAGAGAAAAATAATTTATTATAACATAACATTATAATAACCATTCTCCTGCATCTGGGCCTTGTATTTCCGCCACACAGAGGACTTGGTCTCGGTTGTTGGAAGGACACGTATGTCTGTCCTCTTAAATCCTTGTATCCGTCCAGAAAGTGCATGGAAAATACATCTGCAAAGTTATTGATGAAATGTGCGATTCGCTGGATGTCTTCAAAGGCAACACACTCTCACTCCCTAAGCGTCCAGGAGTTGAAAGCTGCCGTGTCGTTCATTGCACCTCAAACATTAAAGCAACTCCAGAGTTACGTGTTTCTGTACTTCCTCTAAGAAGAAAGGACAGTAACAGAAGAGCTCTGTGGCTTCAGGCTTGATCGCCGTTCAAATGACAGCGTTGGTTTCCCCAAAAGTGGGCGGGGCTGTAAAGTGACGTAGATTTTACTCATCTAGTAAACCCTCCAGAAAAACGCGAGCAAAAATCCTTGATTATGCGATTAAACATGCGGTGAAATATGCGTAAAGTTGCGAAATATGCGTACATTTTTTTTTTTAAATATTGGGCTGTCTTATTTATTCTCTCTCACACACAACCTGCCACTAACGTTAAACCCCTTTACTATTCAATTAAACACATTCAATGTTTATTTATTGTTAAAGCAATTGGGCACAGTGATCCAACTGAACAGCAACTTCATTTATATATATATTAAATAAAGTGGGACTTAAATTGCAACCCTGACGAACACCTCTTCTCTGGGTGAAGAATTCAGTTTGTTTGTCTCCAATAACAGCACACTTATTCCCTAAGTACATTAATTTAACCAGATCGTACATGTTGCCCCCTGTACCACGATGTAGAAGTCTATGACAGAGCCCTTCGTGCCGAATAGAGTCCAAAGCTTTTTTGAAATCAATGAAACAAGTGAATATCTCACCATGTTGTGTTTGGTGTACATGTTTGTTAACTAAAATGTGAAGGGTATACACATGGTCGGTGGTGCGGTGTTTTGGGAGGAAGCCAATTAGATTTGTACTCAAGATGGATTGTTGGTTAAGGAAATCTTGTATTCTTTTATTTAGAATGCTACAGAATAATGTCCCCAGACAGCTGCTGACACAGACGCCACGGTAGTTCTTAGGGTCTGATTCCCAGGCAGCTGCTGACACAGACGCCACGGTAGTTCTTAGGGTCTGATCCCCAGACAGCTGCTGACACAGACGCCACGGTAGTTCTTAGGGTCTGATCCCCAGACAGCTGCTGACACAGACGCCACGGTAGTTCTTAGGGTCTGATCCCCAGACAGCTGCTGACACAGATGCCACGGTAGTTCTTAGGGTCTGATTCCCAGACAGCTGCTGACACAGACGCCACGGTAGTTCTTAGGGTCTGATCCCCAGACAGCTGCTGACACAGACGCCACGGTAGTTCTTAGGGTCTGATTCCCAGGCAGCTGCTGACACAGACGCCACGGTAGTTCTTAGGGTCTGATTCCCAGGCAGCTGCTGACACAGACGCCACGGTAGTTCTTAGGGTCTGATCCCCAGACAGCTGCTGACACAGACGCCACGGTAGTTCTTAGGGTCTGATCCCCAGACAGCTGCTGACACAGACGCCACGGTAGTTCTTAGGGTCTGATCCCCAGACAGCTGCTGACACAGACGCCACGGTAGTTCTTAGGGTCTGATCCCCAGACAGCTGCTGACACAGATGCCACGGTAGTTCTTAGGGTCTGATTCCCAGACAGCTGCTGACACAGACGCCACGGTAGTTCTTAGGGTCTGATCCCCAGACAGCTGCTGACACAGACGCCACGGTAGTTCTTAGGGTCTGATTCCCAGGCAGCTGCTGACACAGACGCCACGGTAGTTCTTAGGGTCTGATTCCCAGGCAGCTGCTGACACAGACGCCACGGTAGTTCTTAGGGTCTGATCCCCAGACAGCTGCTGACACAGACGCCACGGTAGTTCTTAGGGTCTGATCCCCAGACAGCTGCTGACACAGACGCCACGGTAGTTCTTAGGGTCTGATCCCCAGACAGCTGCTGACACAGATGCCACGGTAGTTCTTAGGGTCTGATTCCCAGACAGCTGCTGACACAGACGCCACGGTAGTTCTTAGGGTCTGATCCCCAGACAGCTGCTGACACAGACGCCACGGTAGTTCTTAGGGTCTGATTCCCAGACAGCTGCTGACACAGACGCCACGGTAGTTCTTAGGGTCTGATTCCCAGGCAGCTGCTGACACAGACGCCACGGTAGTTCTTAGGGTCTGATCCCCAGACAGCTGCTGACACAGACGCCACGGTAGTTCTTAGGGTCTGATCCCCAGACAGCTGCTGACACAGACGCCACGGTAGTTCTTAGGGTCTGATCCCCAGACAGCTGCTGACACAGACGCCACGGTAGTTCTTAGGGTCTGATCCCCAGACAGCTGCTGACACAGATGCCACGGTAGTTCTTAGGGTCTGATTCCCAGACAGCTGCTGACACAGACGCCACGGTAGTTCTTAGGGTCTGATCCCCAGACAGCTGCTGACACAGACGCCACGGTAGTTCTTAGGGTCTGATCCCCAGACAGCTGCTGACACAGACGCCACGGTAGGGTCTGATTGTCTCCACTCTTATGAATGGGGGAAATGAGCCCTTTGCACCAGGTGAACACATCCTGACTGCAATACGATACTGCACAGCTTGAACACTGTCCCTGCATCTCTGGGGTGCTGCATCTGAGCATTTCCTTTTGAATGTTGTCTGGGCCTCAAGCTTTCCTTGGCCGGAGAGATTGTGTCTGTGTGGGGGGTTTTGGTTGTCTGTAATAGTTAATTCTAATGTTTGGAGTTTCTCTTTTGTAATACACTGATTTGAATTGATTAGATTTATTGGTACGTCTTTGTACAAACTTTCAAAATGTTCTCTCCGGATGTCACCGTTTTGGATGGGTAATGCTTGAAGTTGTTCCACAGATCCCAGAATTGATTTTGATCAATGGCTTTCTCAATATCCTCAAGTTTCATGTGGGTATCATTTAGTTTTTTGTTCCTTATTGTACATTTATATTTGTTTAAAACGTCATCGTATCTAATGCGTAAGGCTGGGTTGTTTGGTTGCCGATGTTTTTCATTTGCTATTTTTCTCAGGTCTTTTTGATGGTCTTGCATTCCTGGTCGAACCATGTGTCAGCCTTTTGCCTTTTAACAGGCTTCTGCTTTTGCTTTATAAGGTCAGCTTTAATAGCTGCCTTGTGAAATATCATATTGATATAATCAATGGCCATGTTTACACCATCTTTGGTAGGACCATATTGATTTTGGTCAAATAGTGACATTCCTCTAAGGTACAAATATTTTATTTTAAATGGGAGTTTTGATTAACTTGTG
Source organism: Pseudochaenichthys georgianus (assembly GCF_902827115.2). Lineage (NCBI taxonomy): Eukaryota > Metazoa > Chordata > Actinopteri > Perciformes > Channichthyidae > Pseudochaenichthys > Pseudochaenichthys georgianus. The sequence goes on from NC_047512.1 coordinate 44,875,418, forward strand.
TCCATAAATGTTTTGAGAAATGTTCCTACAATCTTTTTTGCAGGATTTTACCAAAGTTTTGCAGATAATAATTACTTTTAATTTGTCTTAAGCGAGGTTTTAAATGTTTGTGTTGTTGAATTAAAATCACATCACATAAGGCATATATACATTTTCTGTTTTTATTTTAAAAGTGACACCATGTTTCAGTCAATACAATTACATGTTCCGCTTCACCTCAACATGTGGAGTATTAAAGCCCCAGAATATTTCACCAGCTTGTATGAACACAGTTAACAAATACATACATATGGAATTGAATGTGTACAGTGAGACAAATATAAAAACACCATTTTATATTTCATACCATAGGTTGTTTTATTTATGAAAGTGTTGATTAAACATACAATGAATAAGTAGAAGTACTTTAGTAACCAACATGTGATACAGTAAATAATGTATACTGTATTTACACAGTGAGGCACACGCGTGAACAGATATATTTGAATTAGTATTTTATTTTTAAATCAGATCTTTCTAATCTAATTTTAATCCTAATCCTAATAGGAACATTTGTTGCGGGCGAACCTGAGCTCCAGGAGAAAACCCAAAAGTGGAAGGGGGGGGGGGGCGTTATGGATGGTGGAGTGAGGGTACGGTGGCCCTGAAGTGCAAGTCAAACAACATTTCACAAAACACTACAGCATTTAGTGCTGTAGTGTTTTGTGAAATGTTGTTTGACTTGCACTTCAGGGCCACCGTATAAAGGGGAAGATACAACAATACATTATATTTATATAGCGCTTTTCTTGAACTCAAAGCCGCTTTGGAGGCTGGGGTGAGGGGAGGCAAATGGAGGAGGGACTTAGTGTTGGTGTTTTTTTGATTCCTTATTAATATGGATTTCTGGAAAACCTGAGCTCCAGGAGAAAACCATATCTGAGCAAAAAGTGAAGGAGGGAGGGGGTGAGGTAGGAGGAAGGAGGTGAGGGAAATGGAGGCAGGGAGTTACTGTTGTCCAGCTGGAGCTGAATCACCAGAAGCTTCCTCCATCTCCTCTGAGGAGGTGTTTCTCGCGTCTTTGGCTTTCTTCCTCATCTCCTTCTCTTGCATCTTGCTTATCATTTTCTGCAAGGCAACGTCTCTGTCCTCAGTGTCCCCCCTCCTGCGGGAGAAGAAACCCCTGCTCTTATTCTTCATGTGAAGACAGAGGTCTTCCAGAAGCTTATTTTCCTCCTCCATCTTTTCCTCAGTCGTTGCCCAGCTCAGTCTGCTCTGAGCCAGCTCGTCCCTCTGCTCCTCCACCTGCGTCTCCGTCAGGTGAAGCTTGGTCTCCATGCGCTGGTGTTTCTGGTCCAGGTCGTCCTTCTCCAGAGTCACCTCCTGTAACGTGGTCTCCACCGAATGAACCCTGGACTCCCAGCTCTCCTGGTTCTGGGCCAGGTCTCTGGAGAACTTCTTCTTCTGCTCTTCCAATTGGTTTTCCAACTGCTTGACATCCGTGTCCTTGCGTTGGACAACCTGCTCCCAGTGCAGCTGTTTTTCAGCCAGGTCTTTGGAGAACTTCTTCTTCTGCTCTTCCAAATCGTTCTCCAACTGAACTAGCCTCTTCTTCAGTTTGAGATCCAACTCCATGCGCTGGTTCTTCTTGGCTGAGTCCTTTTTCTCATCCCTAACCATTTTTAACTTTGCCTGTACCTCTTTCATATCGCTCTGGTGTTTCTCGGCCAGGTCGTCCTTCTCCTGAGTCACCTCCTTTAATTTGGTCTCCACCAAATTAAGCTTGGACTCCCAGCTCTCCTGGTTCTGGGCCAGGTCTTTGGAGAGCTTCTTCTGCTCTTCCAATTGGTTTTCCAACTGCTTGACATCCGTCTCCTTGCGTTGGACAACCTGCTCCCAGTTCAGCTGTTTTTCAGCCAGGTCTTTGGAGAACTTCTCCTCCTGCTCTCTCATCTGTTCTTTCAGCTGCTTGACGTCCGTCTCCCAGCCCAGGTTATTCTCGGCCAGGCGATCTTTCTCCTTTTCCACCTGCTCTAATTTAGCCTCCACCTGTTTGAACTCGGTCTCCAAGGTCAGGGTTACCTTGGCCATGTCGTTCTTTTCCTGAGTCACCTCATTCAGTGTTGTCTCCATCTGCTGCTTCTCAGTCTCCCAGGTGTGACTCTTATCGGCCAGGTCTTTGGAGAACATGTCCTCTTGCCTTTTCAACTGGTCCTCCATCTGTTGGAATTCCGTCTGCAAGGTCTTGTTTCTACTGGCCTGGTATTTTTTCTTCTTCTCCACCTCTTTCAATTTCATCTCCAGCGTTTGCTTCTCACTCTCCCAGGTGAGAGTATGTTCGGCCAGGCCCTTGGTGAACTTGTCCTCGCATTGAAGGAGCTGTTCCTCTCTCCTCTGCAGCAGGTTTAAAGTCACCAGGTTGGCCTCGTTGTGTTGGTCTGAGAGCTTCTGTTGCTGTGTCTCATACAAGGCCACTGTGTCTTCCAGCTGCTTCTTGTGTTGAAGCTCTGCAGCGTCCATCTTCTCCTCCAGATCGCTGTTTCTATCCTCCAAGATTGTCACACACTCGAGGAGTTCTTCCCCTTTTCTTATCAGCTCTTTCACGGTCTCCCCTTTCCTCGTCCTCAGTGTGATGGTCTCTGGGTCAGATGTCGCCTGGTCCTTCTCGTCTGAGGCATTTCCTTTCTCTGCCTCATGCCTTGCCACCATTTGGTCCATCTGCCTCTTGTGTTGGCATTCTGCATTTTCAATATTCCCATTCAGACGGGAGATTTCTGCCTCACGCTCCATGATGGTGTCGACCAGCTTTGTGTTCTCTTTGTGGAGCCCTGAGTTCCTGTAGTTCAGGAGCTCCTCGAGACGTTTGACCTTGTCTTTTTGTTTGCGCATACTGTGGCAAAATGTCGTCCTCTCCTCCTGAAAGGCCCCACGATACTCCTCCAGGCCGTTTATCTGGCCATTTCTGCAGTGGACCTGCTTGTAAGCTCGATCGGCTTCTGCTCCATGGTCGAATGGCCTCGGGTTTCCCCTCGGGTTGTTCTGGTGGCTTCTTCTATCCATGGCACCGTCTGTAGACTTGTGTCGTGCGAAGGTAGAATAATCTATTTCTCTGTGGAAGAAGTGTTCTGTCTGAAGACTGTGAAGGTCGTCTGAATGTCACCACGTACAGCTCTGGAGTGAAGAGTGACGAGTGAATGCACACGCATGCCCTTGCAATCTTCCTTCAGACTCCTGTGACATCATCGTGACATCACACTCATCAAAGCCAATGATGTCATCGCTTCAGTGTGCGATGATGTCATCAGTGATGTCACTGAAATAGTTTGGTTTAGACTTCTGCTGTTGCCATGGAAACACAAACTCAAAAAATAATACATTTAATTTGTATGGAGCTTTTCCCAATAGTATGAACCCCAGTGAGATGATAGTGAACTGTTCATGAACTTGTCATGAAAAGTTCATGAAATATTAGTGAACCATATTCATGAACAGCTCATAAACAGCTCATAACAAAGTTGATGAACTGTTCATGAAAGTGACATGAACATTAAATGGCACTAGGGCAGTTCATGAACTACTCATGAAACTCCTGTGCTGGAATGGTTCATGAACAATTCATGGAATGGAGTTTTCAGTGTGTAGGGATATTCAGTTTTCAACCAAGAACATATCAAGAACTGTTCATAACAACTTCATGAACCGTTCATGAACCGGTCACTGAATATAATGCAATGGCTGGCTATGAACTGTTCATGAACTGTTCATGTACATGAACTGTTCATGAACCACTGACTGTGGGTCAATTGGCAACCATAGAAAACAACAATTATGTCAATCACAATGGAACAATGGATTCAAAGTACACAGTTACATTCAAATAGCTGAACTTTACAAACATCACATTTCTCCATTTAAGTTATCCGTCTGTCAATTACTGTATCTCAAGGAGACATTCAACATAGTCAATATAAATTATTACATTACATTGCATTTAGCTGACGCTTTTATCCAAAGCGACTTACAATAAGTGCGTTCGACCAACAAAATACAAACTTGAAGAAAACAGAATCACATAAGTACATCAGGTTTCAAAGAGCAAAAACATTTCAAGTGCTACTCAACTGGCTTTAGGTAAGCCAGTCCATAAGTGCTTTGTTAATAGTTCTATCGCTCGAAGTGGAGTCGAAAGAGATGAGTTTTCAGTCTGGAAGATGTGTAAGCTTTCTGCTGTCCTGATGTCAATGGAGAGCTCATTCCACCATCTTGGAGCCAGGACAGCAAACACACGTGTTTCTGCTGATGGGAACTTGGGTCCCCCTCGCAGCGAGGGTGCAGCGAGTCGTTTGGCTGATGCAGAGCGGAGTGCACGTGCTGGGGTGTACGGTTTAACCATGTTCTGGATGTAGGAAGGGCCAGATCCATTCGCAGCATGGTACGCAAGTACCATTGTCTTGAAGTGGATTCTAGCAGTTACCGGAAGCCAGTGGAGGGAGCGGAGGAGCGGGGTGGTGTGGGAGACTTTAGGAAGGTTGAAGACCAGACGAGCCGCTGCATTCTGGATGAGCTGCAGGTCGGATGGCACATGCAGGTAGACCAGCCAGGAGGGAGGTGCAGTAGTTTAGGCGTGAGATGATGAGAGCCTGGACCAGAACCTGCGTGGCTTTCTGGGTCAGCTGGGGACGCATCCTCCTGATGTTGTAAAGCGTGTATCTGCAGCAGCGGGTTGGAGCAGCGATGTTTGTAGTGAAGGACAGGTTGTTATCTATACATATAACACATAACGCTATCAAATAATACTTTCTATCAATATATCTATCTTTACCAAATATAACATATTATGGAGATCACAAAAATACACTGTCAATGTTAATAAACAAAAAACAAGGCAATGTGCCTGCAAGACTGCACTCAGGTAAACAAAACATATTACCCATGCGCAGCAGCTAACCTGCCTGCGAGCCTTCGCTCAGGTCACATTTACCCAGGTGCGGCTGAAGCCCGCGAAAATGGCATCTATTGTTGCCGACAGTTTAGTATTTTTAAAATACCGTTACTATGTCAAACATGCTCACAACCTTCTGACACACTCTCCTAAACATCTCCAACATCATATCTAATTCACACAAGTTAACATCGATCATTTTCATCATGTACTGACCTGTAGAAAACAGAAAAGTGGAGCAGCAATAATTATACACAGGATCCGGTTGATCGTCTGGAATGCTTCTGAGGAGGGGGCGGAAGTGTCCCCCCTAAGGTAACCCAGATGTCACCGCTCACCTGCCAAAGGTTCCACCTTGGCGCTACTTACTCGTACTGCTTCTCAAACAGTACAGATAAACCATAAAATGATATGAATGTCACCAAAATAAATACAGATAATGTTCAGTTTCAAATTCACTATTGTTTTGTTTTAAGATTAAAAGTTTAAAAAAGAAAGAAATGTTCAAATAGTAGATGAATATTCAAGAGGTCTTTAAAAACATCACACTGATCATCACAAGTTCATGAAATGCTCATAGTCATGAAAGTTCATGAAATGCTCATGCACACTTTGTGGGGTTTTAATTATAATGTTGTGATTGGCTGGATCATGAAAAGTTCATAAATTGCTCATAAAAGTCTGTCATGAGCAAAACAGGAACTTTATATGAATGAACAATGTTCATAAACATTTCATGAACTGCTCTTTAAAATGGTTCATGAGCATTTTAAGAATGTTGGTTCCTGAACATGACAAGTGAACATATAATGAGTTGTTCATGAATGTTTCATGAGTGCTCATGAACAGCTCATAAAGTCATGAACTCCATCTCGCAGGGGCAGCTGCAGCGTCGGAGACAGCAGTTACAGAACCGCACACACAGGTCCCGCGGCACGTGACGGGGGCACGTGACGGAGCACGTGCCGGTCACCGCACGTTCACATGAATGTTTATATATATATTCTGTTAATTTAGTTGAGAATTTCAAAAAAATAGTCTTTTATATCTTTTATATGTATACTAAACAACACTGTTAATTTAGTTTTGGGTATGTTTATAATTCTCGTTTCATTATCATTCAAAAGAAAAACACGCTGTTAAACACTGTTCCTTCTACGGTATCATAATTCTCTTTCATTATTATTATTAATAAATCAAAGGTGTCTTCGAAGAGGTGCTAGATTACTGAAAAACAACTGTTAGTGTGTTCATGCACCAGCCTGCAAAAGATAAACAAGCAGTTTGACCGAGAGGCATTTCAGTTCAGAATACATCTTTATTTATTTGTATTGCGGGGTCTGCTGTCTCTTCACTGGGGGCGAGGCGGGGTCTGCTGTTGCTTCACTGGGGGGCGAGGCGGGGTCTGCTGTCTCTTCACTGGGGGCGAGGCGGGGTCTGCTGTTCCTTTACTGGGGGGCGAGGCGGGGTCTGCTGTTCCTTTACTGGGGGCGAGGCGGGGTCTGCTGTTCCTTTACTGGGGGCGAGGCGGGGTCTGCTGTCTCTTTACTGGGGGCGAGGCGGGGTCTGCTGTTCCTTTACTGGGGGCGAGGCGGGGGTCTGCTGTTCCTTTACTGGGGGCGAGGCGGGGTCTGCTGTTGCTTCACTGGGGGGGCGAGGCGGGGTCTGCTGTTCCTTTACTGGGGGCGAGGCGGGGTCTGCTGTTCCTTTACTGGGGGCGAGGCGGGGTCTGCTGTTCCTTTACTGGGGGCGAGGCGGGGTCTGCTGTCTCTTCACTGGGGGCGAGGCGGGGTCTGCTGTTCCTTTACTGGGGGCGAGGCGGGGTCTGCTGTTCCTTTACTGGGGGCGAGGCGGGGTCTGCTGTCTCTTCACTGGGGGCGAGGCGGGGTCTGCTGTTCCTTTACTGGGGGCGAGGCGGGGTCTGCTGTCTCTTCACTGGGGGGGAGGTGGGGTCTGCTGTCTCTTCACTGGGGGGCGGGGCGGGGTCTGCTGTTGCTTCACTGGGGCGAGGCGGGGTCTGCTTCTCTTCACTGGGGGCGAGGTGGGGTCTGCTGTCTCTTCACTGGGGGCGAGGCGGGGTCTGCTGTCCTCTTCACTGGGGCGAGGCGGGGTCTGCTGTCTCTTCACTGGGGGCGAGGCGGGGTCTGCTGTTGCTTCACTGGGGGCGAGGCGGGGTCTGCTGTCTCTTCACTGGGGGCGAGGTGGGGTCTGCTGTCTCTTCACTGGGGGCGAGGCGGGGTCTGCTGTCTCTTCACTGGGGGCGAGGCGGGGTCTGCTGTCTCTTCACTGGGGGCGAGGCGGGGTCTGCTGTTGCTTCACTGGGGGCGAGGCGGGGTCTGCTGTCTCTTCACTGGGGGCGAGGTGGGGTCTGCTGTCTCTTCACTGGGGGCGAGGCGGGGTCTGCTGTCTCTTCAACTGGGGGGGGGGCCGAGGCGGGGTCCTGCTGTCTCTTCACTGGGGGCGAGGCGGGGTCTGCTGTCTCTTCACTGGGGGCGAGGCGGGGTCTGCTGTCTCTTCACTGGGAGCGAGGCGGGGTCTGCTGTCTCTTCACTGGGGGCGAGGCGGGGTCTGCTGTCTCTTCACTGGGGGCGAGGCGGGGTCTGCTGTTGCTTCACTGGGGGCGAGGGCGGGGTCTGCTGTCCTCTTCACTGGGGGCGAGGTGGGGTCTGCTGTCTCTTCACTGGGGGCGAGGCGGGGTCTGCTGTCTCTTCACTGGGGGGCGAGGCGGGGTCTGCTGTCTCTTCACTGGGGGCGAGGCGGGGTCTGCTGTCTCTTCACTGGGAGCGAGGCGGGGTCTGCTGTCTCTTCACTGGGGGCGAGGCGGGGTCTGCTGCTCCCTCTCGAGGGAGATGACCTGTCGTGGCACTCTGAACGCTGGCTGAAGGCTTCCCTCCAGCCAGCGTCTGGCCTCCAGAGTCCAGAAGGCAGACCTTTGGCCTTTGAAGCAATAAGAACAAGACGTCATCTAAAGTATTGCATGGGGAACGGCTAAGGCATTGGTGCACAGTCGATACGCATTAATAACCTCAACAGATATCGCCATCCAGAGTCTTCCAGCTCGTGTTCCTGATGGTCTACTGATCTGTACGTGGTTAACCTAATATCATAGATCATCTACAAGTGACCCTCAACATAAAGTGTTACTTAAATCAAAACACACATATTGTTAAGGGCTTTCGTACCCTTGTATTTCAAAATGCTCCATGAGAAGAAGACACCACCACTTCTGAATGAAATTAGAAAGTGACAAAGACATTTTTGATTCACAATGTCCACCATAAATCGAGGTGCTTTACAAAGTCTGGTTTGCGAGCCAGCATGGATCGGCAGTAGCAGCAGTGGAGATGATATTCCGGTCGGCAATTTAATCCACATCTGTGAATGGTATACCCTTAAACATAAGAACATATCATTGTAGTATTATTATTTAAAAGTGTAAATGATGAATACCGAACATCTGGATCAAGTAACTGGTCACCACAAACCAATCAGAGGACTTGTTTTGATGCATTGCTCAAATGGTACTGATCATAACATTCAGGCTGCTTTTAATGCAGACGCATCGCAGCTCCATTTGCATTTCACAAGAGAACGTAAGCTAACTCTACCTTCATGGAGAGCTGCACGGTGGAAGCGGCTCTCGATGGCTTTTCACCTCGCAGTGTTTGGTTGGAGAGAACAAACCAGAGGCACAGAACGGGCGGTGGAAGTCGTTGCAACAACTCGTGTACCGTTGAAGGTCCGTCGAGGATCTCCCCTCTTGGATTGTAATATGCATCTTGAAAGAGAGAGAGCCTGATTGGTCAAACTGAACATTTTGAAACAGTTTCACAGACAGACATAAATTAGGCCTAATTGTTAGATTCCGACACGACAAATCCTAACCGACATAACTGACTAAAACACCTCGTGCAATATCACACAACATGTCAGCATGATGCCGCTGTCTGATGAACGGCAACCAGGCAGTCAGCACAGTACAGACTATTTACAATGACTGTTAAAGAAGCATTCACACTGAAGACAGAACTCAGGCTACTGCTGATTTGATGTAGTGGACATATTGACATGCTTTGTCCTCCGTTGAAGTTTAATTAATTAGCTGACTATAATTAATCATTAGGGTTGGGAAGTTTACTTTTTTTAAATGTAGTAGGTTACAGATGAGTAATTACCCTGTTAAAATGTAATGTAACTTGACTATGTAACTATTTGTATTGAAATTATAATGTTAATTATGTTAGTTTATGTTTGTTGTCACTTTGGATAAAAGCCTCAAATAACATAACCATAACACAGTTTCATTAAACAAATAAACAAAATGGTTGACAGTTGGTTTTGCAGCGAGTCATCATAGGCTAACGGATTACATGTAGCACTTGTTGCTCGTATGGCTGTTCAATACAACAGAATAGATGTTAACTTTAAAAACATGATTCACATTGCTCACACTCTTACTGTAATCAGTGATTCAATTACTCAACTATGACACCTAGTTGGGCCAACATCACGCTAGCTTCATTAAACAAATGATCAAATATGCTAACGAAGCTAATGCTAACGAATAGTTGTTTTGAGAGACTTTAATACGGTTAGAAGCTCTCATAAACAAACAGATGTTTGTATTGCCTTAACACTAGCATAGTTAATGTTAGCTAATCACACTTAATTTCAAGACACCGGAATTGTTATTAATGTTAAACAAATCAAACTGTAAAAGCACTTCACATTCTCTGCGTTGAAGTTCACATTCATGTGAACGTGCTCCGTCACGTGACGCGGGACCTGTGTGTGCGGTTCTACAAGTGCGGTCCTGTAACTGCTGTCTCCGACGCTGCAGCTTCATGCTACTCGCTTTTCTGGCCCGACTAAATCGTGGTTCTAGGGCCAGGAACAACCGGGCTGAGTCGGGCTGAGTATGCTAAACTAGAGAGAGAATCGCTGGCAAGGGGCTACAACTACAACAAGATGAACATATTTGACCGTGATTTAATTGTAATACACGTTTCAAAATGATGCCGAAGTAACAACATACTGATACCGGTTAGTAACAACCATGAATTAATGCTTCGACGAGTCTGCAGACAGACACCGTTTAAAATGCGTGTTTTCTAAATGGAGCTTGGCTAAGCTAACGTCATATATGCTCCGGCCTACAGACATAAATAAACCAGCGACTGTATTCTCCATGACGCAGGCAGTCTGTGGTTTGTACTTGTTTCACTTCTGTCTAGTTTCTGAACAGATATGAGGAGCTGTGAGCTCTGAGGGCTAACGGCTGTGTTGTTTTTCTGGGGCGCTCATTGAAGATGACGTCACGGCTCCGCCTACACTGCGTTACTATAGTAACTGCCCCAGTTCCTAAACTGTACTGGAAGCGCAGCATTAAAGTGAGCCGGGCCTAATAAGGCCGAGCGAGACCGGCAGTGGAAACGTGCCATAAATAGTGCTTCCGGGCCAGCGGGCCATTTATAACGTCGAGCCCTGCACTGTGAGTGTTGCACGGCCAGATACGGCTCAAGAAGCTGACTCAGATAAGGAGATATATTATATGATCAGAATGATAATGGGACACATCGACGTCTGCACTCACAGTGCCGCGGACTGTACGTAATGTTACTCTGATCCGGTTACTTATGTCGTGGCAGATATATAAGTGCTTTCTTAACGCTAATGTTCTAATAGTCAGATTGCTCTGAAGATGGAGGTGATATTCTATTCATGTTCACAGTCGGTGATTTTGGCCGGTGTTGTGCCGTAGATTGAAGCCCTGTTCGCGGGTCACGTCATCGTCACGTCATCACGTGTATTGAGCGTTCGCCTAGTTTTCTAAGCGGAAAAACCAAAGAAATTATTTACTTTCTCTATTTTGAATGATATATTTCCCATCAGATTAAATAGCGAGGTGGCTCGTTTTAAGGACACAATATTCGTATTGGAACCGTTTTTAAGTGTAGTCCCACTCCGTTGTTCCTCCTTACAGAACAGACGATGAAAGGATAATGTCATTTGTTAGTATAGTCCTATTTCTTGATAACCACGAATAGTAAGCAATGATATAACATATATCAGCGTATGAGCCTCCCCTGTCATACTCCAATGTAACGGAAAAACTATATAGTAATAATAATAAAATGTCTCCACTGATCTGTGATTTGTTTGATTCCAATCGCTTCTTATAGTCAAAATCAGCAAATTTGACGAGCTCCGCTACAACTACGGGTAGCGATGAGGAGTGAGGCAGGGACGAGCTCTGCCTCTCGTAAGCCCACAGTAACTGGCTGGAGCGCGGGCACTTATTTAGTGAGCGCGCTCCCTTTATTACATGTATCCTCGCCATCCAAAGTCTCTAAAGAACTTATTTCACGTATATATGATATTTAGGCCCGCTGGTCTCATCATACAACGGCAATGAAAAAAGCACCAGGGGAGGCAGCCATAACCTCTGCCGCACTGCAGGGGGCGCACGTGAGCCCACAGGTTCTTGTTGCTACTGTTAATCTACGCAGAGACGGTAGACGCGAACAACAAGCTAGACTTTTGAAACCAGAGGGAGATAAGGAGGACTTTTACAAGGCCCACCCCTGCCCTAGCCCTGGTCCTAGTGCCGGGAGAACATCATCAGTCTTGACGGCAGGAGGAAAAGAGACCAAAGGACTCAACAGGAGATATTGTAAAAACAACGGGAGGAGCTGTCTGCATGGTCCTCCCATACAGGTCATCTATTGACCCATATACAAACGATGGCATTGCTCAGCACAATGAAAACATACATTTTATTCAGACCTTAATTGTGTGACTCAGTTCTCAATGCCTTTTTATAGGTCTGCCTGACATGCACCATTAACCACAAGAATGTAACGGCCTTCTCTCTGGGGAAAATGTCCCTTCGAGTTCTCTTGTTAATTTGCAAAGACCATCGATGATTACCTCAGACCCTCATGGCCCCTAACTGCAGCAAGGCTTTCTGAAAAACACTTAACGGGTAATCTTTTCACTCAAAACAGAACTCACCAGTTATACTGCACTTACCTCCTCACAGATAGCCAAAATACACCCTTTTGATTACACATAAAAGTGGAAGAAAAAGACTATTGCGCTAATCTACTTTTAAGAAAAAGGGAACATTGTTTCAGGAATATATAAAAAACCTCTCTATAAAATGTACTTTGTCCCTTCAACTATTAACACACAGGAATGTATAAAACCACACACAACACACCTCGTATATATGGGTGTCATTAAAATGAATATACCAGAAATACGGTGCATTAACTTTTCACTTCAAACCTTCAAGTTACTTCAATATTCGCACAATTGTTGTCCAGAAGGAGAGCATGTACTTCATCTGCAAGTCAAGGTAAGACCACAATTTAATGAAAATTGGATCTTACTAAGAGAGAACAATCCAATATTTAGATTTTGGGTATCCTTTTGTTGAATGGTCTGTTTAAAATGAATCGAAACATCAGACTAAAACAGCTTTTGAAAATAACCGAACATTTCGATTAAGGTCAACATATAATATTTGTAAATCTGACTCTGAAAGAGACGACTTATATATTACCAAGTGAGGCAATATGAAAGAAAAATACACACTAATTTAAATAGTTTTTATTAGTAAATAATGATGTTCAAAATAAAATAGTCCCTCCGTTGCCTTCTGCGCGAAACATAGTGCGAGGTGGTTGCTATGCAATCAGATTGCTTGATTTGACTTGTCCGTTTTATAAAATATGATAATGTCAGACACTGTTATTTTTGATCAAGCCTAAAAGATAATGTGTTCAAACTGGCTTCACTCCTTTGAATGTAATGTTCCTCTGTGGTTTCCTGCTCAACACTTGTTTGCATTGTAATGCCACTCATATTTTACATTTTATTTTAAGGTGACATTGAATGTTTTGAAAGGTGCCCTAAAATAAAGTGTATTATTGATCTTATATCTTTGCCTCTATCACACTATTAATGTTCCTTATGTCAGACTAGGTTCATCGTGGTGTCCATAGGGAAGATCTGCACTGTTCTCTATAACAAGGGTTCCCAAACGTTTCAGCCCGCGACCCCCAAAATAACCGTGCCAGAGACTGGCGACCCCCCACTATCACGTGGTGACTGGAAGAAAAAGAAAAACGTGTGCACAGGACGCACGCACTAATAGGCGTATCCAAACACGCGCATAACGACAACACACAAGAACAGAACAGCCTGACAACCATGATATGATTTTACATATAGCAATTTAATATAAGATAACAGCAGAACTCGTGAGTCAAAGTAATCTCCATGTGCATTAGGAGAACATTGTTGCGGTGCAAAGTTTAAAGACATAATTCCCTTTCTTCACTCTGTCAATCAGCTGACACTTGATGTCCTGGGCCATGTCCGTGATGCGCCGGGATATGGTCCCGTCAGACAGCGGCACTGCTTCCAGCTCCCGTGCCTGTTTGTCCCCATGCATTGCCCACTCATAGCGATAGCAGCAGGTTTAATTAAGGATTGTGTGTGGCTTTTTGGCCTGTGCAATTAAATATGCCACCTCATATGATGCCTTTTGAGCCTTGGTAGGGATTGTTGCTTGGTTAGTTCTAACTTTCTTTTGGCCTTGCAATTCTCTCTGCTTTCGGCGGAAAAACTCTGCTGGTTTAGTAGCAAGAGAGGGGTGCTTCGTGTTTAAATGTCTGAGCGTTTTTACGGGCTTTAAGCTCTCATGTGCAAGAACCTCAGTGCACACTACACAATGGGGATGTTATGCTTCATTGATAATGAGGCATGTGAATCCGTACTGGATGTGTTCCTCTCGATGCTTGCGACACTTGGATGAAGGCTTGTCTGACTGCTTATGGACCGCCTTACGGTTGTCGTCTCCTCCTCCCGCGCAAGAAGTCGACAGCCTTTGTGATGGCGGCTCTCCGCTCGCCTGTCTGCCTTCTCACTAGTTGGTATTAGCCGACGTTTCATTTTGAAAAATGTATTAAAGATCTGTTCAGAAGAACTATGCTAGTATAGTTGTGTGTTTTACTGATATTTACTGTGGTGCTGTAAAGTGACTGTCGTAAATCTGTCAGAATCTAAATTCCTTTATTTGTCCCGCTTACGTATTAAACAGACTTACATAATACAAAATGTCTATGTACACGTTATTATTAATAATAATACAAATAGTAATTATTTAAAAATATATTTACATTTTTTTTTTTTTAAACACCTCGCGACCCCCACTTTGGGAACCCCTGCTCTATAACATGTTCAGCGGAGCAGGTATTTCTCCTCCCTACAACTTTGTCCAGGACAGTCACACCGTCACCAAAATCCCACTGGTGTGTCAATGTCTTTCATTTAATGTTTCTTTTATTATCTTTTACTGTTTTTAAATGCCTTTGTCTGAATGTCTTTCATTTTTGTAAAGCACCTTGAATTGCCTGGTGCTGAAAGGTGCTATATAAATAAACTTGCCTTGCCTTGTTGTTGCCTGTTCCCCTCTAGTGTATGCTCACAAAGCATTTCACTCTGGGCCCGGCAGGTACAGAACTAAAGAGGGGCTTCCATATCCGGCACAGCAGACTTTTATTTCTGAGGAACATTAAGATCTTCTATTTGCCTGCTGACCAAGTCATTATCATTAATATGTATGTCCCGATTTCCCCCCCCCAGGAAACATTAAATACAAAATAAAGGTGGAATTTACATAGTTATGTTTTTTTTTAAAGCAGTACATCATTATTACATTAAATAAAACAACTTCACATACATTCCTTGAGGTCTGGTTCAAAACAAATAACCTGTCCCTCAACACTTACAAAACAGACGGATTTTGGACTGAAGAAAGTCAGGCACTACCCATTCCCCTTTATTTCCAAGTGTTACGTTCCCTTCTAAATCTAGGGTACAGAGGGAAGTAACCGGTTGAGAGGAGACTGATCTCTGAAGCCACAAGCAGGTCTTTAATGGACAAAAAGAAAAAGGGCTCACCAGCCAAAAAGTGGAGCACATCTCCTAACAGTTCACTCACACATGCTGCCAGAGGAGAAGGAGAGAACCACTGCAGCCTTCCTCAGGTCCTTTACGGAGGCCCTGATTGGGGAGAGGCTGGTGGTCCCTTCCTTTTAATACCTTGGGGGGTTCACATGCACCCACCACACATGCATGCTCTCTGTGTCGGCGGTCTGCCCACACATTCATGGTGGAACCACCGGTTACGCACATCACAGGCGATCTATGAAAAAAACAATTGCTTTGAGTTCCTACCATAATGAGAGCAGGGAATTGTTTCAGTTATTACAAATCTATAATTAACATGATTGTATGTCAATATAATTGTTACCCAGTATGTGTCGTCGTCCCTCTGCGCCGCAGAGAGCGCTAAGGTCATCTGTTAACAACAACAGCTGGCACAAGAAAGGACTATCAATATATATGCAGTACATATTTGACTGAATCAGCCACCTATTGTGCGGTCAGGCACAAGTCTTAATTGTTATTGCAGTTGAATATTAAAAATGTTTATTCAGCTTTTCAGTGTGTCCTTAAAAAGATTATGAATTTAGACAAAGACATTTAATTACAGTACATCTGCTATCAGGCGTAAACATGCCAGTGTGTTGGATCAGGGTTGTGGCTATGTTCCTTCTGTGCTCGTCAATAGCCTGTGTTGTGGTTGCCAAGGAGACGTCCTCTTCTGACCTCACAATGCTTTCAGCAAACTTCAGTGAAATGAAAGGAAATGTTTTAAAACATATTATTGCAAAGAAAATAGAGTTGTGTTTATCAAGGAAGACGGAAATGTGTGTACGTGTACATGCAAGCTCCTTCAAAGCAAAGTGTCCCTTGGCTGTGTAGCTTACCTTGAAGGCTAACACCCACACGGTGCCATCTGGTTGCTGGGGGTGAGTTGCACTTCAACTAAGAAATGTTGCACCCTTTACTTTTTAAGAACCTTCTGAGTTGTGGAAAGAATATATAATTGTGATATAATACATCTGTTGTATTCTATCTACAATGTATAGTAGATGGTGACCGCTGAAAAACAGTACTTCAAATTAGGGATGCCAGCGATTATTCGATTATTGGAATATTCGCTACAGTCTCCATAATCGAATATTATTTTTATTTATTTTTCTGTCTTAGTTTCAACCAAAATATATATAAATATATATATGCTAATAATAGTAATAGTATTAATAATTGTAAATGGTCATCGGTCACACCACCAGTTTGTTTTACTGTAAACTTGGAGGGTCGGTCGAATAATCGATTATTATTTCGCCAGGGCTGCCGAATAATCGATTTTGATCATGGTCAGTTTCTGGCAACCCTACTTCAAATCTACCTTGTTATCTCCGTGCACCTTTTCACTTTGACAGCGGACTCCTGATGGATCCAAGAACTGGCCTCTTTAGGCCTGGATACAAAACCTCATCAATCATGTCACGAGAGTAGAAGGAGAATCTGTTAAAAAGCATGCACTGTGGAAAATCCCTCGACCACCCTTCATGCATTATATTAGATTTGGAAAAGAACAGTACGATGTATAATAGTACTTATCGCATATGTGATATTAATTAATTATTAAGACGGAACAAAGAACGGGAGGAAAGAAACAAACGTTTTTATTTTACTCACAGGGAGATGTATTTAATAATGCCTTGATTCCACTCAACGTTAACGTCCAGAGGTGGTGATCATTGACGATCCCCAATTTTACATCATAGTCCAATGGATCAATCTGAAATATATATTTAAAAAACACTTAAGAACTTTTGTTTCACTTATTGACATGGCTGGGATAGGTAATTATCAGCACTAACTTTGAGCCTTGATGTGCCGTTGGTCCAAAGGTTTGACACCTCAAACGTGTCGATGAAGGCGGCTCTCTGTCCTCTGGGGTTCTCCTGGTTGGAGTCCTTGACTTTCACAGCAAGGTATGCATTTATTACCTGGAACAAAACGGTATAAAAGAGGTTCATCAATGTTATAAAAGAACAGCAAGGAAGATGTCTTGCAGCTACAATGCCTGTTAATGCACTATGGGCATGTTTTTAAATATAAAGAATAATACATTCTGTAGAAGTGCCATTCATTTAATTTAAAATGCTGAATGGATCATACCTCACTCTCAAGCTCCATGTCTGGACCAATTTGCTTTATGTCCCAGTAGGACCTATTTTGGACACCAGAACATGGCTCCCATTCCCTGAAGCGTCTTCCACAACTGCAAGAACAATACAAAAACAGCAACATCTGAATAACATGAAAACATACCACGAGCCTGTAAAGCATTCCAAGCAGGTGTGTAAACAAGTCTTACTTTTCTCAGGTAGAGTCTGGATCTGGGCGCTCGTAGCTGCTGCGGGTCCTGGGGCAGGCGGCGCCGGGACCGATGGTCTTGTCATTGGTTTTTTAATATCCTTCATCTTCTGAGGGATTCCTGGGCCCTCCTCTTTGCAATGTTTTAAGTGGTCTATATTGACCTTATGTATGAGGGCCCCTTCCCCTGAAGGCTTTTGATGGTAAATGGACCAAGACAAGTGGCCTCCAGCTTGCCTCCCTCCCCAAACTTTGTCGCCAACCTTAAAAATGGTCTTCCCTCAGACTTCAGGCGCTGCCTTGTTTTCTCCTGCGCCCTTGTCACGTTCTCCCTGGCTTCCTTCAGGGTGTCTCCCAGGTGCAGGATGTCCTCAGTCAAAGTCTCTTGGCCCACGACATCCTCCACACTACAGTACCACCAACCTTTGCACAAAGTAGTAGAAATACATTACTCAAAGTGACTAGTATATTACAGAACATATATTTCATAAAAAAGGTCAAGGTAAGAATGTAATGATGCACACACAGCCTAGACTGGACTCAATGTGTAGGTGAACCAACCATGTGGTGGTCTGGCGCCTCTGACGGGTGGCGAGCTTCTCTCCAAACATGACTGCATCCAGGTGCTCGTCCCACGTCTCTGGCCTCTGGCCGACCGGAGTGCTCTGAAAAAAGAACAATTAGGATCAGATGAGATTGAAGTATAATTCGGACATGTAGACACAGAGGTTTCTACAATTAAACAAACTTAAATAAATATGTAATCTTTACGACAGGTACTTCTTGCTGCTTCTAATAATGGAACAGGGCATGAATGAACACAGACTCTCTGCTCACCTCTGCATGGCACCGTTCATCCTCTCCACCAGCCATCGGTCTGAGGGTGATGTGGTGAACACACACTTCTTTTAGTCTGGAGAACCTCTCGGACACTTGGTGGAACAAAACATGAAATGACTTCCTCAAAACTAATTATAATTGCATGGAGTGAAATAAGACTTAAATTAAGTAAACATATGTTAAGCCTTTATTGAGAAACACTTACGGCATTGACAAAGTCTCTGCCTTGATCGGTGAGGATTCTTTGAGGTGCTTCACATTGATAGAAGGATTTGAGAAAGCACCCGGTCACTTCTTCAGCAGATGTGGTCCTGAGAGGCCTGTGCCCATTGGGTCATGTAGTCCATCATGACACAGACATACTGGGACCCATGTGTTGTTACTGCCAGCTTCCCAATCAAGTCCATCCCGATGAGTTCAAAGGGTTGCGTGACCTACGAAAGGCCACCGTGGAAAGACCATGAAGTATGCTGTTTGCAGAGGGTACCTCGAGGGTGTGATGGATATTAATATGAGAGGATTCTTTATAATCATCCTATCAAGCTGTTATACTGCAAATTAATAATGTGTAGGTCTTTATTTTAACAACATATACATACCTTGATTGGGTGTACTGCACCTCCTGTTT
This sequence comes from Pseudochaenichthys georgianus, assembly GCF_902827115.2. Lineage (NCBI taxonomy): Eukaryota > Metazoa > Chordata > Actinopteri > Perciformes > Channichthyidae > Pseudochaenichthys > Pseudochaenichthys georgianus. The sequence continues at coordinate 44,894,113 of NC_047512.1, forward strand.
GATGACGATGGCCCCGGCCTGGCATACAGTACGTTGTGCAACCTTAATGAAGGGAAACGGTCATGTTATCAAACCATTTCAATAGCTACTGGTATATTTCCTCGATGTTTTAATTTATCATCTCAACATAACAATTTAAGGTGAAAGAAATTCAACATAAGCATCAATTCCTCTCACATGTCTGCACCACCACTGTAACCCTACGGTTGATAACGCATCATTAATTGTAACAGATGCATGTGGGCTGAAGTTATGTGGATGTGAGAAGAGTTGCTCACCCACTGATCTGTCTTTGCACATTCCGGGCCAGAAAGCGTTTGAGACGGCATCTCCGGTTGTCCTTTGGCCGCAGTGTGCACCTGTGGGCTGGCATGGAAGTCTATGAAGACTTTGTCCGCTTCCTCAGAACCACAGACCACTTTGAGATTTACCTTCCAAGAATAAATCTCCTGTTAAATCAACACAGATTCATTATGTTGTTGTACTGTTAAAAAATTGTACTAGAACTGCAGTTGAACTTTGTATGTATATTGAAAAACATCGGGCTCTGGGGCCCTTTACGCTATATTATGCTACTTTGACCTCTGCGGAATGGTATAGATAGGGTACTCAAAACTGAATAAAACGACTATTCAATACACAAAACAATAGTTTATAATCCAGTAGGCTATATGTAGGCCTACATTTCTCCCCTTTGGTGCCATTTTTCATCGATCGTCGTCGGATTACATTGTTCTGACTTCTCGAGGCACCATCGGGATATTTGCCTTTTGTTTTGTAAATCAATATTTCTCAAACTACATTTGGATCCATCACAACTTTCCTGTAAAGACTCTGGTACTCTGAAATGAGTTACATTATTTAGCCTGCTGCTTGATAATTTAATTTCTGGCGCGTCTTTTAAATTGTTTATGGGTAAAAGTGAAATTACGATTTACGTAAATAAATATAAGTGGCGTAATAGGAGTATACACAGGCCTACTTTAAAATAAATTAAACACGGCACTGGAGTCCTCTGCACATTTGAAGAACATAAATACAATTAAAATGGGCCCACTTTGAATTAAATAAAACATCTGCACCCTAAAAATAGTTAACTGATTGAATGATGACTGTCAGCTGTCTTCCGTGGTTTTCCTCCAACATGCCTACGTAAAGGCTGAAGCACCTTCTCTCAAACGGACGCCAGCATCGTTAGCTGTGAAAGCACACGTGCAAGCATATACCTCTATCTACGCAGGATTACATCCTCTGTTTTCCTTAGATACTTTTATTTTCTTTAATGTATCCATAGTTCGCTCATCGAGCCGGGCGTCAGGTTATTCACATGCAAGAAAATACGCCGGTGCGGGACCGTAGCAGGATGTAACGCATTATGTATGTGTCACAGTATCACCTCAAAATACAAGATATAAAACATTTTCAACCATGCAACAAAATATAAATATTCCTACATAATTTCCTTCTTATTTTTGTCTGAGGTCAAGGGCGCCAAAGCAGAGGGCTTAAAGAGCCGCATGCTGAACCCTGATCTGGTAATAAAGAACTTGTGCGCTGTTGAAAGAATTCAAAACACTTATTAAATCCCTGTTTTAATTTATTAAAACAGGGATTTTTATTTTCCAGGAAAAAGGGTAATTGTATTCAGATATTACACAGAAACGCAGAAATGACTTGGACTCAATACCAAGCCACAATTATTGCTTTTATTTTAAATCGTATAATTTCGGACTTTTGTTGCCGTCTGTGAGGAAAATAAATGGGGCTCAGAGCCTCAGGATACTGAAATCTGTATTTTATAAATCTTTTTTTCCTTCTAATTTGTTATTCTTTTCTAAATAACACACTGTTATTTACTCACCAATAACACACAATTATCCTTGCTTTTATTTATTGGTTTAATCTCAGGCTTTTTTGGCGTTCGTCAGGAACTGAATTTCAAAATAAAAATAGCCGGAAACAGACGTACGAGTTTAGGATGGCCGAAGACACTACACTACCCATAATCCCCAGCTATCGTTTAGGACTACAGTCCCCGTGATTAATCTTCAAGCAATGGGATTGGATGTTGGAGTGGCAGTGCGCCAAGGTTACGCCGAGCGTCAAACAGCTGTTTGAAATGGAACGAAACCACGCCAGACTATCCAAAATATTAGGCTGGATTAGTTTGCTGGTTAAGAGGGGTTTTGGACACTTTAGCTGGTTTGGTCACAGTGGTCTAGCTGGTCACCATTAGCTGGTCGGGAAAGCTGGTGGTCACAGTGGTCTAGTAGCTGGTCAGACTGGTATGATCTTGAGTATAACTTTAACTGGGATTACTTATTACAGTATTTTATTACATAAGCATATTTCTGCCACACCAAAAAAAAATAACATGGGAAATATGAGTTTACACCCATAGAGGCTTACACCACACTAATAATAATAACCAAGATGGCCACAACACACATCATGACATAGTTTCAAAAACTAACATTTCAGAGCATTTAGTTTACATAACATGAGTGTGCCGTTGTGATAAAGTATTCTCATACTTTGCTGCCAAGCATCTCCCCTCAAGCATCATTATAATACTAACTGTTTTATAGGTTTGGGTCACGGGACTGTGGCTTTGCTCTGGATGAAGCTTCCAGACGGCATCAGACAGAAGATCCATGTGGTGATCCGGACATCAATGACTATTTTCAGCAGGCAATGCAACAACATGGACTTGAACATCCAGATGCCTGGCAAGCAGCATCCCAGCTGTTGATTACACTGAAGGGAATAGCTGGGCTGTGCACCTTCAGTTGGGCAGCCGTGAGCCCTAACAGAGTTGGCACAAGACATTTGAGGATTTGGGAAACAGTGATTTATTTGCATTTAAGAAAATAAATGTTTATTCTTGTGAAAACGCTGCAAAACAGTATTGTGTTCCTTAAACATATTAGCACTACTAATAACGTTGTCTTTATAGACGTCTTAAGAAAACTCTGAAACCGCTGTATGAAACGTATTTCTCCTCAAACATGAGGAACTCTACACGTTTATAAAACTCCAAAAAGCTATACTGCAGTGATGGTCTTTCACCATTTCACAGACATCCCAAACCTGGGGAGTTGTGGATGCCAAAGTCCATATTGGCTTTGAAACTAGCGTACGTTCCTAGCAGTGGAAGTGTTATGGTGTTTGCCTTGGGATAGATAGTCTCCTGTGAAAACGTGACTCATGGATGGGGTGTCCTTCCTGCAGGGGGTTCTGTCTTCAGGCCGTGATGAACATGAATAACTGCTCCAGTGACACTGGTCCTTGTTCTGTGAAACAAAGAGCTGTCAGTAAATACATTAACATTCATGTAATAGCAGCAGATCCTATTCGAACAGTATTTTACTGCACACACCTTCACAGTCCATCAGATAGTCTGCCCAGAAGCTGAGTGCCACGGCTTCTGTAGTCCTCCTGTTGCTCCCTGCTGGGAAGAAGAGTCGTCCCACTTCAACTGAGTCAGCCTCTTGTCCGTCAGCACTGGAGCCGGTACACTCGGATGTTGGCAAAGGGCATCCAAAAAGTGTAGGCTAGCCGTCTTTGAGTCTGTTCAAGAATACAGTGCATTGTTACAGGCAGTAAAACATATGCAATTTTAAGGGTTACGATACGATTCACTTTATTGTCCCCGTAAGGACATTTGTTCTGGGCTCCGTCCAGCAGTTCCGCATACGTGGACATTTAAGAGACATACACATATCATCAGTCATACACCGTTTGAACAAACACAGACGCACATACTGACAATGGCGACCTATTGCACTACCCTTATGGCCAACATTTAAAAAGTACATTTCATTACATTTGACTTTTGACTACATTTCATTTCCTGTGAATGTTAAGAAGCTTAACGGACATTGGTAGGAATGAGTGCTTATAGCGGTTCAGCCTGCTCTTGGGAACCCTGAATCTTCTACCAGAAGGTAGGAGCTGGAATCCTGGGTGGAGTACGTGGGTGGGATCAGACACCATTTTGTTTGCCTGTCTGATAATGGACTGCTCATATATGTTTTGATTATATATCTCTAAGTAGTATTTAAATACTACTTAGAGATATATAATCAAAACATATATGAGCAAAGTAGTATTTAAATACTGTATATTACTATGAAACACTTCTTTTCAAATCATTGTCTGAACTTGGCCAATACTTAATATTGTAAGTAAGTAGAGTAAAAGTAGCATCAGCGGTAATAAGGATGTTTTAATAAGGCCTCAATCAACATTCAATTCCTTTAATTAAAAGCACCTTTCAATTACACTGATTCCTGCCGATGGTGTACCAGGTATTCTGCAAGTCTCAAGTCCAAAAATATGCGAGTCAAGTCATGTGACTCGAGTCCCCACCTCTGATACATACGTATACAGTGCAATAAGAAACTACAGGGACGTTAATCTACGTCGGTAATATTAACTTTGTTTAATACAAGATTTACATCATGCAGCCCATGTAGTATAATATTTTACAAATGATGAATTACAGCAAACATGTGCAATATATCCATTATTACAGCTCCGTGGGCAGTAAGGCGATATGGTCCGTTGTTATTGTGCATCCATGGGTGAAGAGAAACTCATGTAGTGCTGAACACGTAACATGAACGTGCCGGGCGGCGCGGTCCCGTGGGTTAGATGCGCGTTCATAATGCCGAGGGAAATAACTCAGAATAACGTTATTAGCACATTTTTACAACTTGAGGACCGAATGTTTTTAGCTTCACGGGCTGCGAACAAAACGAAGGAGATTCCCTCATCCCAGTTTTTTCCCGTCTCCATACAATACTTTCGCCGCATGCTTTTTAGTGTCTGATGCCACCGTTTCAAATTATTATACATGTTATTATAATGTAACCAACGATCTAATACATGCAAATGAAAGAACATTACAGGTCCATATGTAAGTCACAAATTAAAAATAAGAACTCTTTGTTTAATCTTAAATTAACCTTTAACTTATTTTTTGTTGAACACAACTATCAATGATTTATCCATCACTCACCAGTATTAGACTGTGTTGGGAGAGATTGGCTTCAGTCTGTTTCTTTCTCAGGTCTCTCTTCTTTAGCCAGCCGAGGTTGAAGGTGTTGACAAGATTCCTACACACTCCCATGGCACGCGCTGTGCGATCCTTGCCACTGTCCAAACCATGAGACACAGCCAAATGGAGGTTGTGGCCAAAGCCGTTGAGCGGGCCAGCCGAGTTGGCGTGTTGCAGCCACAATGTTAGCACCATTGTCTGTGGTTATACAGGCTCTCCTCCAGTGCCCAGTCGGCTAAAGCAGACTGCAGGTATGTTAGCAGTGTGGTTGTCCGGTATGTACCTGGTCTCTAAACACTTCGACTGCAGAGTCCAGTCATCTGTGATGTAATGCACGGTCATATTAGAGCTTGACCACATATCGGTAGTTGCAGAGTAAAAAGAGATGTCTTTTAAAGGTCACATGTCATGCTTTTCCGGTTATTGCCCGTCCCCTTGTGTGCTATGAAGGTTCTTATGCATGTAAACGGTGTGCAGAGTCAAAACCCTCAAAGTACACCTTGTAGCGTGTAAAACTCTAACACAGAAAATACTTCCCCAAAACGCCTCGTTGGAGATACGTCACAGTCCATTTGATTCTTCCGGGGACATCATGATGTAATGTCGTCCCCGGAAAGAAATGGACCAATCCGTGGAGCCGTTACGTTACGTCCGCGCAGCCGTTACGTTAAGCCCCCGCTGATTGGTCCAAATTGACCAATCCACGGACTTCCTCACACACTCAGTGCAGGCAGCTCTGCTGATCTCTCCTCCCTGGCTGCAGGCTGATAACTGACAGATGGGATCTCTCTGCAGACCCATTCTCACAGCGTTTATCAACCTTCTTCTTTCTCAACATCAAGCCACACTTATTGTTGTGACTTCGGCTGTGACTTTGTGTGTGCTCAGGGTGAGTTTGGCTGAGTTTCGCTAAACAAGGAAACAACACCTCCACGGAGCTCAGCGCGATTCACAACGTCCCGACTGGTCCCGACCAATCGGAGCACACTGGGCTCACAGCGAGGGGGGGGGGCAAGAGCTGCAACGAGCCGTTTAGTGGAGAGAGTGAATACACAGACTTTACAGAGATGCTGAGAAACCAATGTGAGTTTGGAAAATTGCACGGTATAAATCTATTCTAGTCGACCTCAACAATGGAATTATGATCAGTGGGAATGGCCATGACATGTGACCTTTAACTCTTTCAGAACCTTTTCTTTCACCTGGTTGTATAGACTTGGAATGGCAGTTTGGGAGTTGAAGGTTTTTTTCGGCAGTTCGTACTGCTTGTCAAAAGTTTGCAACATTTCTTGAAATGCTGGTTTTTCAACCATGTTAAAAGGCTGCATCTCTTTGGCTATGAAGTGGCTGAGGCTGTCTGTGAGCGTGAGACACTTTGTGCTGTCGCGTTTGTATTTGCATTGACGGGCACATGCATCGGTCATTGCAGACTGTCGGGAAGGTGGGGGCTCTCCATCTCCAGCTGCCGTGTTTGCTCCCAGCTGGGAACACGGAATGGGTGGTTGTGTTTCAAGTGCCGTTTGAGATTTGTGGTATTGCTAGCTTTTGTCGCTACCTTTTTCAAACAAATGCGACACACCGGCTCATGAATATCCGTAGGTTGGCCTCGTTCATTTGGTTTGAATCCGAAATGCTCCTACACCGGAGATGTGGAATTAGGTTTTGTAACCAATTCCATTTCTATTTAAATTCCCCTCGAGTAAGTCACACGTTGTCTCCTGCTTGTCGCTACTCGCTATATTATTCATGTGGATGCTAGATCATGCTACACTGCTGCACGTGCACGCGGAGTGTCTGACGCCTGACCGGGCTCTGTGTGTGAGCCCCGCCCCTCACAGCGCGCCAGGCCGGCAGACACAACCTGACAGAGAAAAGTAAAACGTTTGAAAGAAGAAGAATGAAGTCATCATACCTTCATGGAGTCGCCACTTCTAGTTGCCTGTCCTTCGTGCCCTGGCTTAATAGCGGGCGCCGATCCCCACCACCTCTGCTTCGAGAATGCTTTTTTCTCTAAAGGCCCCCCACATTGTGGCTATCCTATTTGCATGCTCTACGCCTTTCCACTGCTGCGTCTCATGCCCCACTCCTGGAGGGGGAACAGTTGTTGTCGGTCATTCTGGTAGCCCCAGGTCTAGTGACACAGATGATGGTGGGCCAGCCCTGGACAGTTCCTCAGTTCCGGGGGCGCTGGCTCAGGAAGCGGGTGCATTAGGGGCGTTACCCACTCTGGGCCAACCTCTCCAGGCTTGGCTCCTGAGAGGGACTGGCTGAGAAGGGGTGGACTGTCTGACAAAGTTATCCAGGCAGCAAGGGCGGGATCCACCTCAGCCTGTTCCCGGACGAAGTGACTGGGATTCCTACAGTTACTGGTTACTCAAGACAACACATCGTGATGACATCATAAAGTGGCCGAAATCTGATCAGCTCATTTTCAGACATGGATCAAAAAGAGAGAGAATCTTTGTTCCTGAAACTTTCAGAGTCTCTTTCCACAGAGGGGACACATGTTGATGTAGAAGAGGGGACACATGTTGATGTAGAGGAGACATGAAGAAGAGGGGACACATGTTGATGTAGAGGAGACATGGAGAAGAGGGGACACATGTTGATGTAGAGGAGACATGGAGAAGAGGGGACACATGTTGATGTAGAGGAGACATGAAGAAGAGGGGACACATGTTGATGTAGAAGAGACATGAGGAAGAGGGGACACATGTTGATGGAGAAGAGACATGAAGAAGAGGGGACACATGTTGATGAAGAAGAGACATGAAGAAGAGGGGACACATGTTGATGTAGAAGAGACATGAGGAAGAGGGGACACATGTTGATGTAGAAGAGACATGGAGAAGAGGGGACACATGTTGATGTAGAAGAGACATGAAGAAGAGGGGACACATGTTGATGTAGAAGAGACATGAGGAAGAGGGGACACATGTTGATGGAGAAGAGACATGAAGAAGAGGGGACACATGTTGATGTAGAAGAGACATGAAGAAGAGGGGAAACATGTTGATGTGGAAGAGACATGAAGAAGAGGGGACACATGTTGATGTGGAAGAGACATGAAGAAGAGGGGACACATGTTGATGTAGAAGAGACATGAAGAAGAGGGGACACATGTTGATGTAGAAGAGACATGAAGAAGAGGGGACACATGTTGATGTAGAAGAGACATGAAGAAGAGGGGACACATGGTGATGTAGAAGAGACATGAATAAGAGGGGACACATGTTGATGTAGAAGAGACATGAAGAAGAGGGGACACATGTTGATGTAGAAGACACATGAAGAAGAGGGGACACATGTTGATGTAGAAGAGACATGAAGAAGAGGGGAAACATGTTGATGTAGAAGAGACATGAAGAAGAGGGGACACATGGTGATGTAGAAGAGACATGAAGAAGAGGGGACACATGTTGATGTAGAAGAGACATGAAGAAGAGGGGACACATGTTGATGTAGAAGAGACATGAAGAAGAGGGGACACATGTTGATGTAGAAGAGACATGAAGAAGAGGGGACACATGTTGATGTAGAAGAGACATGAAGAAGAGGGGACACATGTTGATGTAGAAGAGACATGAAGAAGAGGGGACACATGTTGATGTAGAAGAGACCCTGTCCCTCTCAATCATAATGTGTGTGTCCTTTACGCTACCATTAAGGAGCCTTCCACACGAACACCATCCGTACCCAGTCAGGGTGGAATAGATGAGTAGAGTTTCTCCTCTATGGCAGGCCAGACGTGATGTGTGAGTGAGAGGCGTCCATTACTCTGAACGCGTCCCTGCCTGTGATTCACGGTGCTGCTAATGATGTTCAACCTGCCAGGCCATTTTGAAGTAACGGCCCGTCCACACGACAGCGTCGACAGCTCCAATCTGCCCATTCACTTTCAATGGGGGGACGTCACGTTGCCTCGCTTTTTTCGCCTAACTGAATTGTGGGTTCATAGCGGTCCTATGAACTCCGGAGACGCCGGAGTAGCCAGCGCCAGCCAATCAAATCCCGTTTCCCAAAATCTGACAGCTGAAGCCGTAGCCAATCAAACCGCGTCTAAGCTGGGAGAGATATCCCGCCGTTCATTTCTATATTTCAAAAAAAGTTGGAGGAGAAACTAACTATCGCCGTAGCGAATCACCCGGTTTTGTATGACCAGACCCTCTTCACCTCCCGGGATACAAACCGGAGGAACCAGCATGGAGGGAGGTGGCAGAACTGGTAGGGTTTCGCCTGTTTGGGGAGTTTATATATATATTGCTCCCATAAAATCCCCGGGGTTTTTGCTTTGTATGTCGGGGGCGGGACATTCATGTGATTGGTTGTTGGCCGTGTTGCTTGAATAAAATCCCCAAGCTCCAGACACGCCCAGCTCCAAGCTATTTTTGAAGCTGTAGTGTGGACGCTCCGTAAGAGTCTGTGATGTCAACCACACACACACACACACACACACACACACACACACACACACACACACACACACACACACACACACACACACACACACACACACACACACACACACACACACACACACACACACACACACACACACACACACACACACACACACACACACACACACTATCATTTAAGTTGTGAGCTAGGTTCGTGTGTCTGCCACGGGGTGAGGGCAGTCCATTCATTAGTTTGGCTTCTTACCATCATTAGCTGTATTTCACCTCTGCTATTATCTGCCCCGTAGATCTGCTCGCCCAGCTGCATTCATAATTAACCCCCCCCAGCCTCAATACTGATAACGGCTAAATATGATACACTCCAGCAAAGCGAGACTATCCTCACGCCATGTTTTATTATGTGGATAATATAGTGAACTATAAATGATGCCAGCGACGGCTTATTTCAGTAAATAAATAAAAACAACCGGGCAAATAAGATAAAAATGTATTATTTATCATAAACACATTGGAATACTCATCTTGCTTTGTGGCGCCGTCTTCTGAAACATTGATGATGAAAGAAAGAGAACACTACAGATGTACCCAGTGGACTAATGATAAGAGCCACACACGGCTGTGCGGTGAAGAGGTGGATCTAATCGGCGTGCGGCAACAATCACTAACCTTGTGGGAAAAGACAAAAAGGCCATGATGCGTTCAATTGTCAAATAAAGCGTCGTTCTTCATCAGGTATTAGGAAAGGACTATTGTATTTACTCTGGGCAATCTAAGTTATTCATGTGCGTCTGCAATGGGGAAACGACCATGTTCCTTAGATTGACAACAAAAGATACTTTCCCCTGTGCATCCTCATATCATGACGTGTTATTACAGAAAGACTAAGAACCCTTAAGTAAAACAAACGTGACTTGATTCCGTTGCCTTTGGATCAGCTTAATGCTTAAAATGCTAATAAAGAAAAGAAAAGGAAATATTTTAAATGTGTCCATTGTTTTGTCCGTAAAACAGAAAAACAATGAACAACATCACGGCACAAGCTAAGCCTTTGTTACAACAATGCTGTCATCATTCAAGATGCATACTTTGGCCTGGTTTTAGGGCAGTTGAAGCGTGATGGCCAAACGGCCAGCGTATTTTTCCCTCTCCATTCATTTGACTGAGCCGAGAGCGGGAGAGGCTTACAAAGTGCTCATGCTCTATGGGCCTAGTAAAGGCACTTTTTAAAGTATCTCATGCGATGCTGCTTCCAGTCGTTTGTATACATGGGCAGCGGCAGTCTCAGTACTAAAATAACCTACATGTATATTTCCCGGTATGTCTTATTTTAATTTGAAGCAGTCAGCATTCCTTATGAGTGTGCATGTTCCAAAGGTGAATTGCAATTCTACGGAGCCCTGGAGGGTTCATAGAGAGAAAAATAAATGAAACGAGGCTTTATTAATTCGTGCGCACGATATACTTTCTCGTTCGCACGAGTTACCGGTGCGCCAAGTAGGAAGAGGAGCGCACAGGAGACAACCGTTTGATTGCAGACTGTTATGTGCAAGTGGGGAAATGGCAGTGCTACATTATTTTAGATATATTTCAAACTCGGACTTCATTTTAGGGACATGTCGGCCAGAGGTGTAGAGCTATGTGTTCAAGCAGCGGATTGGCAAAACAGGAGACGATTGTTTTTGTTACTTTCGTTGCAGTTGTATGTCTTAAATGTAATTTAGGTTAACTTTCTGTTTTATTTAGATGCTTTTAATTTGAAGGCGAGTTTACGCTGTTGACAGGAAGTTGTTGTTGCTATGGAAACGTGAAATGCTACATGATGTGTGTCCGACACCGGCATTTGTTTTCAAATGACCATGAACAGTAATGTACACACATCTGGCTAACTCCATCTGTGTATTCCCAAGTGAAAGAAATTAGTTTAATCTTAATCTCGATGTAGGCTCGTGCTGAATGCTGTCGGAGTGCACCGGAACGAACGCCACTATCATAATATCGTCTGAAAACAAATGCCCACACAGACACACACACACACACGCCCTGGCGACCGGACATCTTCTTCATAAAACTAATAATATGGCAGTTCGATGCGTCTAACCGTAAGAAAGTGCATTCTTCCTAAATGTATGGGTGTCAAGAGGATATCGATCTATAACTGCGTAGCCAGTTCTCCTGCTGATTTCCACATGGATTTGTTCAACATGTGCTCTTTATCCCGACCTGCGTTAATATGTTAGTCAAATTAAAACTTCATTACCATGATGACATAGCTTCAGCCTCCGCAGGGCCGAGCCTAATTAAACAGTGTCAACTGCTTTAGGTTGCTTTTGATTCGCTGTAATACGGACCGAGCCTTAATACATCGGGAACCAACTGTATAATCCTAACCTCAAACCTAAATTCAAGGGAAGGTATAAACCCTTTGAGTGGAACAATGCCAGAGAACAAGAGAGGGACGAGCCACTTCCCAATCTAGCCAGCCTGGATCATTTTGCCTCAAGTTAAATGAATTGCGTTCCTTCAGAAGTAGCCTAATGGTCTAATCGGAGCCTTGTCTCTATGTTAATGTTGTATGTATCTGCAGGCATACCAAAACCTGCTGCTCAGACATTTCCTGATGCATGACTGTTACTTCCAATTATTCCCTTTTTCTACCCGGCTCAATTCTCACTACGGCTTTATGCCGCAGATGTGAGCCTGAAACGCAGCAGCACCCTCTGTCAAAGAGAGCTGTATAATTATGTAATGACGGACACACTATTCTTTCTTTCTTTCTAAGCTCATGTGGCCCCGTTGAGCTGCTAGACCTTACGAAGGTGGGCAGTCTGTATAACTGGAAGAACATCAGCGTTTCTTAATCTACGACATCTACAGCTTGATTGTGTTTTGGCTATTTGGTCTAGTGCTGCTGAAAAAGACTTGAACTACAAGTAGCACAACATAAGGCAGCACGATGTGCACTGCAGAGCTCCTACAGAGTCACTGGAACGCTGGAGACACTGAAATGGTTAACTGTCAGACAGAGGGCAACTTATATTTTGTTAAGTTTAGTCAGAAATATCACAGTGACTCACTCGCCAGATATATGATCACAAAGGTTTATAGGTATGCTCAACATATCAAACACGACATACAATAGAAGGAAGGTTTGTATTTCATCTAAATCAAACATGGGACAGAAAACAGTCCAGAGCCGTGGTCAGCTGGAACTCTGCACCGGTCCACACAGTTCTCAAGTACATTTCAAAAGGTTGCCAACAAATTATCTCAGTATTATAAAGTACAATTGAACTGTGCCTGTGGCTATGTATATACCATTATGTACACTTATTTGTATTTTCTGGTTTGGCCTTAGGATGGCGAACATTGGATGACCATTTCATCACTGCATGAAAGGACGAGCTGTTTTGTTTTAATTGTGTTGTGTGTGTGAGGACCCCAGGAGGAATAGCCAATGCTCATGCTAGTGGTAATGCTTAACAACCTGCTCACATGCAACCACTCTTAAACCGCTGGAATCATTATACAAACAAACACTTCCAATAGTAGATAAGAAGTCAGTTTATTCTCATCATTGCCCAACACTCACAAAATACAACTTGTTGAGCTGGGAGAATGTAATGAGATGCAAATGCTTGCCTCATGTACAAAATAATACACGGCCTCACCTCAGACATGTGATCACCATACCACACCTGTAACTAGGGCAACAAGAGGAGACTGCCTTGTTCCATTACGGAAGAGTTCATTCAGCCAATCTTCTTTTTCCTTTAAAGATGCACGACAGTGGAACTCAGTCCCAGTAAAGATTAGAGAACAAAACACCTGCAGTTTATTTAAATCTAACTTCAGAACACGGTTAGTGGAAAGTCAGCTCTGTCAACACTGACACAATCTGCACTTTACAACGCTCTGTTTGTACACATGTGCCTTGACCTGTTGTATTTGTTTTGTTTTTATGTTTTTATTAGGGCTGTCAAACAATTACAATTTTTAATCAGATTAATCACAGCTTAAAAAATAATTAATCACCATTCGAACTATGTCCAAAATATGCCATTTCTTTATGTATATTGTTGGGAATGGAAAGATAAATGAAAGCAGGCGGATATATCCATTTAACATACAGTATCTATGTTTATTATAACATTTTTCTGCGTGTCAAAATGAAAGACAGCCCACACACCTATCAATCATCAAACCGTGGGGTCTTAATTCATTACGTTGATTGATTTCTATCAGCGGGGAGTACTTCAGGAAAGTCGACAGAGGAGGGGGCGGGGCTAGTGGAGTACTTCGTGACCACAGAGTGTGAACGTTGTGATCAGCTGTTTTAGCGCAGTTCTCCAGTGAAGGGGGGAGTCTCCCTCCGCAGCCGGTTGGCGTAGTTTTGGCACAGTTCCGTTGTACAGACCGACGTTAACAGCAGCCTGTCTGTGCACACGGAGACCGACTCTGTCGTCCGGTGATCTAACCGCCTTCTGGAAAAGCTTCACAAGTACGTCGGTACGCAAATGCGCTTTGTGACACAAGAGACGGTACGCATTTCAGAGTACATAACCTGCGTACCAGTTATGTGCACCCCTGTACCAGAGCCTTATTATTACTATTATATGGCTCTGCCCTGTACTACAGCAAAAGTATTCTCCGTCGGGACTTCCTGCAACAACACCACGCCGTTATCAAAGATGATCTATTGAGAAGACGATCACTACGTGACAAAAGTTTTCAAAACCGTGGCTGCTGAAATCAATCTGACTAACTGCTGTCTGGGCAATTTACTCGAGTTGGCAGACTTTATTTTGCTTACTTTAACATCATGTGTCATGGTGGGGCTAAGCCATTTCTTGGTATGGGTGTAGCCTACCCCAGCCATACGCTGGCGCTGCCACTGGTGGGATGTATGGGGCGGGCCATTCTGCACGCGTTAATTGCGTTAAATATTTAACACAATTAATTAAAACAATTAATTACCGCCGTTAACGCGATAATTTTGACCGCATTAGTTTTTATAGATGCTTTTATCATAATATAAGCATCTCTGTTGAATGTTGTTTTACTGATTGTATTTACCTGTTATTTGAAGTGAATTTTTTATTTTCAGGATGACTTTCAACATCTGTCCAGGGACTGCAGATGAAAAATAGCCTGTTGGCTAACTGGCGCATTTACAGAAATGTCAATCAATGTGCACTGTCCCTGCCAAATAAATAATAAATAAATAACAGGGTTCGTACGTTCATTGAAAACCTGGAAAAGTCATGGAAATTGAAAATGCAAATTCCAGGCCCTGGAAAAGTTATGGAAAACAATATTGTAACTAAAGTTGCGTCAAATATAATTTACATTTAATCTAATCGCTGAAATAATCTTCGGTCGCGAGCTATTATGTGCCATCATGACGCGCATGGTGTTATTTTTTAATATATGAAGTGCGAGCTGTGTGCTCGAGTCTTCCTGCTTGGCACCGCTGGTGAACAGCTGTTAGAACGGGCCGTTCAGCTGTTCAGAGCAGAGCGTGATGTGAACTGGAAAGTTGTTCTGTCGCAATATCATTTAAGGAATCGTTGAGCTAGCTAGCATACATTGTCACTATCTGCTAACGTTAGCTTTAGCCTTCGTTTTCTAATAGTTTTTTTCATAGGCTATAAACAGAGATGGTATAAGTATAGATCTTGTACTTGATTAAAAGTAGAAGTACTCAGATCGTGCACTTTAGTAGAAGTAGGCTACTCAGATCTTGTACTTTAGTAAAAGCAGAAGTACTCAGATATTGTACTTGAGTAAAAGTAGAAGTACTCGGATCTTGTACTTGATTACAAGTAGAAGTACCAGAGTGTAGCAATACTCTGTTTCAGTAAAAGTCCTGCATTCAAAATGTTCCTCAAGTAAAAGTAGAAAAGTATTCTCATCAAAATAGTAGTCGTTGTGCAGATTGGTCCATTTCAGAATAATATATATGATATGTTTTATAATGATTGATCATGAAAGTGTTCTCAAAGCTGGTGAAGGTGCAGCTAGTCTGAAGTACTTTGTAGACTGCAGGGTAGCTGGTGGAGGTGCAGCTAGTCTGAAGTACTTTGTAGACTGCAGGGTAGCTGGTGGAGGTGCAGCTAGTCTGAAGTACTTTGTAGACTGCAGGGTAGGCTGGTGAAGGTGCAGCTAGTCTGAAGTACTTTGTAGACTGCAGGGTAGCTGGTGGAGGTGCAGCTAGTCTGAAGTACTTTGTAGACTGCAGGGTAGCTGGTGGAGGTGCAGCTAGTCTGAAGTACTTTGTAGACTGCAGGGTAGCTGGTGAAGGTGCAGCTAGTCTGAAGTACTTTGTAGACTGCAGGGTAGCTGGTGGATTTACTCCAGGTGGAACTAAAGTCTGATTTAACACTTGATTATATTTCACATCATTCATCCACATCTGTGAAGTAACTAAAGGTATTAAATACATGTAGTGGAGTCGAAGTACACCATGTACCTCTGAACTGTAGTGGAGTCGAAGTACACCATGTACCTCTGAACTGTAGTGGAGTCGAAGTACACCATGTACCTCTGAACTGTAGTGGAGTCGAAGTACACCATGTACCTCTGAACTGTAGTGAGTAGAAGTACACCATGTACCTCTGAACTGTAGTGGAGTCGAAGTACACCATGTACCTCTGAACTGTAGTGGAGTCGAAGTACACCATGTACCTCTGAACTGTAGTGAGTAGAAGTACACCATGTACCTCTGAACTGTAGTGCGTAGAAGTACACCATGTACCGCTGAACTGTAGTAGAGTCGAAGTACACCATGTACCTCTGAACTGTAGTGAGTAGAAGTACACCATGTACCTCTGAACTGTAGTGGAGTCAAAGTACACCATGTACCTCTGAACTGTAGTGAGTAGAGTACAACCATGTACCTCTGAACTGTAGTGAGTAGAAGTACACCATGTACCGCTGAACTGTAGTGGAGTCGAAGTACACCGTGTACCTCTGAACTGTAGTGAGTAGAAGTACACCATGTACCTCTGAACTGTAGTGAGTAGAAGTACACCATGTACCTCTGAACTGTAGTGAGTAGAAGTACACCATGTACCTCTGAACTGTAGTGAGTAGAAGTACACCATGTACCTCTGAACTGTAGTGCGTAGAAGTACACCATGTACCTCTGAACTGTAGTGAGTAGAAGTACACCATGTACCGCTGAACTGTAGTGAGTAGAAGTACACCATGTACCTCTGAACTGTAGTGGAGTCGAAGTACAAAGTAGCAAAACATTGAAATACTTAATAAAGTACAAGTATCTCAAAACTGTACCCCCGTATAGTACTTGTTGAGTTTATGAACTTAGTTACACCAGTGGCTATAAAGATAGAAAGACTAAGCCTTGCACAGAGGCATGAAAATACATTTTCAAAATGCTCAACAGTGCTGCCAGAATTATAAACTCACTGCTACACAATTAAAATAAATGCTTTTATATATTTCTATTAGATGTGACTCTTTGGCGTTTCTGTTATTACCTGCTGCTTTAGTTGTTCTGACTGCAAACATCATCTGTTATTCCTTATTTTAAAAGCCGAATATTCCGTGGTCCTTGTCACCTTTTTCATAGCTGATGAGTTTGCCTCCCTGACTACAGTTGCTTTAGCGTGTAGAAGCTAGTAAGCCTACTATTGGATTTGTTTTAGATAGGCACAACATGTTTCATATGCAGACCTTATTTTCCTGTTCCATGTTCAAATAAAACATTTTCAGTGGTCATTTTTGTTTGGTCATGGAAAATGAGGTAAAGGTCATTGAGAAGTTATGGAAAAGTCATTGAAAATCATTGGTGAAAAAGTGTATGAACCCTGAAATAAATAAATAAAATAATGGGGATCCTAATAACGACAAGGGTCCAAACCCAAAGTAGGCTATTTATGAAATATCCTTTATGTCAATATATATGTAGATATTTTGAATTAAAATAGAAATTCAAGATTTTGATTGTTTGAGATTGGACGGAAAGTGGGTTCATGTAGGGTCGGAAAACGTAATGCTACGTCCCCACTAGGGATGAGGAAATGCAACACACACCAGATTGGAATTGGTAATAAATATAAGTATCATATAAGACAGAAGACGACCAGAAAGGCAGCAGCCGTAACACCAGGGTAAAACTACGGGTCCTTGTTATATGATGTCATCAGCAGCAAGTTGGCCATTTGTCGAGGATACCAGCGACCCATTGACCATTGAGTTAACAAGTAAGGCGAGCTAAGTAGAGACACTTTTAAACATGTGTGAATGTACTGTGGTCTTGTTTCACTGTAGGAACCTTCTCCTATGATGACCCAAAAGGAATATGGGAATACATTCGACTATTTTCGCAACATCGCTGAATTACAGGAACAGAAACCACTACACATAGAATAGAGGTGTAAAATATGAAATGTCGGAATCATAATACCTGTAGTTTATATATGCATGATACGCTGTAGTTGTGTTGGCATTCAGTTAGCACTTTAGCTTTTTACTTCTGTCCGGCTTGATGGTAAAGTGGTCATTACGGCCGATATCTGAAGGTCCTGTATCCTCCCGTGTTTAATTTTACATGGCCCTTCAAACATTCAATATTTTATAAATGGCTGATAGATTTAGGCCAGGCTTGGAATTTCCTCATTTTAGGGGGCCAAAGCCATTTGGCCTTTGGTTGTCACATATTTTTTCGGGCGCAAAGGCCATTCAGGAAACATGTGGATTTGGAGCATTCAATAAATAACTTCACTTTCTGATAAGAAAAGCACACGAATGACATGGAAAACAAATCACTTTTTTAAACATCAATAATGTCAAACATTATATCATCATCTGCCTCCTTAGTATTACCGTATATAAATGAAATACTCTACTTTGAATAATTAGTGTTTTCTATCTACTGTTTGAACAAGCAATACTTTGAAATGCAAAAGTCTCTGTGTGTGTGTGTGTTATGAGAGTCTCTTTAATAAAAATGTTCAACTCGAGCGTCAAATTCACGTGACTCTTTCTCGCGGTAGCCAACCAGCGGTGTTTGTATCATGTTGTTGTGAGTTTGGAACGGAGAAACTACAAACGTTAGCTGAGGCCTGATCGATCCGATCTCCTTTCAGAAAAACACGCATTTGAAAAAGGTTCTTCGCCTGCCGCCTTGTCTGCAGGCTTATCAAAGCATTATTCATGGTTTTTACTAACCGGTATCAGTATGTTGTTACTTCGGCATCATTTTGAAACGTGTATTACAATTAAATCACGGTAAAATATGTTCATTTTGTTGTAGTATTCACATGGATATAAGCCCCGCCCCCTGGCCAGCGTGTCTTGTTTGAATGTTGCGAGTCAACACAGCTGACAGCCGCGGCGAAATTCGAGCGATTAGAGCAGCGTTTCTCAAAGTGTGGGGCGCAGAGATGTGATAGGTGGTCGCGAATGGGAGATTATTATTATTTAAAAAAAAAAAATTCAATTAAATGTTTTGGACCTCAGGCGGGAATCGAACCTGGGTCCTGGCGGGCGGTGGTCTGTTACAGCCGGAGCCTCGCAACGGCGGGTGATTGCGGCGGCAGATGCGGTACTGGCGCTGTGAAAGTCCTCGGCCCACCTACCGTTTTGAATATGCTTATATTGATTTTGAGTTTTCTCATGGCAGTTAGAGTATAGGGGACAAACCAGGGGACTTGACTTCCTCTTGACACCGTCGGCTATTTACAAAAAAACACCTAAATATACTTGTTATTGTGCTTCTGTCCGTAGAGCCTCACCATTGTATATCTCTACTTGGAATACTGTATGCAATTGTTTTTCATTATTAATCACACAGCAGTGAACTGTTCGAGCCTGTTCGGAACAGCTGTTAAAATGCTTTACAATTAATGCGTCACATTGTGAGCTTGCTAGATGTACACATACTGCATGTGTTGCACCGATGACTCACCACGGGTAATAAGGAGGCGTACATCCTGATAGGGGATCCGTTTATCATCTGGTTTCATTCCACCTCGAAGGGCCTTTGTGAGCTTTATGTTTTTAGGGGGCATAACAAGGTATTTTCTTCATCTTTGAAGCAGCTCTCTAAAACTACTGCTGTGCCACCATTTGGGAACTCAACTGACCACAGCACAACCTCAGCGTCCATCTTGAAAGGCTAGGGCTGAAATGAGAAGAATTCATCATAATGAGCTCTCCTTACAAGCTGTGGCGAAGGTGGCTTCGTCACTATGGACTGACGGCTTCAGGCCGTGTGATAGGGCACTTTGTTGGCGTGATTGCACAGTATAGGTTGTCTGTGGCTGATGATTGTGTGCACCTGGTGTCCTGTGGTGTCTCCTCCCCCCTCACCTGTGTCTTGCTGTGATGATTGGATTGTGTGTATTTAGGCTCTGTTGCCCTGTCTGTTGAGGGGCTGTGTGTGTGTGTGTGTGTGTGTGTGTGTGTGTGTGTGTGTGTGTGTGTGTGTGTGTGTGTGTGTGTGTTGTGTGTGTGTGTGTGGTGTGTGTGTGTGTGTGTGTGTGTGTGTGTGTGTGTGGTGTGTGTGGTGTGTGTGTGTGTGTGTGTGTGTGTGTGTGTGTGTGTGTGTGTGTGTGTGTGTGATCCTTGTGGCTGCAGGATGGGTGAAAGGAGAACCGCAGATTGAGGCGGTGAACTTTGTGCCCATGTTTTTAATAAATGGCCACGCCGGGTTATATTTTTGGACGTTCTGCCTCCTTGCTTGGTCGGGCCGCTCAATTGTCAGCTTCACACAAGCCTTTGCCCATACTGCCCTACGAGGCCAACGTGCAGCAACTACACACATAATTATACTGATTTAAAAAAAAAGTGTTTCAAATGGGTTAACGGTGTATATGTGATATTGCACTAATTGAGCATCTGTTCATGATTGAGGTAAATCATGAATGCTGATCTGAGCTTTGAGTCAATGTGTCCAAACATGTAGTTACTGCGCTTTGGCTTAGTCGGGCAGTATGGTGGTTATTCTGCATAACGAAGCATCGGCATTCTTGCAACCCACTGACCTCGTATGTACCAATGCATGATGACTCACAGGGATACATGTCGTGTGTCTGTACTTTCTGTAAATGATATATACATCTTCCTCTGATTTAACAATATTCTCTACTAATGCAAATCCATCTCCCACCTCAATACAAGTGTCTCCCTTCTTTGTGGACAACGTGAACATATGAGTGGAGACCTTCCTGTACTGCTGTGAAGGAATGAACTGTGGGGCCCATCAGTGTGGATGTTACGCAATACTGGATCACTGGTGGCATCGTGCTCCAACATGTGGCATTTCAGACTACCTTTTGACTACCTGTTGTAGAGGCTGATGTGGCTTTCTTAGAAGATGCTTAATTTGTCCAAGATAGTCCTCAAAGGGGAATCCTGAGATAGTATCGAGAGTGCCACACTTCCTGTATTCCTCAGCCAAATGAATACGCTGGTGAACATTGTACACAATCTCATCTTTTCCATACAACTCCCCAAAGTGTTCAACAAAAGACACCACCAACTTGTGCGCAACATTTCCTCAGAAATGCCAGGGGACAGAAACAAGTACATCAACAGAAAACAACGTGAAGTTGTCGTACAGCTCCCTGGGGAGGCAATCCTTCAGACCAACAGGACTCGGTAGCTGTCCAGCGATCTGTATCTGACAGTCCCCTTGGCTTACGGTTACATTCACAAGGCATGTAGGAACGTAGCATTATCAGTTTCCCTGAAATGGTTTCTCCAGTTTTGGAAGGAACCCTTGTTGCCTCATTCTTCCCCTTTAACCACATCTTAAGCCGTTCCCTTGTTACTCCAAGACGACAGAGATGCATGTAATCAGTTGGGAACAGAAACCATCTGAACCAACCCAGATGAAGGGCTCTTGCCAACGTGATGTTCCTCATCAACCATGTCAGAGAAACTCGAGTCTCACTTTTGTTTCAGGATATGTAATTTTCTTCCTCCATGTCACAACCTGAATAGCCCTTAAATGCCTTGGTCTGCTTAACATACGCTCTAGCCGGGGCATCACAAATAAAGGAAGAAACCTCTACTTTAAAAAGCTCGTCAATATAAATAATGCCATTAAACAGTACATTCTGAAGGTCTTTGACAAACTGCTTAGACCACAACACATACCAACAACACATGGGGACTTGGTGTAATCACATTTGAGACATCCAAGTATGGGCCAAACCTGAAATGTAGAACTTTTGAATAAAGGTAAACCATCTATATTAAGCTGTGAAATAAGTGTAGTCAGAGTTGCTGGTAAACTCAAACATGCCGAACGTGAAAGTACCCCTTTTACTACACCAAAGTGATGGTACTCTCCCCCTCCAATTGTAGTGGTAGGCACATGTTTTTGCGTTCCAAGCAATGTTCTTCCATCCTTGGGAAGGGTGGGCTGAAATATCTCCAAGATAGACAGCAAAGAGGATAGTGCCACCCGAGAGACTGAATAAGATGTTGCCCAATACTTTAAACGTATCATGAGTAAATCTTCATTATGCTCATCACTGTCAGAATCATTTTTGTCAGCCCCATCTATACTTTCAAAATGAAAATCTGGTGAAGCCTTTGAGCTGATATGTTCACTCTGATCACTGATAGTTAGTGGTGCGTGTATTGGCAAGTCTGATGTAGTCGGTAAAGCATCGAGCAGGCACTCAGAAGACGTTGTGACAGGAGGCGTGCTCTCTGAACAGTGAAGGTTAGTGCTTGCATTAGCAGCAGCAGCTACATTATATTTAACTGCTCCGTCTCTCTCACTCATTTGTTGACTTTACGTCTTTTAGCCCAATAAGAGGACATTATCTTCAGAGTGATGAGGTGCTGTGACTACACACTGTACATACATCGTGCCCATGTACTTGGCTGTAATGGACTGAGTCTCCTTCTCCAATTCTGCTCGTCTGGAAAGTGATGCTGAAAATGGGAGGGGAAAAAAAAGGTCCAAATTAATGTTGCAATAAACAAAATGCAATACATCTTCTGTAGTGTTAAAAAAAAGATGAAGTGTCAGGGATCGTCATGAATTTAGAGAGGGTACAACATCTTTGAAACCTGCACAGTCTAATGAGGGGTCGGCAACCCCTGGCACGCGGAACCGTAACCAGTGGCACGCTAGGAATAAGTGTGCCAAATATTTAAATGTAGGATCCTGAACGAGACCGCCGCCAGACGCGTCTCCCCGTTACGTGCAGAAGGAAGCCATGCACGCAGCGCAGCCCCTCTCTCTTTAACTCCAGGCGATTTGCTGCCGCTTTCCTCCGTGGTGCTGGTCGTTTCCCCACGGAGGAACGCACTTCACAAATTGCAGTAGCCATAATGAGCTGTTTTGGGGGAAATGGTGAAGTACTTTCTCACCTGCCAAATGACCTCTTTCACAGCAATTGGCAGATACTGTATGCGCGACGTGTTATTTACGGTAAATTGATTTACGACTCCCGCCTAAAGATTATTCTAATCTGTGACGGAGCAGGCCCGGTAGAACCCTAACCCTAGACAGCGGTAGGTAGACACCTAATCAAAACTATTAGGTTTAATAATATAAATGATATAATAATAATCACATGATGTAGATTCAAAATGGTGAATGTTTCTGAAAGGTGTCTGCATCCAACGTTCAGATGAACTTACAGAGCTAACAATATGATATGCCCAAAGTTAATAAATGAAGCACAGGCTAAGTGTTCTAGCATTACGCCGTTTCAACTTCATGACATGAGCACAAGAGGGGCATTTCATTGACCAGTGGTTGAACTTAAGGGTTTCCTCGGGGCTCTGTCTAAAATGGATTCATCCCAAAAACGTGTAATGACACCATACTTGTACAATTATCTGAAATAATGTTACATTCTCAGCTATTCATATTGCGCCATAACCTCCACACTCCACAGCGAGGGAGAAGAAATGAAATAGGCCGGGACTTACCCTTTGGGGAGAATAATGATTGACAAAGGCGATCCATGTTCTCATCTGTCTATCCGCCGGTTACTTCCGCTAACAGCGAAGCTCCGGAGGCGAAGTCCCGCCCATCTACTTCCGACCTATGGGACCCGACAGTGCATGAGCGTGCTCCCCCCCCCCCCCCCCCCCCCCCCCCCCCCCCCCCCAGTTCATTCGTTTGGCCAAGAACGTTTAAATGGATTTTGTTGCAGCGGTTTGACTCTGATATTGGGTAACATGTGTTTTAGGATACGTGTTGGCGTAGTTTAAGTTTGACAGTGCAGTAACGTAGAGGGGAACGGGAGTCACCGGTTGCAAACGGCAAATGTATCCAATCATTCACTATCATATTAAATCCCCGTCCAATCAGCAAAAAGAAACTGCCTGCTAGCTTTGGGCCTTTTCCCTTGGAGCTTGAAGAGGGACGTTGCAAATGTTGTGCATCTGGTAAGTTACGTGCTTTGCTTTCTTCTTTTTGTATTCATTGTATTGGTTGAAAATGCTCTCTTTCAAGTGCACTCTGGACCTCTTTGGATTGTGTGCTTAATAAAGTCGTTATTACTACTCACGTTGTTGGCCGCGTTAGCTCAATATCGTCATGTAACCTACCCACTACTTGGCTGTATAATTCGTATAATGTTCATTAGTCCATAAGTTAATAGGGACCCATTGCTTTTCAAAAGTAAATTATAGCTATCTTGCAAGCCGAATAAACATCACAGCCAACATTAGCCCCGCTTCAGAACGGAGAACTTGCTAGCTAGCTAACAACTGGCGCGAAGGCACGTGGTTCTCTTTCCCCCCGGGTCAGTCGCTTTCATTTGGCCAGCTCGCTGCCTTTCAGACTCATGTGTGTGCACTAACTGTTATCCAATGTACATATTCAGCCTTTGACACAATATGTAATAGCTTTATTCTTTTTGTTTTACAGCCTAAGGCAAAGAAGAAGACTCAGGTCCCAAAAGAGGAGTCGAGGATGGAGTTGATCAAAGAGGATCTCGATGGTAAATTGTATATCCCTCAACTAAGAAGTACAACTTAAATGATGTCCTTGATTTTAACATTCATGGTCCTCTCTTCATTTTGTGAGATGCCATAGGTCCTGAAGATACAGAACGCGTGGCCCCAAGCTGCAGTACAGCCGTCAGGTGGTTTCTTTGATTCTTTGTGTTGGTAGTTTATAACATTACACTATATGGTGTTATTTCTCGTTCATCCTGAGATGGAAATGGTTTGCCAGATTTAGCCCAATCACCTCCGTAAGTTATGGTAACAAAACAAACAGCTCGTCAAAAACTCTGAGACTGCATCGGTTAGAGACAATTCACTTCACCTTCCAAGGACACATGTACGCTACAAGAGAACCCAACATGTTGCCGTTATATTGTGCTTCATAGAATAAAGCACACATCGCCTCCATGTTCATGTTTGGCCACTCGATGACACATTTACATATTCACAACATCAAAACATCAAAAGTGTAGTGTTTCCACTGTGCATGCTCATGTCTCTGTAAAATGTAAGAGTGCAGTCTTGAACCTGCTCTATAGGAAAAGTGCAAAGAAATACTTGTAATTGAATGAATATCTGATCATTACTATGACGCACAGTGGTGATGACAAGCAGGACACTGTGACTGACATGTTTGACAACCACATATTACCTGTGGTCTCTTGAGGGCAAAGCGGATAATTGGATACATGTGTTACTTTATCGGCTGCTACTTTATGGTTTTAAAGTCCTTGAGGTTCATCTGTGTTCGATCTGGCCCAGGACCTTTGTTGCTCGCCATCCGTCTTCTCCAATACGTTTCCTGGTAACTCAATACTGGATCAGAATCTGTATTGTAATCTTCTCTCAAACTGTCCTTTTGTTTTTTTAAGGATCAATCTCAAGATTGGAATTCCTAGAGGCCAAGATCGAATGGCAAGATAACATGATAAAAGATCTCCAGATGCGGCTGTGCCTGGGCGAGCTCACGTGAGAGGTGGACAACTAAATGTCGTGAGAAGTAATAGTGATAAAGATCGGATAAGCAGATGTTGCCATCCCTAGAGTATGCTTTATAGTTATTTTGAAAGAGACATGTCAGTTGTTTGGGCCATGTTAGCGCCATCTGCTGGACACAATGATTAGTCTGTGTCCTCACCCCTCATGTTTATGTGTATTTGTCTGTTCCAGTCAAAGGGCCAGCGGAGGTTGTCCATAGGTACAAAAAGGTCCTGAAAACCTTCGGATGCATTCGCACAATGCCTGAAGCCTTCAGGGTCACTAATGTGGATCGGGGAACCATAAAGATGACTGCTCCAATTGCAGAGCTCAAGATTGTGGACCCAGACACATTCGAGACCCTCAAGTTTGATCCGGCAATAGACACCCTGCTTTAATTTGCCAAGAAGTGTGCAACAGATGTTACCGTCGATAAAAAGGCCCAGACAGAGGACATGAAGCCAAAGGCAAGCTTCCTCCCTTGCTGATGAAGTATTACAGGGCTGGTTTGATCGCTTTAGATACGAGTTATATTTAAATGTGAGTCTAGTACCCTCAAGAGCAAGTTCAGCTTTTATATGTACCTATCTATTTTTATTAAAAAGTACAGGTGTTGTTGTGAGCCTTGGAGACACTTTAAAATGTTGAAGTGTCTGAAACCTCTCTTCCGTGGTTCATTAATAAAACAGATATTTCATCATCATCATCATCATCTTTATTTAAAGAGACTCTTGGTCCATTATTACAAAACATACAACACTCAAATACAAACTAAAAAAAGGCAGCCATACCAATGTTTCCACAGAGGTGACTGGTATCGTACAGCACTGAGACACGGATTTGAAAGCAGCATAATGACAGAGTTATGAGAAACATTCAATCGACAGATGAATTTGTACATCAGACCTCTCAAAAGAGCATGGAACGTGTTGACTCGTGCATTACAGAACATTTCACTTGCACTGCACCACCTTGGTTTTCTAAGCAGTATACGCAAACAGTCATTATAAGCAACCTGGAGCTTCCGGAGGCTCGCCTTCTTATACTTGAGCCACAAGGGGGCAGTATAGAGAGGAGTGCAATACGCTCTGAAGAGGTTCACCTTAACCTTATCTGAACACCAAGAGAATTTTCTAGCCAACATGTTGGCTTGTATATATAAGACACGCCGCTGTCTATACATGTCATCATCATCATTTCAACGTCTGCCTACTTTGTTCATGTGCTGTTGAGGTTCATTAATGTATTTACAAAGTGTGAAGAGGAGGCGACTTCAGAGTAGGGTCAGGTCCATTAGAGTCAAACTACTAGCCTATTGGTTATGAACAAGACTTCACTTTAGAATAGAGAACCTGTTCTGAGATAGAAATACCTCATTTCGAGTTAATTAGACTTAATTAACACTTATCGTTTCAGAAGTATAACTTATTTAATCTCACCCCCTTGTCCCTAAATGATTTATTTATAATCTGCAATAATTATCATTATTATTATTATCTGCTTTACCTAAGAAGAGATCATATTTTTTAAGTGTTATTATGGGAGAATCACTATTCTTGTAGTGTTACTTGATTTTCTCGGTTTTTGAACTGCTTTTATTTGTTATCGATATATTGTTATTGTTATAGAACGATACATTTGACCATTTTAAGCTTGGCCTACCATTTTATTGGAGCGATGAGGGGACAGGGGGGCTTGAAGAGGGACAGGGGGGGCTTGAAGAGGGACAGGTGGGGCTTGAAGAGGGACGGGGGGGGCTTGAAGAGGGACGGGGGCGCTTGAAGAGGGACGGGTGGGGCTTGAAGAGGGACGGGGGCGCTTGAAGAGGGACGGGGGGCGCTTGAAGAGGGACAGGTGGGGCTTGAAGAGGGACGGGGGCGCTTGAAGAGGGACAGGTGGGGCTTGAAGAGGGACGGGGGCGCTTGAAGAGGGACAGGTGGGGCTTGAAGAGGGACGGGGGGCGCTTGAAGAGGGACAGGTGGGGCTTGAAGAGGGACGGGGGGGCTTGAAGAGGGACGGGTGGGGCTTGAAGAGGGACGGGGGCGCTTGAAGAGGGACGGGTGAGGCTTGAAGAGAGACGGGTGAGGCTTGAAGAGGGACGGGGGCGCTTGAAGAGGGACAGGTGGGGCTTGAAGAGGGACGGGGGCGCTTGAAGAGGGACAGGTGGGGCTTGAAGAGGGACAGGTGGGGCTTGAAGAGGGACGGGGGGGGCTTGAAGAGGGACGGGTGGGGCTTGAAGAGGGACGGGGGGGGCTTGAAGAGGGACGGGGGGGGCTTGAAGAGGGACAGGGGGGACTTGAAGAGGGACGGGGGGGGCTTGAAGAGGCCCACCTGTTCAAAGTGGGGAATGACAGTTTGAGAACCACTGGATTAGAGCGATGCAAATATTCGCATCGTGTCCGGCGTGAGCGCAGTGCAGACCAGACCACTGCTCCGACGCTTTTAAAGCAACTTCGAGATTCTAACCGTGTCAGGGCCTCAAAGGCCAAGGTGGCCGGAGGACGCACAATTACTTTCAGGGCATTATCGTGAAATTCATACCCTGATGTGGCCAGGGCTCTCGACTAGCTTTTTCCCCATCCTCCTGGAACCGTCCCGAAATACATTCTAGGCCGTCCTGAAATAAAAATGTTAGTTTTTCTACATTATCATTAGTTAAAATCATTCAAAGCGACCTTTAACATAAATAAAACATCATACAAATCATTAGATGATAATTCATCAACCTTTTTATTTGAGTAAATCATTCAATCACAAACAAAGGCCAACTATATTTAAAACAAACACACAAACGAGAAAATTACAAAGTCCCATCCAATTATCAAAACAATCCAACACTGTCCTGAAGACAGAACCCAGAGTAACCGCTAACCAGGAAGACAGCCTGTCAGTCAGGAGACCTTTACGAACGGCCCCGCCCCCTCGCACACAGACGGGAGAGAGATCTCGTCTGGATTGGAAAGCTCGAAAATACATCATAGACGCATGTTTTAGTCTTAATATTGCATATTAGAAACGGAGTTGGCGAAACTGCGATATAATGTGTATGTAGCAATAATACATATGACATATTTTGTAGATGTCCCCAGTACCGATAAAAAGTCCGATAACGTCGGAGCTTAACGTTACCACGGTCTTTAATAATTCCGGCCCGGGGCCCGTTTAACACCGGGGCTCGGTACCCATCCCTACATGGGGAGGGGCAGCATATTGCTAAGGACTAAATACGATGGAGGGTTCTCTTCTTACCCATAGGGGATGAAGAGGAGTAAGTAAATAAAGAGGCCGGCGCTCCAGGGTCTGGTTCTGCTGTGCGTTTTTGTGATTAACGGTAAAACATTTCAGAATTCCTCCACGGGATGCCATTGTACATCACTCAACCCGCCAAATACACACACTCAGTACATAGCTAGACCCGCGGATTTGCGGGCCAGGAATTCGCGGGCACAGCTGTAGCTACGTGTGTGTATTTTGCGCTTGTGTGTTTATGTTGACAAGGAGGTTTAATAACTGTGTGTGCTCCACAACACGTGCAGTCGGTTTCATTTTCATTTTCATTCAGCGTCTTTGGGTTCAGAAAAGCGCTATATAAAATTGATATATTATTATTATTATTATTTTCATCGCCGTTTGTAGTAGAGTTAGCAGGGTATTTTTATTTTAACTCTCGTCCCAAAATTATTTGTTATCCTCCCGACACTATTTTATTCGGCCCCGGGACGACGGGACGTCCTTAACACCCTTTATGGGGCGAGGAACCATATTTGATCACTTCCGCACACACCAAACATGGCGTCACTGCTGCGACTCAGTGAGGTCGAGAAGCATATGGTTTTCTCCCAGCCAATCAGCGAAGATAACTCTACGCCACAAAGCCCGCCATTGGGGAATTTGACCAATCAGCAGAGACCTGAAACGTTTCAAACTTCCGGTTTTCTCGGAATCCGGAAAAAGGCAATTTTGCGGCTCCGTGCATTCACGGAATTCTGTGAAACAACAAAACTAACATACCCTAGGGACCAGAGGGTACAATGGTTGGACATTTACTACCGGCCGCGGTATGCCTAGTGTACAGGGTCCATATAACCGACTTAATGCATAGCGGGAAGTCGGTTATATAGACATCAACAGAATAAGTGTTTAACGGTGATTTAAACTAGTTTATGCGGGGAAAAGAGTGCTCAAAATCGGATTCAACAGGCCATCCACACCGACTCCCATTAAAAGTGATTGAAATGTACAGGAATCTGTCCATTTCAATCACATTTGATGACCCGTCCAGGGTGACTTTCTTCCCCAGGAATTAGTGTCTGAAAGCTGGCTAACATTACTTTAAATACAGTGTGCACATGGCTTTATTACCCATGAAATAGTGTGTGAAAGCTGGGTGACTTTGATGTGAATTTAAGGAAGATATGGCCATTTCATCCACACCTCACGACTCCCATTAAAAGTGATTGAAATGTACAGGAATCTGTCCATTTCAATCACATTTGATGACCCGTCCAGGGTGACTTTCTTCCCCAGGAATTAGTGTCTGAAAGCTGGCTAACATTACTTTAAATACAGTGTGCACATGGCTTTATTACCCATGAAATAGTGTGTGAAAGCTGGGTGAGTTTGATGTGAATTTAGGGAGGGAGAGCAGCAGCAGCAGCAGCCGCCGCAGCAGCAGCAGCAGCAGGCTGTGACCCTGGCGGAAATACATTGATTGTTTACCCAGGAAAAGGTGTTTAAAAGGCGGGTAAAGTGTCCCTGCAGCTCCTCCATGACGGTAATAATGATTAGAAATCATTTACAGGGCAGAAAGCTGTTTTTAAAAGTGAAAAAACGATTTGAAACCGTTTGAAATGACTGGCGGGTGCTGATGGAAAGCAGGCGGAAATACATGGATTGTTTTACCCATGAGAAGGTGTTTACAAGGCGGGTAAAGTGTTCCTGCAGCCCTTTAAATACAGTGTGCACATGGCTTTATTACCCATGAAATAGTGTGTGAAAGATGGGTAAATTTGCTGTGAATTTAAGGGAGATATGGCCCTTTCAAACAGGGAGATGTACAGGCCTTTATTACCCACGAATTAGTGTCTGAAAGCTGGCTAACATTACTTTAAATGCATGGTGCACATGGCTCTGTTACCCATGAAATAGTGTGTGAAAGCTGGGTGAGTTTGATGTGAATTTAAGGAAGATATGGCCATTTCATCCACACCTCACGACTCCCATTCAAAGTGATTGAAATGTACAGGAATCTGTCCATTTCAATCACATTTCACGACCTGTGTAGACTGGCTTTCTTACCCATTAGGTACACCGACAAAGGCACCTCTTCGGGGCCGCTCCAAGACCCCCAAAACACGGACTGAGGAGCTCCAGGATCCCTCCCATGTACCTCCAGAACCTCGAGCACCTTGGGTCCCCGGGCCCCCGAACTTAAGCACTCCCCCACGGACTAAACCAAGATGATCACACCCTCAAGAATCTCGTGCCCCTGGCTACACTTAAAGGGGGTCTACTTTGCGGTGCTTTGCCGTCCGCCCATCGGCACCCATAGTCGGCCTTCTTCACAGCAGCAGCACCCAACCTCCATGGAGGATTTTGCTCGTGCCCCTGGCTACACTTAAAGGGGGTCTACTTTGCGGTGCTTTGCCGTCCGCCCATCGGCACCCATAGTCGGCCTTATTCACAGCAGCAACACCCAACCTCCAGTGGAGGATGTTATCATGCCCCTGGCAACACTGGTAAACACTGGTAACATATGTCTAGCCGCTGACAGGAACTTGACATCGGAACTTGACATCGCATTTCCATTGAGCGGACTCCCGTACATGGGAAGGGCAAGTCCCACGGTACCTCCGTTCATAAGGCTGACATTTGCCTTACCATGGTAAGTTGACGAAACTCACACATTGTATGGTTGAATAGTTGTGCTAGGTTAGGACATTTGTGTTGTTAGCGGAAAAGTGAGTGAAATTAGTGAAAATACGGCATGAAAAGTTCGGGCACCATATTTGATCATACGCCCCGTTCAGGTAAACACTGGAGTTAGTAGGATATGACCATATTTGGACATACGCCCGATCCGTCTAGTAAGCGATACATAGTATATTTTAATAACAAATAAGGCAATACAATTTAGGATTTTATATTATAATGTTGCCAAAGGTTTGTATAACACTATACAGTGATTCAGTGAAAAGTTTAACCAATTTCTAGAAATGTTCAAGCCATAAATAGTGAATATGATATTCTATTTTATCTATTTTGTCAGTTTTATGACCTTATAACAGTTTTGTTGCATGTGTTTAATTTTTAGCAACTGTCCACTCGGATGTTTTATTCCAAGAGAAAGGATATTGTCATTGTGCCAGCACACCCTGCCATCAGTGACGATGACGAGGAGGAAGATGACGATGTGGAAGACCCTGACTTTGTCCCACCCACTCATAACCTGGACATTCCAGGCCCAAGTGACATGGACCCCTCTGCCAAGAGGAGGTGCATGCAGCCTGCAGTGCTCCAGGTCGATGATGATGATGACGACGACGATGACGACAAGCAGCCAGCACTACGAGCCAAGAGGCCCACCAAACCCAGGAAGTCAGCAGCAAGGCCAACCACCTGGCACAAAGCTGACCTGGAAAACCCAGAACTGCCGGAATACCAGCACTCTCCCCCTGACTACATTAAAACCCCTTTTCAGTACTTCACAAGGTACTTTGGCCCCGAAATTGTTACTCATATCACCTACCAAACTAATTTGTACGCCACTCAAAAGGACATTAACACCACTTTCACCACCAATGAGAATGAGATAATGACATTTCTGTCCATCCTGATGTATATGGGGATTTCAGAGCTCCCATCTGTTGAAGATTACTGGGCCATGGGGACCAGAATCCCTCAAGTTGCCAACCTGATGTCCTCAAAGAGGTTCAGGCTGCTGAAAAGGGTTGTCCATTTCAATGACAACACTGAGCTTCCTGGTTCCATTGACCGCTTCTTCAAAATCCGGCCACTGTTCATTTTCCTCAATTCTGCCTTCAGGCGTGAGCCGCAGACCCCCAAACAGTCTGTGGATGAGGTGATGGTTGCCTACAAAGGGAAGACAGCCGGCAACCTGAGGCAGTATATAAAGACCAAGCCAGACAAGTGGGGTTTTAAATAGTTTTCCAGGGCCTCTGCGGATGGCTTCATCCACGACATGGTGCTCTACCAGGGGAAGACTACTCTGGAGGCCCACGGTGTCCCCCTGACACCTGAACAACAAGCCATGGGTGCCACCAGCCAGATTGTCTCTGTCCTGGCAAGTACCATGTCCTCCCCCAGCACCACAGCCATCTTTGCGGATAACTTTTTCACCAGCCTGGAGCTAGTGCGGTACCTCCGAGACCAGAACTGCAGGTATACAGGGACAGCCAGGGACAATAGAATTGGAAAGCCCCCGCTCAAGTCCATCAAGGAAATGGAGAAAAAGGCTGTCCCTCGTGGAACATGTGACTACATCATGAGTGATGATGGGATCCTGGCTGTCAGGTGGAAGGACAACAGAACGGTATCTCTGCTGTCAACAGACATGGGGGTGGAGCCTATGTCCTCAATCAGGTACTGCAGTGAGACGAAGACAAAGGAGCCGGTGAGCTGTCCAGCTGTCATCCGGACCTACAATGCCAACATGGGGGGCATTGATAAGAGTGACATGTTGGTCCACCTCTACCGCACCCCCATGAAGTCCAAGAGGTGGTACATGCGTATGTTTGCATACGCCATTGATGTCAGCCTCACAAATGCCTGGATCATGTACAGACGGGACTGCAAGGCCCTTGGTGTGAATGGCGTGCCTCTGAAAAGCTTCAGAATTCAGGTGTTCAGGGCTGCCAGCAACCAGTGGCCAGTCAAGTCTAGCTCCCGAAGAAGCTCATCTTCATTGGTTGAGAGCATGACCGTTGCTGACCCCCAGCCTGTCCGTGGACACCGCAGCCACACCCCAAATGTGGCTGTGCGGTTTGATCCCTCCCTCTTCCATGCCCCTGTACATGCCAATCGCCTGACCTGCAAGTACTGCAGCAGGAAAGGCAACCTTGTAAGGTCAAATGTGGTCTGCAAGGTCCACCTCTGCATGAATGCGGAGCGTAACTGTTTTGTCAGTTACCATGAGGAATTTGACTAATTTCTCATGTTATGTATGTTTTGTTAGTTAGCTTAGTTTTCAGGGACCATGTTAAAAAGGAACAGAATATAGCAGTTTGCTAATTTCCCATCTGCAGTCCCTGGGCAGGTCAACATGTATACTACATATTAAATACATTATATACAAACATATTTCATACCCCTGCACTAAAACGTTTACATTACAAATATTTATTTCATACCCCTGCACTACAACGTTTACATTACAAATATTTATTTCATACCCTTGCACTAAAACGTTTACATAATATATATTATATTTCATACGACTCTACACTCTTTTTATATTGTATTTAAGTGCATAGTTATGTTCTAATGTTCTAAAATAAATATTCCTTTCACCCTATATGTATTTTTGTTTACCAGAAACGGGCAAGGAACCATATGTGATCACTTCATTGACCTTGATTTTTTATATGAAAATTAAATATTTTGGAACATTTCACAAAAGTAAAACAGTATTGTTATGTCCTCCAATAACACTCTAGGGTTGAAATTTAGAATTTCAAAGTATTTCAATGAGTGCCCTATAAAGGGTTAAGCTCGAGCCCTGGATGTGGCGCTAACTCCAAACAACAGGCGATGGCCTCAGTAACAGTGATAAGTCCATTGTCCTCTTAGTTAATAAAGAACTACGTCATTAATTAACTTTCATTTAATTAAATATCGTTCCACTTCCACTGAGCTTCTGTCGCTCATTTATCTTTTGTGCGTACTTGTGTGGAGTCTATTTTTATATAACTTCACAAGAGGGATTCTTATTATTACATGATATGCTTCTTGTGATGAGATTGCTATGCCGATAGAATAAATAGACACAATCACTAATCCCAGGTTCTGATGGGTTAGATACCAACAAGGGGAATAGTCAGAAGAACGTTTCAGCTTGCGATACTAAAGCAGCAAGGCCAGGTGCAGACGCTGGAAGAATACAAAGAGTTATTCATAGACAGGACATCACTCCGGCCTTGAGCTTCGGGCGAGCTCCGCTCCCACGCACAGCGAGGAAGCAGCCTCATGACGACTCCATTTTTTCTGAAGAAACGTTAGAGCAGGGGGGTCAAACTCAATTTCAATGCGGGCCACATTCACATTATGGTTGCACTCAAAGGGCCGGTTGTAACTTTAAGACTATATACAATTTTTTATTATATTACATTATTGCCTCTGCATTGGATTATTTTCGGATAGGGTAAACACTTCATAATTAACTACGTCTGAAAGCAGAAGTCTAGGGCAAATAATTGCAAGTCTCTTCAGTGAGAATGTCACAAAATGATTTAAAAAGAAAAGTGAAATGCTGAGAAAAGTCACAAAAAAAACATTACGTTACATTTAAAAAAAGAAAAGTCAAATTTGAGATGCATTGTGGGACATGTAGTTTATGGGCAACGTGCTTCTGTAAAGTAGCATGTAACCGTATAATAAACATATCATATTTTTTGCAAGCTCTTGTGGGGCCAGATAAAATGAAGTCGCGGGCCGGATTTGGCCCCCGGGCCTTGAGTTTGACACCCCTGCGTTAGAGAAAACAAATGACTTATGATGGTGCCCGAGTAGGGAGGGACTTCCACAGGCCGGCCGAATGCTGATTGGAGGGTCGTGTTGCCAAGAGACTCTGAGTCTGCGCTCCAACCAAAGAGAACCA
Source organism: Pseudochaenichthys georgianus (assembly GCF_902827115.2). Lineage (NCBI taxonomy): Eukaryota > Metazoa > Chordata > Actinopteri > Perciformes > Channichthyidae > Pseudochaenichthys > Pseudochaenichthys georgianus. The sequence goes on from NC_047512.1 coordinate 44,929,358, forward strand.
AGTCTAACCCGCGGTATCTCTTCAGCTAGTCTTGACCAATCATAAAAGTACGGGCAACGCCCTGTGTGATGAAATGTATTGTCGTTCGAGGCTCTTGACGGAAATAGTGGTTACAGATTACAGCTTTGCTGCCTGTGGTTTCTGTGACGTGACGGAGTCCTTGGCCAAGTGATATATATCTTTTGCTCTCTCATAATAAATAGTTAAACTTAGAAGTTGTCTGTCTTTCCTGGAATTTTGAACACAACACTTGATGCATATTAAAGTTAATCGGTGAAAGCTGATAGATATTGACGGCTGCCACAGTTGCTATATGTGCTATCCTGCAAAGATTGCCAGGACTCTGGCATACATTCCATGTCCTGTACCCAAAAGTGAGTACTGCGTCCATATGTTCGGGCAAAAGTACTTTTTAGCGGGTATTTGCCTCTGCCAGGGTTGTCCCATGTCACCAATACTTTTTGTCCTTTGATTGACGGACAGAATCTCAACGTGCGGCCGGGGGGAAACAGTAAGGGTCTGGGTTTTGTGTGGGAAGCCGTTAAATAGTGACATATCCATATAGATTAACATTGTTGTGCTCCTTTTTGTGGCTATTGGCCGTCAGAGGTTGAGATCGGCTTGTGCCTTATAGCTGCCTCTCTTCAACTGGCAGTACGAGTCTCAATGGGAGGCCAACACACACATTACCCCCTCAGATCCGACCCCACATGACCCCTCACCGGCTTCCCATCAATACACCTACACTGTTTGTCAGTTAGCTCCATCAAGCCAGAGGTGGTGTGGCTGGGGATTGAACCAGTCAATACAACGGTTTGCCCCCGGATAGTGTGCTTGCATTATTTAAACTCCAGCAGCACTTCCCACAGCTGCTGCTTGGATTGTCTTCTGACACATATATAAAGGCCAGTTTTCTAAAACGTACTCATCGAAATTATCTTCTTCTCATCAGATGTCTGTTATCTTCTGAGGATCTAATAGGGATCATTGCCAAATCAAAAATACATTTTATTCCTACCTTTATTAAATGTGATATGTTGAAGACATAGACTGTAGTGATGCTTTCTTTCCAATGATCTGACCTAATCTCGGGATTTGAACCCTAAGCAATAATCTGACCCCTAGACCAACGAGTATCTTTTGGTCTTCACAACGATATCCTGTTTAACCGAAACATTTTCAACCGTGCTACAAAATATAAATAGTCCTACAAATACTTTTATTTAATTTCCTTCTTATTTATGTCTAAGCTCAAGGGAGCCAGAGCCCTGGTCTAGACCAGGCCTATTCAATTAGCAAGTGGGCCAAGTAGGAACATCACTGGGGGTTTGTGGGCCACACAATACTTTGTCAAGGAACCACTACAAATAACTCTTGCTTACAGTAGTGTTAATAGATACTAATACATTAAATGAACTCGTCAAGTGCATCCCTTTTTTTTTTTACTTTAATTGTATCAACATAAATCATACAGAAAGCAACCAGTCCATAACAAAGTAGGAAAGCTTCGGTTACAAGGCTTGACACAAAAGTGCAAAATGTTGCATCTTTAAAACGAAGGAGAGGTTTTTTCCCCAACAGTTCCGTGTCCACTAATGCACAAAACAAGATGAATATAATACAACCGCATTCATCACATTAACAGTAAGTAGCACTGTGTACAATATCCTCAACACTTCCAAGCATACATAAGGTGCTTTGAAGGCAACACAAGTCCATAACATGTAATACTAAATGCAAATAGAACATAAACAATAGCCATCAGACTCACAATAACATTCATGTCTTGGAAACATTTTTACAATTTTTGAAACAGTAAGTAGACGTGTTTGAATGACCATAGAAACAGATCTGCATACATACCACCTTCCTCATTGTTGGCCACTTGACTCCGTTCAAAGGATGCGAGCAGTCGCTGTACTTCCCTTCTCCGTTGCTCTGAGCCCACGGGAACACTGGCAGAAGACGAGCCGTGGTTTGAGTTGTAGTGTCGCTTCACGTTGAATTCTTTCGTCACGGGTATTCTTTCGTTGCACAATAAACACACCGGTTTATTACTTGTTGCGGCTGGCAAAGTAAATACATATTTGTCCGTCCATTCCTTCTGGAATTGGCGATTTTCCGAATCAACTTTACGTTTCTTGGGCTTGGAGAGAGACATCTTGAAGCTGTTGTTAAGCACTTTCTCTGTGGCCCGCGTGTAACGTGAGTTTGACTGAGCCAATGACAAGTGCGTTTTTTTTTAATGAGCAGAATGCGGCAGGAAAATAATGGATTCAAAATAATTCAAATGAATGGAAAAACCAGCGTTTTCGCCGCATCGTCGGATTTAGTGTGATCAGACATTAGTTTTATTTATGCTATTACACATATGCCATTTTCATTTGCAGGCAACCTCTTGTGGCCAGAACAAAGTTCTGAAGGGCCTGATTCGGCCCGTGGGCCGCTAGTTGAAAAGGCCTGGTCTAGACCAACGAGTCATGTCAAGACATTGGCTTCGTAACGAAAGCCTGCTTAAATGAAACTAACCTATTTCTTTTAATTTACATTCGTCTTAGTTGAACACACCTTTACAAAATATGCACGGACTCGGTACAAATAAGTCAAGTAAGCCTTCATCATTATTTTCCCCAACATGACACCATGTTGAGGGACGGGTGGTGCAGTGGTCTGTGCATCCGATCATCAGATCAAGGGGGAGTGCTGGGGAACTCCAGTTCGAAACCCGCTCCCGCCGCCACTGCGTCAGGCCACTTCACCTGGATTTGCTCCTGTGGGTATTGTCCACAGTACATGTATAATACCAATGTATACTTGTAAAAGCGCCTCGATGACCTCGAGGCGTGAAGATGGACGGTGTGGCGCAGTGCGCTGTGCAATGATCATCAGATCAAGGGGTGAAACCCGCCGCTGCTGCGTCTGTAAAGCCGGTGGGTCTTGGGCAAGACACTTCACCTGAACTTGCTCCTGTGGGTATTGTCCACAGTATCTGACCATTGCATGTATGATGTGCAATGTGTGTATATGTAAAGCGTCATTGAGTCATTGATAATGCGCTATAATAAATGTAAGGAATTATTATTATGTTTTCTGTTGAGGGTGAACTTCTGTTCACCCTTTACATACACACACATTGCCTTTTAAGAACTGACATAGAAGCTGAAAACATTTTCTTCCAATTAATTGGATTTGTCCATTTCTGAACAGTAAGAAATAGAACACATTTAAACATGTTGCTCTGCCCAGGTGTCCTTAAAAGAACACTGGCAGTCGATAAGAACTTAAAAACTCTCAACACCTCCCCGCTCTTTCTAGCTCTGTTGTGTAATTGACAGTTATTGAGGGACCGTTTGGAAGTTTGTTAGAAATGAAAATTAATGTTTTACGACATAATTTAGTTTAAACATACTGTCAGCTTAAATGCTGTTTTATTCTGAAAAACCAGAAGTTCTCGCACACAATATCTGTCAAGCTTTTATTCTGAAAATCCTTCATCTCCGGTTAGCATTTAGCATGTGGCTAATATTCCTTTCCCTACAGAGGTGAATATAGAAGTGATATGACACGGGGTGTTGCACACCGAAACCTACTGATTTCAACACTACAACTATAGACGTCGAGATATTATTATTGCTGAATATTAAAGGTGGGGTAGGTAAGTTTCAGAAACCGTCTCGAGTTTGAAAGTACACAGCCGAAAAGAATCCGCCCCTTCCTTCAGACTTCCTTACAGAGCACCTCCTCCAACACACATGAACGCGCACATAACGTCAGCAGACTGCTGCAATGAGGGCTCTCCCAATGAGGGCACGCGATACATTTGTGCGTGCACGAGATGGAAGACAGACAGGGCGGCAATCGTGCTTTTCACAGTATCACGGCTTCCACAGATGAAACGTTTTAATGGATTTTTTGTCAAAGCTCTTCAGATATTCATTGCTATCGGATGTTAAGAGCATTCCATGGAATATAACAAAAAGTGTATCTCGAGCCGGTTTCTCAAACGTACCTACCCCAGCTTTAAATGAAGTTTATTTTAATACGTTTTGTTTACAGACGTGGTTAGCATATGACAACATCCGGGACTACCGTATATGATAACTGCCGTGAAGTATTTCCAGTATTATTAAAAGTCATGAATTACAGCTGTAAAAATGCAATAAATGAAATGTGATGAAAGAGAATATGAGGAGAAGAAGTGTTTAGTTATATATTGAATGTACAATGTCTGAATCCTGTCTTATGCGCAACAACGGACATTGAAGACGAGTGGAGGGCCGGCCCCCAGCAGCGCCAACCGGCACGCGGGGAGGAGCCAGAAGAGGATACTTATACAGCTGATGTGCTTCTTTCTGGCCCTTCCTTACAGCCCGAGAACGCAGCTGTCCCTCTCTCTGAACCATCTTCTGCTTGTAACATTACCGCGCCATTTTAATTAAAGTACCCATTTGAACCTTCTCAGAGACTCCGTTGTCTCTTACTTTAAAGCTTCTCTCCTGGACGCGAGAATAACGAACAAAGCTAATAAGTTGCCATCTTGCCTCACAAAGCGCTTTGTGGCAGCGCGGCGTGCCGTAGATAAGCGGCGTGCCGTAGATAAGCAGTGTGTGTTCATGGACAATCTTCCAAGGTTCACACTTCATTAATCTGACACACACACGACACACACACACACACTCTCTCCCTTCAGGAGAAATATATATATATTAACATGTGAAAGAAGCAAAGCCGAACATCATAACTGATACATGACTGATGTGCTGCTGCTTTACAGTATAGATAGGCTTTACATGTGGGACTGATCTTGGTCTAACATTTATACATTTAAAGCTAGCTACATGTAAATATCTAAAACGATGGATTACAAATTATATCGAGTTATTTATTTATAGCCAAAACTAAAAACACCAAACTAATATTACCCTTATTTATTTTTTATTCTGTTTGCAAAATGTTGTATTTGATCTCGGTTGATAATATTTTTGGAAAAAAATACAAAAATGAAAAACCCGTCATTTTTAAAATTGTCTTAAATAATCTGAAATGCTACTCTGAGTAAGGAATAAAACATTTCTGGTACAAAGCCGTACATTTCTTTTGAACAAGTACTAAATACCCATGTCACGTGTAGCAGAATAAACAACGTCCCTCTTTGTTGCGTCGTTGCAAAGACAAATATGAAAGCGTAATACACATTTTGAAAATAAATGGAAAGAATTCAAACTCCCTGCTGAGTGTTAGGCAAACACTAAACCCAACATATCCCAGTATAACACAACAGTTCATAAATGTTTTCGATTGCAGTTAAAAGCACCCTCACTTCCCATGAAATGTGCATCGCAAGAGTCCCTCGACAAAAAGCTGGGATTCGTCCATTAAACAAAACATGAAAACCTTTTAAGCTTGATCTTATCTCCGTCCGCTTAAACACCCATGGACTTCAAGACGGGGACCAGAAGTGGTGGTTAAGTAATTCTGGGTTTCAGGACTCATTCCTCACGACTCTCTCTCTGAGCCATTAGCCATGTAGCATCACACGCTACAGCAGGGGATCTCAAACCTGTCCTCTCACTCCCCGCTTTGAACAGGTGGCCTTTCCAGCCCCACCTGTTCCTCGAGCTCCAATCAAACGGTAGGCCAAGCTGAACATTGTCAAATGTGTTGTTCGATAGCCGGGGTCTCCAGCATATTTTAGGATGAGAGCTACTTTTATTCCTCTTCTTTTGTTTTTCGCAGTGTATATATTTAGCACATTTTAACATTATTATATGCTGACTTTTAACCTTTGTGTGCTGTTTGGGTCTGTGGGACCCGTTTGCAGTGTTTACTAAAATAACATGTATTCAATTTAATTATTGTAACCTGCTTTATTTGGAGCACTTTGAGCACAACATGAATGTATGGATACAGCTCTCAACACTCATGAAAGGGAGCTGTATACTTTTCCTTATGAGGTGGTGAGGTGCCGCTTCACATTGCTTTTCTTCCCGACTGCAACGCTGTTGTGTGTATGAGAGATTGTTACCAGTGGCGAGCCGTCTAGGCCCTCTCTGAGGACCTAGGATATTCTACAAAATAATATTTTAAAAAATATTTATTTCTGATAATATATATTTTTTAAATATCTTTTTAGTTATATTTTTCATTAGTTTGATCAAAATAACTTGATTTAATTGTATTTAAAACAACATTTCCAAAGAAATAAATCCTTCAAATCTGCCTGGTCAGTTTCTGTGGGAATGTGAAGGGTTAAATGAAAGAAGCTGTCTCTAATTCACAGAGGGTCGCTATAGTAACTCAACGAGAGAGTAATGTCAAATGACCAATCATCGGTCAGAGGGCCAAGGTATAAAAGAAACGGCTCGCCACTGATTTTTACATATGTCTGTATTTTGGCTTCAGTTGTGTGTGTGAGCAGGCTCGGATTGGCCATCGGGAGATTCGGGACTTTTCCCGGTGGGCCGCTGCCGTTGGTGGGCCGCTGGCTCTGGCATAGGTGGGCCGTGGACTTTCACAGCGCCTCTCCGGCTGTAACAGTCCACTACCGCCCGCGAGGACCCAGTTTCGATTCCGGCCTGAGGTCCAAAAAATGTATTTAAATCTCCCGTTCATCGCGTCCACTCGCGACCCACCTATCACATCTCTCGCCCACACTTTGAGAACCGCTGCGCTACAGTAACCTCTAGCAAGCATCTACCATATTACTGTGAGCTCAAGTGAAGCCCTGACCCCCCCCAGCAGCAGTTTGACCTCTGCCCTCCCAGTGGTGAAGCTTCGCCGCCATGATCACAATGAATAGAATGTAATAAAGTAAAAGAAGGATGTAGAGAGGAAGTGAGCGTAACGGAGAGACACAGAGTGGGATTATGGAAATGTAATATCCAGCAGATAAATCACAGTGACGGTCAGGTGCTCAGTCATAGATAATATGACAGACAAGATGGCTTCCCTCTAGCCCTTTTCTAATTATAGACCGACATAATGAACTCGCATGCAGTGTGTGTGCTCCTGTGTGAAATTAACTTTCCTCTGTGTTTTGGCACGGGGTTTATTCCCGGTGTATTACTTCAGTCTTTTTATTGTGTGGTAAAACAAAATGGTGTGTTTCATGCGGTGATTTAACACATATTTGACAAGGTGCCAAAAGCACAACACTGTCTGCTTTTAGAAATGCAGAAATAATGATGACTCAACTGACAGCAAAATGGGATCAGTGGAAAAGTCTAAATATGTCAATCGGACCTTTTTATTAATATAATGTATCATTGCCAAACTTCACCTCTTACTCTAGCAAAGCATTTTATTCATATACCCTTGGAAATGTGTGCATTTGAAAGTAAAAGTTGTTCCTTCCTAAACGTCATGATTCTGTTCCAAAGTGTGTAAGTTAGGAGGAAGAGATTAGGGGATGACTCAGAGGAAAAGAGGATGTGTGACGGTTGATCTTCCGAGCTGTAGTGGTTCCAGGTCTGCGCCTGAAGACATCCGAGTTCTAGAGCAGGGGTGTCAAACTCAAGGCCCGGGGGCCAAATCCGGCCCGCGACTTCATTTTATGTGGCCCCACAAGAGCTTTCAAAAAATATGATATGTTTATTATACGGTTACATGCTACTTTACAGAAGCATGTTGCCCATAAACTACATGTCCCACAATGCATCTCAAATTTGACTTTTTTTTTTTTAAATGTAATTTTTTTTTCAAAATGGAACTTCTTTTTTTGTGGACTTTTTTTCTTCAGAATTTGGCTTTTCTTTTTAAATCATTTTGTGACATTCTCACTGAAGAGACTTGCAATGATTTGCCCTAGACTTCTGCTTTCAGACGTAGTTAATTATGAAGTTGTTACCCTATCCGAAAATAATCCAATGCAGAGGCAATAATGTAATATAATACATTATTTTATATATATTAAATATTTATATATGTATTTTTATACAGTCTTAAAGTTACAACCGGCCCTTTGAGTGCAACCATAATGTGAATGTGGCCCGCATTGAAATTGAGTTTGACGCCCCTGTTCTAGAGGACGTAAAGGTATCACATGCAGCACGTCACGACGACAGCAGAGGGCTGGAACTTAACCCTTGACAAGATCCAATACCTGCAGGTAATCCATTAGATACAATAATACACAGGGACATGACTTCATAAATACATTGCGTTAGTGCTGATAGCGAGTGAACACACTATTGGAACATGTAGTTTAAGATCAGTCCTTCATCGAATCAAGGGCTGTCACGTTAGAAGACATTAACCACCTGCCATTAAAGACTTCATCGTTAAAAGGATCACATGAGTGCCTCTATATATCTACACTTGCCTTAACGTGACATTATCTAAAAGCATAAAACCACCAATACAATACTGATGGAACAAAACACATTGTTAAGCCCATATGTTTTTTAACTGACGCTGCAACCTCTAGAAGTTCGTAGAAATTATGACTTTCAACCAGAAGAACATCCTTACATTTTTGTGCGATACTAAAACACGTTGAGTTATTTTAAGTACAGTTGGTAACAACATTTATACATACGTAACTACATCCGTACTTAACTCCGTTCCTATGTAACTTCATTGTGTATGTTCCTAAATCACATACTAAAAATACTTATTGTACCAAAACCATAATCTTGTAGTCCAGTTTTACAGCCTTAGCCAATCACCCTACTCTATTCCTTAGCGATAGGAAACTCATGTACAGGACAGAGTGCTTCTTTAAATGTTCAGCTTGAATGGACAGAATGGAGACACAAGACAGAAAGGTGAACTGTTATTTATACAGAAACAAATAAACAGTAGGAAAAGCATGACTTAAAGGTGGGGTAGGTAATTCACTTCAGAACACTTGTTATATTCCATGGAATGCTCTTAACGTCCAATCTAATCAGTGGAAGCCGTAGCGCTGTAAAAAGCACGACCAATCATCTGAGCCGGCTAAAGTAACTGGATGGCCTACCTGCCTGTCAGCCTTCCATCTGGGCACACACTGATCTCTGCCCTCATTGGTCATGTGCGCGTTCGTGTGTGTTGGGGGAGGGGCTCTGTGAGGAAGTGGCAGATTTGTTCCGGCTGCGTACTTTCAAACTCTAGCGCACTCCAGCCGGTTTCTCCATTCTTACCTTCCCCACCTTTAAGCAAGAAGAAATAATCAGAGTTTGATTCCGACCACATTGATTCCTCCATTTGGCAGCTGTGGCCCAAGAAGAAAAATACTGTCCCAGTGTTCTGCTTCTGTAAAGTATCTTCTTGTAATAAGGGTTTTTCCAACGTTGCACTCCAGAGATTCAATCGGAGAGGAGCCGTTCATGATAGTGGGAGGCAGCACTGAGAGAAGCACAGACACAAAGTAGGAAAAAGGGAGCTCTACATCTTCTCAAGTTCATGTAATATTAACCAGTAATTAAAAGGGCTGACTCGAGGCGAATACGACAGAGAGAGAAGCTTGGAACAGCCATTACAGTATATTGAAGAAGTCAGACAAAGACTGGTTGGCCCACCGTGTTTAACCTCACGCAGGCTAAACTGTGAAACAGCTTGAGCAAGGAGCCTGCCGGGTGTAGCATGACAATGTATGTTCTAACATTGCTTGCATTGCTTGTAACATTGCTTGCGTTTTTTTATATTAAGGTGGCTACAATGGTTGGAAATACATTATGATATTCATATAGCTTTCATTCAGCGGTGGAAAAAGCAGTGCTCGGAAATAATACTAAGTAACAAGCAATTCCAAATTGTAAAAATACAGTAAAACAAGTCAAAGAAAATCTTACTGGAAAGGGGAAGTACTCTAATGGCCAATTTCAGAACCATATATTGGCTTACAAAAGTATTGGATTAGACGTATAAAGTAAAATACTAGTGTAATGTAGCTGACATTATAATTACCACTGCATTCATTACATTTGATCTTGTACCTACATTAGTGATTATTAGTTATTTATGTACACGCATCTTTGATATGCTCTTTGTGACACCAAGCTTCATATGAAATATCTGATTTCGGAGTAGAAGGTCCCTTGATGTTTCATAAACTCAGAGATCCCCCTTTAGTTGTGTTTTCTCTCTACAAAAACATCTGATTTAGTGTTCCTTCAGAGTTACGTAAACTATACATTTCTGCTTCTGTCGAAACAGTTACATTTGTTTATTTCTGTTTGTTGATTTCCATCATTTTGTAAATCTGTCCTGAACTATATGTGTGTCCTCCAATGGGATCACGTGTTCCCCCCTCATGGACGCAGCAGTATAGTGCTGCCATGGCCAGTCACCTATCAATCCTTAAGTCGCATGATTCTAGTTAGAACTATTACATTTAGCAATCTTGCCTAAATGTATTTTAAATATATACCTTCTTCAGAGAGAGAGAGGGAGCCCCCACAGTGCGACTTCATACGTTTTTATCCAAAGTAGATTCCATTTTTACTAAATCTTTTTAATCTACAATAAGTTGATTATTAGGTGTTTTATTTACTTGTTTATGTAGCCTACAGTCTGATTCATTTTAAAATGTAGCCCATGATTAACTGCGTAATGAAATAAACTGAAGATATTGTAAATCCAATTATCTGATTTTGAAACAGTTACTTTGTCAAATCTATATATTAAAATAGATGAACATTAAACCACTTCATGTTCTTACACCTTCAAGCATTCTTAAACTTCATTTTGAGTTCTCGTGTTAATCCTTCTTACAAAGCTGCGATTAGCTTGGTTGCTTAGCAAGTGGGGAAAACAGATGTAAACAGACCAGTGAAACAATTCTGTCTTTGTGGTAAATTAAGATATACACAAAGGCTCAAAAGCAAAACAATTGCTTTGAACAGATTAACAGACTTTCTAGTTTCTAACATTGAACTAACCAATTCCCCGAGCCCTCCACACATAACACGCAGCTCTTATTAGCTGTCTGCCCTGCACTGTAAAATAAATATTATTATAAAATATCTCTAAAATGTTAAATAAATGTAATATATTGCAGAAATACCCACAAATGATTTTGTTTAAATAAAGTAGTTTTCATAGTATGCTATTAAGGTGTAGGGTGTACAAAAACATTCTATAGAAAATACAATACCGGAACCTTTTGAAAGTATATTTATGTATACTTATAGCAAAAACACAGGGCAAAGGGGACACACATGGCCACACAGCAAAGGGGGCACAAGCGGCCGTACACACGGCCGCACAAACACATGACAAAGGGGGCACAAACGGCTGCACACACGGCCGCACGACTTTCTCTCGCCGGGCGCTGAGACTTCAAATATCCCAGGACTCTTTTGTATTTGCTCTTCATGTCCTCTTGGAATTCATGATGTATGTGGACACCTCTTGAAATGAGTCTTCAGTCCTGTTGTGGTGAAAAGATAGGGCCATTCTTCTTTCAAGGTCTGTGTGTCTTTTCATTTTGAACATCTCTGTTCTGGGAGGCAAACGTGTTCGTCATCAATGCCTCTATTTCCTTCTCGTCTTTCTCATTTCTCTCTTGTGTAGTTCCCCTTTCGTGTTCTTCTGTGCTTCACAATGTGCAGACAGTTGAGGTTCAGGGTTACCAACACATCCATACGCATCCTTCCTCCGTCTCTTCTGTCCCTCGTCAGCACTGCTGGAATGAGTCATTGTTGGTAGCTCCAACCTTTTGTAGTTGTTTCGTTATGGAATCGTAGCCACTACCTACTACGTGATTCTCAATCTCATCCTTGAAGGACTTGGGAATGTCCACTACCAACTTCACTCAAGTGCTTCTTGTGAGGCTGCAGATATCAACCTAATGATCTCTCTTCTATTGGCCGTTCTTTCTTCTCCAGTATCTTCTTTATATGCGAAGGCATGAGGTTCCACGGTGTGTTGAAGCTGCCAGTTATAGTCCGGTGCTGCTGTTCCCTTCCCACCGCTAACGGAGCATTCACTGGTGGAGGCCGTTTCAGTTCCACCATGCAGATCTGTAATACAATAATTAGCACAGATATATGAAATTGGTTGTTTTGCCTCTGAGCTATTATATTTTGTATTTCAAATGAAATTAACTATGAGGTCAAAGACCAGAAGACGTTGAACAATTTTAGAATAGTGCCATTCAGTTTGACAAGTCTATCAATTTCCCGGCAGTGTAAGTATTGGGACAAAATGACCTCTTGAGGTAGCCTGATATTAGACAACTCGTTACACTCTGTTGAAAACCTAAATCTGACATTGCTTCCACTCTAACCGATGTCCATGGGAGAGGAAGATTATGCCTTTACTACATATGAGCTATCATGCCTAATGCAGTCCTAACTCAAACTACTATCTGGAATCTAATGTATGCACGATTATGAATTAAATCATGACTCCAAGAATCAAGATCAAATAGACTTGTGAGATTCCCAGTCCTAACTAATACAGTATGTACCCCATACGTCTCCAGTGGCTAAATCAGTAAGCTACTGATCCAGAAACAGTGCTTAAGGGACTGTCATTCCACATAGACTATATGCAGCTAGTGGATACAAGTCCAAACACTGTTCAGCATTGATGCAAACCATGTGTCTAGCTGCTTCTCCACCGTTAGAGAGGCCAGACTCTGCCAGATAGGATGAGACGTGTGGTGTCACCAGAAAGTACATACTTGTTTTCCTTCATCAGCATGAGCTCGATGTGTCCACATTCCACTGAGTCTTCATTCTTAATGCAAATAAAGGAGCCCTTCCTATACGGGGTGCCCTTCCACTGCACTTCTGTGGACACCGACTCAGGCTGTGGGAGTCTGCAAGTGTCTTACACACATCTTTGAAGTTCTGTGTTCTCCTTATGCATCTTTCGAAGTATGAGTGTTTGCTCTCAAACCTCATTGTCCACAACCGTATGAGAGGACCAAGTTTCAGGGTCAAACAGGGATAGTGGACGAGGTAGTGATGTTTTGGTTTGAGTTTCTCTGTGGGAAATAGTTGTTTCCTGGTTTCAAGATAGTCTTGAATCTGAACGTTGAGGAAACAGACTTGGGGACGGATATCTTGGGGCACAGACCAACTCAGAGCTCTTTCAGCTAGATCAGTAGCTGCCACACCAGGGGGGTATACTGCGAAGCAGGATTTTCGCTTAGCCGGCTAAATTCAGGGAAAACTCCGGCTTTCCGGTCATCCGAAGCTGGTTCTCTTTTTAGCAGGCTAGATCTCCATGGTAATATATGCTAAGCAGCTAACCTGGTCGGGACCAGGTTAGGTTGCAGGCTAAGAGCTCAACTCCGTGAAAGCACCGCCTGCTGACCAATCAGAGCTCAGTGTGCGGAGTTTAAAGCGATCAAGTCATATCACAGGAGAAAGGAAATACAGAAAAACTGCCGTCGCAGGAAAGACGGCCGGCAAAAATCACCGACTGTGTGAACGTGAACATCAATAGAATATCACCTCCATCTTCAGAGCAATCTGACTATTATAACATTAGCGTTAAGAAAGCTTACTTAAATATCGGCCACAACATAAGTAACCGGATCAGAGTACATTAAGTACAGTCCGCGGCACATCACTTCATAATATATCATATCTCTCCTTATCTGAGTCAGCTGAGCCGTATCTGGCCGTGCAACACTCACTGTGTCACATACTGTATGCAGAAGTATTATTTTGATATCATGATATCATAAACCTGTTAATGTACGCATTCAAACACGTGTTCTGTTCCAGCTGTGTTCACCTTGCAGGTGCAGCTCTGAGGCTTTTATCCTGATCAAGTGTTTAAGTCATGGATGTTTAAAGTTTAACTTCTTCATTTTTGACTAGTATTAAAGTTCACTTTTCATTCAGGAAGTATGACGCTGCGCTGTCAGTGCGCTTCTCCATGTTTGTGATTGGTCGAATGCTCCAGATACCACCCCTTTCATGTGAACGCGCACCTAACTAGATAGGACACGGCTGGCTTGAGCGATCCACTTGATAACCAGCGTCGTAGTACAGTTTAGCGAGAGCGCGTATGTTTTGGATTAGGCCAACCGGCTAACTCAAACATATCCAGGTTAGGTTGAACCAGGTTCGTAGCATAGGCCTCTGGTCCTTAGTATCTGGGATGTTATCACCAATGATGACGGGTAGAAGTCTCAGCTGCCTGCCGCCGCCTCCTCTTCCAGCTCAGCAGTCCCAGGACAGCCTCAATATCTCAGCTTTACTGCCACATGACGAAAATAAAAAAAAAACACACACATTTGATTGTAATACAAATTGTCAGTGATCTTTTCAGACTTTGTCTTTTTTTGGTTCTTACTTTACAAGTTATTTTCATTTCTATGTTAAAATGGGACTTTACATTTTGGAAACTTGAGATTTTTAAACCGTCTAAATGTTGGGACTTCATTTGATTAATAAGTGGAAAAAAGGAAAGAAGTATTTTCAATACAAATTTGAAAAACAGATTGTATGACTCCATACACATGTTGCTTTAAGTTACAATGTTAGTGTCTCTGTATTCATTTCACTGTGACTGCTGTGTGGGAATAAGGACGGGATCATCTTGTGCTGCCATGGCACCGAACCAGCCTTCGAGGTAAAGCAGTGGCCCAGGTATCTTCTCATGTGCCTCCCCTCCTGGGTTCCAGTGCTCCTTGCCCTCTCACGGTAAACATCCAGAAGTACTTTGTCATGTCTCCATGCCCCTGGGAGGACACTCAGGTGCTGCTCCTCCAGGTCCATCATGTTGCTGTGGGGGGCTGGAGATCTCAGTCTGATTAGATCGTGAAGGATCACGCATGTCCCTGGCCTCTGGCTCATGGCATTCTCCACTACGCACCTGGCTCTGGAGCGTCTGTAGTTGAATGTTCTGTCATGGCGCTCCATGTTTCTGATGGGAAACGGGTTCATCGGGCTCTTGTTGATCCCTGTAGTATGGGACAGGAACGTCACCACCAGGTAGAGACTTCTCTTCAGGGAGATTGAATATGTTGTTCGGACTCTCCAGGCCTTCCTTCAGTTCTGACCCATTGTAGATACTGGCATCGTTGCTGGAGCCGTCAGAGCCGACATCAATCCAGAGAAACGTGTAGTCTGCGTCGACCAGGGCCACGAGGACACTGGAGAAGAAGCCTTTGTAGTTTCTGTACTCAGAGCCAGTATTCCAAGGACAGGTGACCGCCACATGCTTGCCATCCAGAGCACCTCAGCAGTGTGGCATCTCTTCTCAAACTGCTCAGCAATGGCGGTCCACTCTTCAGTCGTAGTAGGACACTGGATCACCTCGGCTTTGATGGCATCGCAGACTTCATTAATGATGAGGGAGACGGTGTTTGGAGCAACTCTGAAGTTGAAGGACAGGCTTGGATAATTGTCGCCGCAGGCCAGGTGTCGTAGAGTGATGGACAGCTTGAGACCAGGAGGGAGAGACTTTCTGTACCATGTGTCCTTCTTCTCTATTCTGCCTTCTACCCTTCGCAGGACCTCATCGTAGAGGCCTCTGGGACATCTTGTGTAGTTGAAGAAGGCCTTCTCATCTTCTGTCTTCAGCTCATTTAGTAGAGTGCTATAGTGGCCATAGCGTTCTCTTCTCTTCTCAGACAGCCATCTCCTGACCCACACAGACCTCGCTTTGCCCTGGAGAATAACAAGCAGAACGAGATGAGTATGTGACCCGCTCTATCGAAATATGTCAGAAGTCGCAACGGCTCATTTCAAAATAAACGTAGCCGAGGCCTATTTGTGTAAAAATAGTTTTTCGGGTTTTTTGTTTGATTTTAAAAAACACTTTTTGGACAAAAGAAAAGGAGCTTCGCTGCCCACTAGTATGACAAGTAAGTACACATGCTTGGAGTATAGCATTAGCAAGGACAGTCAGTCATTGCTAATTCCAGTCGCCATGGTTACAGGGACTGGAAACATATCGACGATGCTCTCAGTAAACATGAATGCAGCGCAGCTCATGGCCTATATATGGAGAGAAATACAAACGACAGACAGTGCGAGAAGTCTTGTCCATGGAAGCATCCTCCATCAGCTACTCAACCCAGAGAGCCGACAGGGAGAGGTCATTGAGAGAAATCGGGAACACGTAACGTTTTACCGGACATAATTATTCTCACGTGTGCAAAGCAAGAGATTCCTCATGTCATATTGAGGCAAATTTATTTATATAGCACTTTTCAACACAAGGCAATTCAAAGTGCTTTACAAAAAATGAAAGACATTAAGCATTAAAAAAGAAAAGCTAATAAAATAAAGATTAAAAGGAAAAATACATGGATAAAAGTTACAGTGCAGTCTAAGATGTGAATAGTTCAATTAAAAGCAGCGACAAAAATAAAAGTCTTCAGCCTGGATTTAAAGTAGTCAGAGTTGCAGCGGACCCGCAGGTTTCTGGGAGTTTGTTCCAGATACTTGGAGCATAATAACTGAACGCTGCTTCTCCATGTTTAGTTCTGACTCTGGGGACAGAAAGCTGACCAGTCCCTGAAGACCTGAGAGATCTGGATGGTTCATAGTTTAGCAGGAGGTCAGAAATGTAATTTGGGCCTAAACCATTCAGTGCTTTATAAACCAGCAGCAATATTTTGAAAGCTATTCTTTGACACACAGGAAGCCAGTGTAAAGACTTCAGAACAGGAGTGATGTGATCCACTTTCTTAGTGTCAGTGAGGACTCGAGCAGCGGCGTTCTGAATCAGCTGCAGCTTCCTAATAGATGTTTTAGTGAGACCTGTGAAGACAGCATTGCAGTAGTCGAGTCTACTGAAGATAAAGGCATGGACAAGTTTCTCCAGATCCTGCTGTGACATTAGTCTTTTAATCCTAGATATGTCCTTTAGGTGATAGTAGGCTGATTTAGTAACTGTTTTAATGTGACTGTTGAAACTCAGGTCAGAGTCCATGACTACACCTAGATTTCTGGCTCTATCTGTTGTTTTGAACATTGCAGACTGAAGCTCAGCGCTAACTTTTATACGTTCTGCCTTGGCTCCAAAAACCATTACCTCAGTTTTATCTTTGTTTAATTGGAGAAAGTTCTGACACATCCAGTCATTGATTTGTTCAATGCACATACTCAGTGTTTGAATTGGAGCATAGTCTCCTGGTGAAATTGTTACGTACATTTGTGTGTCATCCGCATAGCTATTGTAACTTATTTTGTTGTTCTTCATTATCTGAGCCAGTGGTAGCATGTAGACGTTAAAGAGAAGAGGCCCCAAGGTGGAGCCTTGAGGTACCCCACATGTCATATTTGTCAACTCAGATGTGTATGTACCTATATAAACAAAGTTGTTTCTGTCCTTTAAGTAGGATTCAAACCAATTTAGAACTGTTTCCGAAAGTCCCACCCAGTTTTCCAGTCGGTCTAGTAATATGCTGTGGTCAACAGTGTCAAACGCAGCACTGAGATCTAATAATACTAACACTGAAGTTCTGCCACTGTCTGTGTTTAAGTGGATGTCATTAAAGACCTTTACAAGAGCAGTCTCAGTGCTGTGGTTTGGACGAAAGCCTGACTGGAACACATCGAAACAGTTATTTAAATGCAAGAAATTACTCAACTGTTGAAAAACAACTTGTTCAATGATCTTACCTAGAAATGGCAGGTTTGATATGGGCCTGTAATTGTTCATTACTGAAGCATCTAGATTATTCTTTTTTCTGTTTTCACGGTGATGACCTTTCTCCATGGAGATATGTTCTTCCCAGTCACTTCCTTTACCTTAGTTGGAGCAATGGCATCTATAACATTTTGAATTAAAATGATCTACTAGCTCATCTACTGAGATGTTAGCAGGGGCAAGTGTGGAAGAAAAATCCTGAGTAACATTTCCCTAGTATTTTCAGTTAAATATCGCTTTGTGGTTACCGCTTTTTGAACACTTGTGTGAACAGAAATAGAGCTCTCAAAGAAAACACAGGAATGGTCAGAGAGTGCAACATCAGTCACCACAACCTCAGAGATATTCAGACCCTTTGAGATAATTAAGTCCAGAGGGTGCCCCTTATTGTGCGTGGGCTCCGTCACATGCTGAGTCAGTCCATAGCTATCAAGAACACAAAACAGTTCTTTAGCCCCTCTGTCCTGGGGGTTGTCAACATGGATGTTAAAATCACCAACAATGACTAGACGGTCAAAGTCAATACACACTATAGACAGCAGTTCAGTAAAGTCATCAAAAAGCTTGCACAGTATTTGGGTGGTCTATAGATATTTAGGAACAGACGTGGGCAACAATCATTTTATTAATTTATCGGAAACATTTTCATGATTGCTTTTTTCGTTTTACATTTATTGTCATTTCCATTCAGTCATTAAGTGCTATTAAAATGTTAATTTGCTCCATATCCACACAAACATACAAAGTGTGCAGTCCAATGAATGTTAATCTAACTCGGTTTTGATAGATAATATATCTCTTTTTCTTCTCTCAATTATTTTATTTCTATCATGCACTCTAATCAATATTAATCAAACTATTGTTCGTTTATACATTTTAAGAATGGCGTTTATCTTTTTTGAGAATGAGTTCTTATTTTATTTTATTTATTTGAGTCTACAACAGATGATACAAATGTGTGTCAGTAAATGTGTGCTTTAATTAAAATATTGTGTAATATCAATTGCTTTGCCCAATTATATAACTTAGAATTTTTAGTTGAAAGTGGTTACATTACGTATTTATATTTTTTATTCCGTCAACTACAAAAAAGAAAAAGACACAAAAATAAAGTTTTACCTTTTTATTAAAACTTGGATACAATGAAATTGAGCATCCTATAAAAACTGTAGCAAAAATATTGTACCATACCTTTTCACATTAAACTATATATATATATATATATATATATATCACTCTGAAAAAATTAAGAGACCTCTTTAAAATGATAACTTTCTCTCGTTTTACTGTTTGTAAAAACTGGATTAACATTTGTGTTTTATTCTATAAATTAATGACTGACAACATTTATCCCAAACTCCAAAATATTCTCATTTAGAGCATTTATTTACAAAAAATACCAAATGTTCAAAGAAACCAAAAAAGATGGAGTGTTTTCAGACTCGAATAGTGCAAAGAGAACTATTTAAAATTCCTTTTCAACAAGACAATACTAATGTGTTAACATGGGAAGGGATCAGGAATCAATGATTGGTGGAATAACCCAGATGTTCAATCCCAGCTTTCATGCGGCTGCTCGGCACCACCTTTCATCACATTGCTGTTGGGCCACTTATTGAGCCACTCCTGGCACAGAGACTCAGGCAGCTTGGCTTTGAGTGCCAGGAGAGACATCAAGTCACCCAGCAACAATGTGACAGCCTGGTGGCGAGCAACCAAGACGCATTGAAAGCTGTGATTGAA
The DNA here is from genome assembly GCF_902827115.2 of Pseudochaenichthys georgianus. Classification (NCBI taxonomy): domain Eukaryota; kingdom Metazoa; phylum Chordata; class Actinopteri; order Perciformes; family Channichthyidae; genus Pseudochaenichthys; species Pseudochaenichthys georgianus. Next base: position 44,948,648 of record NC_047512.1, read on the forward strand.
ACATCTGGGTTATTCCACCAAATATTGATTTCTGAACCCTCCCTAAGTTCAAACATTAGTATCGTGTTGTTTAATAATGAAGAACTTGTTTTCTTTGCATTATTTGAGGTTTGAAAACACAGCATTTTCTCTGTTATTCTGACCAGTTGTAATGTTCTGCAAATAAATGCTCTAAATGACTTCTTTGTTTGGAGTTTGGGAGAGATGTTGTCAGTAGTTTATAGAATAAAACACAAATGGAAATGCCAACATGCAACAACAACAACAAAATGCAATATTGAAGTAGCCAACTTTTCAGAACCCCGTAAGCTGATTTTTGAAGGTCTGAATTTTGGGTGCCAGCTCAACCTTACCAAGCTTCAACATCACCTGCTGAGATGTGATCCAGAGGAAGACGGATGGTCACAAGCCATCAAACAAAGCCGAGCTGCTTGAGTCTGTGTGCCAGGAGAGACGTAAAGTCTCCCAGCAACAATGTGACAGACTGGTGGCGAGCAACCACGACGCATTGAAAGCTGTGATTGAAACATCTGGGTTATTCCACCAAATATTGATTTCTGAACCCTCCCTAAGTTCAAACATTAGTATCGTGTTGTTTAATAATGAAGAACTTGTTTTCTTTGAGGTTTGAAAACACAGCATTTTCTCTGTTATTCTGACCAGTTGTAATGTTCTGCAAATAAATGCTCTAAATGACTTTTGGGAGAGATGCTGTCAGTAGTTTATAGAATAAAACACACATGGAAATGCCAACAAGCTTGATAGGTCAAACAGTGGAAGCCTAAATACTTGCCATGTGTAATAGTAGCCAACTTTTCAGAACCCGCTTCACAATGTAAGCTGCTTTTTCAAAGTCTGAATTTTGGGTGCCAGCTCAACTTTACCAAGGTTTAACATCACCTGCTGAGCAAAGTGGAAAGTGTTTCTCATGCACTTTGGGTACTCCAGTTGCAGGGCATGAGTCTGAACAGGACACAGACGGCCTGAGGCAGGTCAGCCGGTCCATCCATCACCACGTTCCCCTCCAAGACGATTGCCACGCTGGACGGGTTGAGCTGGCACAGAGGACTCCCAGTGGAGTTTGACTGTCCACCTGCTGATCAGCCGCATCCTAACAGAGAAACAAAGAGATTGACTTAATTCTACATCGTCCACCAAAAAGTAGCTTCCACTGTTTATAATGAAAAGCATCATACATATTTCATTTATATTGTTGGTGAATTAGTTAAAGACATTATATATAAGGAATAGTGTAAGTTACATTTAGTTCCGTTTTTTTTTAAACCCTGAATAATGTCCCGGGTTAATTTCACCCAACAATTACCAAAGGGTGCAAAATGTGAACACGGGTTAACGTAACTTACGGTGCAGGACTTGAAGAAGGCAGAAGGCCCCCAAGATGATTAGCAGTCCCCGAACACAAAGGCATCCGATGTCTGTTGGCTCTGAGGTCTGGAATATAGTGGAGATAACAAAGAATGGTCATATATTCATCAAATACATTCTACAAACTCTACACAATGACTTTATTGCAAATATACTTGAAAGTAAAGGAGAGGACAAAAGGAGATGACATGATGTGAGAGAATAGAAAAGAGAGAGAACATAACTTCTTCTTGACCAAAGAATAGAATAGGAAACAAAAGGCAAAGCAAAATGAACAAGGGGAAAGAGGAAACAATGACACATGAAGAGATGCAATTAAATGGACAGGACAAGAGCAGCAAATGAGAGAAGAGATGAGAAGGAAGTCAAAGGGACAGAAGAGGAACAAGGAGAGAGGAAAGACATTGGGTAGACAGATGTTAAGTAAACCCACCTTTGTCTGACTTAAAAGCTCAGACAGAAATTGGCCAGTGACACCCTTCTTCTTCCTAAAGAGGTCCATCAGGCTCGGAGAGAAACGGTCACGTGCATCGAAGAAGTTGTCCTTGAGATGTTTCCCCACCACTCTGTTGAACTCGCAATAAACCTGAAACACAAAAGAGAACAAACCATGTAAAACTGTCAAATAAAATCATCCTTGGTGAAATAAGTGCATTTTTTATTTAGACAGCTTTTGCTTGCTTCACCATCTGATTTTTCAAGACGCCTCTGTGCACTTCTCACAGTAATATCTTTCCCATAATGCATTGCGAACATGACTAAAACTTCATAATGTGAAGTTACTTAACTTAAAAGTATTGACACATTGCTTAACTAACACATGTCAGTAGAATAAGCTTACGTTTGGTAGTAATGCAATCAAACTTAAATAATGTCAGTAATTCATTATTTAATTAGATATGAACTCCTGGCTAACAGTGCAGAGAGTTGCAAACTGGGAGATGACCTTCAGCAGCCATTGCTTTGACAATTTACAACACATCGCAACATCGTGGCCGTATTTATTCAAATGACCTCAAAGTGAACACATTCAAGCTGCAGATTGTACAATCAGTGTTCGAAGAAGTGTGCTTTTAGCTTGTGCTCTTTGCTAATGGCATACAAAGCAGAATATGAAAAACATATCCTAGAAGTCTTCCACAGAGAGGTCGGGGTTGGCCCCATAACAACACAAACCATAACACTGTATATATCCTTGCTCAAATGAACAGAGTTTTGACAGTTTTGTCATATGTAGGCCACCCTGCCAGTGTAGCGGTTATAAAGAGATTTCATTCGTCAAAATCGACCAAGGGGGCCAGAGATATGGAAAATCCGCCCAAATGGCCCCAGAAGAGGTTTTTTTGTGCTAGATCTCTCTAAAAGGTCAAATATCACTTGTTTTGCATCAATCTTGATACAGGGTACTTATCATATGTTGTACTTTGGATTCCTAAAGCTTTTAGTCTACCTTACCATCATCCATATATAAGTAAAAAAGAATTTTTGGACGGAAACTATAATTTACAGTTTTTTACTATGTTCAATCTGAATTTACTTTAAAATAAAAACATCTACATTGATTCTGACTTTTCTACATCCACCTCACAGGTTTATCATTACTTTGAGAACAAAGATTATTAATTTAACCCTTTTAGAAGATATGGTCATTTGTTCTGGGAATGTCCTTTTGGAGCCTGAGACCTGAAAACAGGCTCAGGGTGGAACAGGCAGCATCAGTAGAAACTTCATTCTAAGCACATTGTATCCCGTACCCTGCCTCTCCCTCAACCCCCGTCTCCCCAAGGCAAAACACTTTTGCTGACCAAGCGTTACAATTTCCCCTTTATTCGCTGTTATGTCAAGTCTGCTCGTAACGGAGGCCGATAAACCCAGGCCTTCTCATTTTGGCCCAGCATTTTCAGTAGGGAGACATTGTCACGAACAAGGTATTGGACTCAAATGCACGACCCGGGAGACAGAGGTAAAGTATGAGTAAGATACTTTATTCCAAAAATCAGGATATAAATAAGAATTGACACTCTTGATGAGGTGACAAAAGGAAAAAGAAAATCGCTCACTAAGTGAGGAACAAACTTACAAAATAACTTGAGAGCATAAATCAGGCTTCAGACAAGGTGAGTAATCGCAGGCACGCTGACTACTTGCATAAAGACAGGACGAGACGAACTGACACAAGACGAACTGACACAGGACAAGACGAACTGACACAAGACGAGACGAACTGACACAAGACGAGACGAACTGACACAAGACGAGACGAACTGACACAGGACGAGACGAACTGACACAGGACGAGACGAACTGACACAGGACGAGACGAACTGACACAAGACAAGACGAACTGACACAAGACGAGACGAACTGACACAGGACGAGACGAACTGACACAGGACGAGACGAACTGACACAAGACAAGACGAACTTACACAGGACAAGACGAACTGACACAAGACGAGACGAACTGACACAAGACGAGACGAACTGACACAAGACGAGACGAACTGACACAGGACGAGACGAACTGACACAAGACAAACTTACACAGGACAAGACGAACTGACACAAGACAAGACGAACTGACACAAGACAAGACGAACTGACACAGGACGAACTGACACAAGACGAGACGAACTGACACAAGACGAGACGAACTGACACAAGACGAGACGAACTGACACAGGACGAGACGAACTGACACAAGACAAACTTACACAGGACAAGACGAACTGACACAAGACAAGACGAACTGACACAAGACAAGACGAACTGACACAGGACGAACTGACACAAGACAAGACGAACTGACACAAGACGAGACGAACTGACACAAGACAAGACGAACTGACACAAGACGAACTGACACAAGACAAGACGAACTGACACAAGACAAGACGAACTGACACAGGACAAGACGAACTGACACAGGACAAGACAAACTGACACAGGACGAACTGACACAAGACAAGACGAACTGACACAGGACAAGACGAACTGACACAAGACAAGACGAACTGACACAGGACAAGACGAACTGACACAAGACAAGACGAACTGACACAAGACAGGACGAACTGACACAAGACAAGACAAACTGACACAAGACAAGACGAACTTACACAGGACGAACTGACACAAGACAAGACGAACTGACACAAGACAAGACGAACTGACACAAGACAAGACAAACTGACACAAGACAAGACGAACTGACACAAGACAAGACGAACTGACACAGGACGAACTGACACAAGACAAGACGAACTGACACAAGACAAGACGAACTGACACAGGACAAACTGACACAAGACAAGACGAACTGACACAAGACAAGACGAACTGACACAGGACGAACTGACACAAGACAAGACGAACTGACACAAGACAAGACGAACTGACACAAGACAAGACAAACTGACACAAGACAAGACAAACTGACACAAGACAAGACGAACTGACACAAGACAAGACGAACTGACACAGGACAAGACGAACTTACACAGGACGAACTGACACAAGACAAGACGAACTGACACAAGACAAGACGAACTGACACAAGACAAGACAAACTGACACAAGACAAGACAAACTGACACAAGACAAGACGAACTGACACAAGACAAGACGAACTGACACAGGACGAACTGACACAAGACAAGACGAACTGACACAAGACAAGACGAACTGACACAGGACAAACTGACACAAGACAAGACGAACTGACACAAGACAAGACGAACTGACACAGGACGAACTGACACAAGACGAACTGACACAAGACAAGACGAACTGACACAGGACAAGACGAACTGACACAAGACAAGACGAACTGACACAAGACAAGACGAACTGACACAGGACAAGACGAACTGACACAAGACAAGACGAACTGACACAGGACAAGACGAACTGACACAGGACAAGACGAACTGACACAGGACAAGACGAACTGACACAAGACAAGACGAACTGACACAGGACAAGACGAACTGACACAGGACAAGACGAACTGACACAAGACAAGACGAACTTACACAGGACGAACTGACACAAGACAAGACGAACTGACACAGGACAAGACGAACTGACACAAGACAAGACGAACTGACACAAGACAAGACGAACTGACACAGGACAAGACGAACTGACACAAGACAAGACGAACTGACACAGGACAAGACGAACTGACACAGGACAAGACGAACTGACACAAGACAAGACGAACTGACACAGGACAAGACGAACTGACACAAGACAAGACGAACTGACACAAGACAAGACGAACTGACACAAGACAAGACGAACTGACACAAGACAAGACGAACTGACACAAGACGAACTGACACAAGACAAGACGAACGGACACAGGACAAGACGAACTGACACAAGACAAGACGAACTTACACAGGACGAACTGACACAAGACAAGACGAACTGACACAGGACAAGACGAACTGACACAAGACAAGACGAACTTACACAGGACGAACTGACACAAGACAAGACGAACTGACACAGGACAAGACGAACTGACACAAGACAAGACGAACTGACACAAGACAAGACGAACTTACACAGGACGAACTGACACAAGACGAACTGACACAGGACAAGACGAACTGACACAAGACAAGACGAACTGACACAAGACAAGACGAACTGACACAAGACAAGACGAACTTACACAGGACGAACTGACACAAGACGAACTGACACAGGACAAGACGAACTGACACAAGACAAGACAAACTGACACAAGACAAGACGAACTGACACAAGACAAGACGAACTGACACAAGACAAGACGAACTGACACAGGACGAACTGACACAAGACGAACTGACACAAGACAAGACGAACTGACACAAGACAAGACGAACTGACACAGGACGAACTGACACAAGACGAACTGACACAGGACAAGACGAACGGACACAAGACAAGACGAACTGACACAAGACAAGACGAACTGACACAAGACAAGACGAACTTACACAGGACGAACTGACACAAGACGAACTGACACAAGACAAGACAAACTGACACAAGACAAGACGAACTGACACAAGACAAGACGAACTGACACAAGACAAGACGAACTGACACAGGACGAACTGACACAAGACGAACTGACACAGGACGAACTGACACAAGACGAACTGACACAAGACAAGACGAACTGACACAAGACAAGACGAACTGACACAGGACGAACTGACACAAGACGAACTGACACAGGACAAGACGAACTGACACAAGACAAGACGAACTGACACAGGACGAACTGACACAAGACAAGACGAACTGACACAAGACAAGACGAACTTACACAGGACGAACTGACACAAGACAAGACAAACTGACACAGGACAAGACAAACTGACACAAGACAAGACGAACTGACACAAGACAAGACGAACTGACACAAGACGAACTGACACAAGACAAGACGAACGGACACAGGACAAGACGAACTGACACAAGACAAGACGAACTTACACAGGACGAACTGACACAAGACAAGACGAACTGACACAAGACAAGACAAACTGACACAGGACGAGACGAACTGACACAAGACAAGACGAACTTACACAGGACAAGACGAACTGACACAAGACGAGACGAACTGACACAGGACGAGACGAACTGACACAGGACGAGATGAACTGACACAAGACGAGACGAACTGACACAAGACAAGACGAACTTACACAGGACAAGACGAACTGACACAGGACGAACTGACACAGGACGAGACGAACTGACACAGGACGAGACGAACTGACACAAGACAAGACGAACTTACACAGGACAAGACGAACTGACACAGGACGAACTGACACAAGACAAGACGAACTGACACAAGACGAGACGAACTGACACAAGACAAGACGAACTGACACAAGACAAGACGAACTGACACAGGACAAGACGAACTGACACAAGACAAGACGAACTGACACAAGACAAGACGAACTGACACAGGACAAGACGAACTGACACAAGACAAACTGACACAAGACAAGACGAACTGACACAAGACAAGACGAACTGACACAAGACAAGACGAACTGACACAAGACAAGACGAACTGACACAGGACAAGACGAACTTACACAAGACAGACGAACTTACACAGACAGACAACTGACACAAGACAAGACGAAACTGACACAAGACAAGACGAACTGACACAAGACAAGACGAACTGACACAAGACAAGACGAACTGACACAGGACAAGACGAACTGACACAAGACAAGACGAACTGACACAAGACAAGACGAACTGACACAAGACAAGACGAACTGACACAAGACGAACTTACACAAGACGAACTGACACAAGACAAGACGAACTGACACAAGACAAGACGAACTGACACAAGACAAGACGAACTGACACAAGACGAACTTACACAAGACGAACTGACACAAGACAAGACGAACTGACACAAGACGAGACGAACTGACACAAGACGAGACGAACTGACACAGGACAAGACGAACTGACACAAGACGAACTTACACAGGACGAACTGACACAGGACAAGACAAACTGACACAGGACGAACTGACACAAGACAAGACGAACTTACACAGGACGAACTGACACAAGACAAGACAAACTGACACAGGACGAACTGACACAAGACAAGACAAACTGACACAGGACGAACTGACACAGGACAAGACGAACTGACACAAGACAAGACGAACTGACACAAGACGAACTTACACAGGACGAACTGACACAAGACAAGACAAACTGACACAGGACGAACTGACACAGGACAAGACGAACTGACACAAGACAAGACGAACTGACACAAGACAAGACGAACTGACACAGGACAAGACGAACTGACACAAGACAAGACGAACTGACACAGGACAAGACGAACTGACACAAGACAAGACGAACTGACACAGGACAAGACGAACTTACACAGGACGAACTGACACAAGACGAACTGACACAAGACAAGACGAACTGACACAGGACAAGACGAACTGACACAGGACGAACTGACACAAGACAAGACAAACTGACACAAGACAAGACAAACTGACACAAGACAAGACGAACTGACACAGGACGAACTGACACAGGACAAGACAAACTGACACAAGACAAGACGAACTGACACAAGACAAGACGAACTGACACAAGACAAGACGAACTGACACAGGACGAGACAAACTGACACAAGACAAGACGAACTTACACAGGACGAACTGACACAAGACAAGACGAACTGACACAAGACAAGACGAACGGACACAGGACAAGACGAACTGACACAAGACAAGACGAACTTACACAGGACGAACTGACACAAGACAAGACGAACTGACACAAGACAAGACGAACTGACACAAGACGAACTGACACAAGACAAGACGAACTGACACAGGACGAACTGACACAAGACAAGACGAACTGACACAAGACAAGACGAACGGACACAAGACAAGACGAACTGACACAGGACGAACTGACACAAGACAAGACGAACTGACACAAGACAAGACGAACGGACACAAGACAAGACGAACTGACACAAGACAAGACGAACTGACACAAGACAAGACGAACTTACACAAGACAAGACGAACTGACACAGGACGAACTGACACAAGACGAACTGACACAAGACAAGACGAACTGACACAAGACAAGACGAACTGACACAAGACAAGACGAACTGACACAAGACAAGACGAACTTACACAGGACGAACTGACACAAGACAAGACGAACTGACACAAGACAAGACGAACTTACACAGGACGAACTGACACAAGACAAGACGAACTGACACAAGACAAGACGAACTGACACAAGACGAACTGACACAAGACAAGACGAACTGACACAAGACAAGACGAACTGACACAGGACAAGACGAACTGACACAAGACAAGACGAACTGACACAGGACAAGACGAACTGACACAAGACAAGACGAACTTACACAGGACGAACTGACACAAGACAAGACGAACTTACACAAGACAAGACGAACTGACACAAGACAAGACGAACTGACACAAGACAAGACGAACTGACACAAGACGAACTGACACAAGACGAACTGACACAAGATGAACTGACACAAGACAAGACGAACGGACACAAGACAAGACGAACTGACACAAGACGAACTGACACAAGACGAACTGACACAAGACGAACTGACACAAGACGAACTGACACAAGACAAGACGAACTGACACAAGACAAGACGAACTGACACAAGACAAGACGAACGGACACAAGACAAGACGAACTGACACAAGACAAGACGAACTGACACAAGACGAACTGACACAAGACAAGACGAACTGACACAAGACAAGACGAACTGACACAAGACAAGACGAACTGACACAGGACAAGACGAACTGACACAAGACAAGACGAACTGACACAGGACAAGACGAACTGACACAAGACAAGACGAACTTACACAGGACGAACTGACACAAGACAAGACGAACTTACACAAGACAAGACGAACTGACACAAGACAAGACGAACTGACACAAGACGAACTGACACAAGACGAACTGACACAAGACAAGACGAACGGACACAAGACAAGACGAACTGACACAAGACAAGACGAACTGACACAGGACAAGACGAACTGACACAAGCCAAGACGAACTGACACAAGACAAGACGAACTGACACAAGACGAACTGACACAAGACAAGACGAACTGACACAGGACAAGACGAACTGACACAAGACGAACTGACACAAGACAAGACAAACTGACACAGGACGAACTGACACAAGACAAGACGAACTGACACAAGACAAGACGAACTGACACAAGACGAACTGACACAAGACAAGACGAACTGACACAAGACAAGACGAACGGACACAGGACAAGACGAACTGACACAAGACAAGACGAACTTACACAAGACAAGACGAACGGACACAAGACAAGACGAACTGACACAAGACGAACTGACACAAGACAAGACGAACTGACACAAGACAAGACGAACTGACACAAGACGAACTGACACAAGACAAGACAAACTGACACAGGACGAACTGACACAAGACAAGACGAACTGACACAAGACAAGACGAACTGACACAAGACGAACTGACACAAGACAAGACGAACTGACACAAGACAAGACGAACGGACACAGGACAAGACGAACTGACACAAGACAAGACGAACTTACACAAGACAAGACGAACGGACACAAGACAAGACGAACTGACACAAGACAAGACGAACTGACACAGGACGAACTGACACAAGACAAGACGAACTGACACAAGACAAGACGAACTGACACAAGACAAGACGAACTTACACAGGACGAACTGACACAAGACAAGACGAACTGACACAAGACAAGACGAACTGACACAAGACGAACTGACACAAGACAAGACGAACTGACACAAGACGAACTGACACAAGACAAGACGAACTGACACAAGACAAGACGAACTGACACAGGACAAGACGAACTGACACAGGACAAGACGAACTGACACAAGACAAGACGAACTGACACAGGACGAACTGACACAAGACAAGACGAACTGACACAGGACAAGACGAACTGACACAAGACAAGACGAACTTACACAGGACGAACTGACACAAGACAAGACGAACTGACACAGGACGAACTGACACAAGACAAGACGAACTGACACAGGACAAGACGAACTTACACAAGACGAGACGAACTGACACAAGACAAGACGAACGGACACAAGACAAGACGAACTGACACAAGACGAACTGACACAAGACAAGACGAACTGACACAAGACAAGACGAACTGACACAAGACAAGACGAACTGACACAAGACAAGACGAACTGACACAAGACGAACTGACACAAGACAAGACGAACGGACACAAGACAAGACGAACTGACACAAGACAAGACGAACTGACACAAGACGAACTGACACAAGACAAGACGAACTGACACAAGACAAGACGAACTGACACAAGACAAGACGAACTGACACAGGACGAACTGACACAAGACAAGACGAACTGACACAGGACAAGACGAACTGACACAAGACGAACTGACACAAGACGAACTGACACAGGACAAGACGAACTGACACAAGACGAACTGACACAAGACAAGACGAACTGACACAAGACGAACTGACACAGGACAAGACGAACTGACACAAGACGAACTGACACAAGACAAGACGAACTGACACAAGACGAACTGACACAAGACAAGACGAACTGACACAAGACAAGACGAACTGACACAAGACGAACTGACACAGGACAAGACGAACTGACACAAGACGAACTGACACAAGACGAACTGACACAAGACAAGACGAACTGACACAAGACAAGACGAACTGACACAAGACAAGACGAACAGACACAAGACAAGACGAACTGACAGAAGACAAGACGAACTGACACAAGACGAACTGACACAAGACAAGACGAACTGGCACAAGACAAGACGAACTGACACAAGACAAGACGAACTGACACAGGACAAGACGAACTGACACAAGACAAGACGAACTGACACAGGACAAGACGAACTGACACAAGACAAGACGAACTTACACAGGACGAACTGACACAAGACAAGACGAACTTACACAAGACAAGACGAACTGACACAAGACAAGACGAACTGACACAAGACGAACTGACACAAGACGAACTGACACAAGACGAACTGACACAAGACAAGACGAACGGACACAAGACAAGACGAACTGACACAAGACGAACTGACACAAGACAAGACGAACTGACACAAGACAAGACGAACTGACACAAGACAAGACGAACTGACACAAGACAAGACGAACTGACACAAGACGAACTGACACAAGACAAGACGAACTGACACAAGACAAGACGAACTGACACAAGACAAGACGAACTGACACAAGACAAGACGAACTGACACAAGACAAGACGAACTGACACAGGACGAACTGACACAAGACAAGACAAACTGACACAGGACAAGACAAACTGACACAAGACAAGACGAACTGACACAAGACAAGACGAACTGACACAAGACAAGACGAACTGACACAAGACGAACTGACACAAGACAAGACGAACTGACACAAGACAAGACAAACTGACACAGGACGAACTGACACAAGACAAGACGAACTGACACAAGACAAGACGAACTGACACAAGACGAACTGACACAAGACAAGACGAACTGACACAAGACAAGACGAACGGACACAGGACAAGACGAACTGACACAAGACAAGACGAACTTACACAAGACAAGACGAACGGACACAAGACAAGACGAACTGACACAAGACAAGACGAACTGACACAGGACGAACTGACACAAGACAAGACGAACTGACACAAGACAAGACGAACTGACACAAGACAAGACGAACTTACACAGGACGAACTGACACAAGACAAGACGCACTGACACAAGACAAGACGAACTGACACAAGACGAACTGACACAAGACAAGACGAACTGACACAAGACGAACTGACACAAGACAAGACGAACTGACACAAGACAAGACGAACTGACACAGGACAAGACGAACTGACACAAGACAAGACGAACTGACACAGGACGAACTGACACAAGACAAGACGAACTGACACAGGACAAGACGAACTGACACAAGACAAGACGAACTTACACAGGACGAACTGACACAAGACAAGACGAACTTACACAAGACAAGACGAACTGACACAAGACAAGACGAACGGACACAAGACAAGACGAACTGACACAAGACGAACTGACACAAGACAAGACGAACTGACACAAGACAAGACGAACTGACACAAGACAAGACGAACTGACACAAGACGAACTGACACAAGACAAGACGAACGGACACAAGACAAGACGAACTGACACAAGACAAGACGAACTGACACAAGACGAACTGACACAAGACAAGACGAACTGACACAAGACAAGACGAACTGACACAAGACAAGACGAACTGACACAGGACGAACTGACACAAGACAAGACGAACTGACACAGGACAAGACGAACTGACACAAGACGAACTGACACAAGACGAACTGACACAGGACAAGACGAACTGACACAAGACGAACTGACACAAGACAAGACGAACTGACACAAGACGAACTGACACAGGACAAGACGAACTGACACAAGACGAACTGACACAAGACAAGACGAACTGACACAAGACGAACTGACACAAGACAAGACGAACTGACACAAGACAAGACGAACTGACACAAGACGAACTGACACAGGACAAGACGAACTGACACAAGACGAACTGACACAAGACGAACTGACACAAGACGAACTGACACAAGACAAGACGAACGGACACAAGACGAGACGAACGGACACAAGACAAGGGGAGACTGGGTCATTTAAACAAAAGGTAACTGGGCACAGGTGGAAACGGGCGGGGCTGGCGCTGATGAGGGCGGGACACACACACGGGTAGGGAGTCAAGGAACCTGGAATGAAATGTAACTGGTGAGTGTCAAAACAAAACAAGTGGGAGACAATACAAAATTGACTAAACAAAAACATGACTAGACTCAACACTTTTGACGGGACAGACATTTTCTTCAACACAGTGGATTACACTTTTAAAACTGATGCCTCTGATGTGTATTTGCTGGCGCTGTGATCATGTTGGATGTTCAATGTTCCCTGCTGTCTCTTTTGTTGTTTTCTCTGCATGGAGTCAAATACGGGGAACAACTCTGTTATCTTTAGCCTATTATAGTCGATATGCAAGCACATAGTCCTATTGTTAACCCGGAACGGTTGAGTACCAAGGGTTTATGTTAGAAATGCATAGTACGAGTCCACAGCTCATAGAAACTGCCCGATGCTAACTTGCACATGTTTCGCAATTCACTTTATTAATGAGTATATGCAGACTAAACAATGGCTTGGCCGATTTGGCAATGTTGGTGTGGTTTGAGGTATATTGACGATTTTGAATACATTTCAGTACAAATATGGCTGCGTTCTGGTTAAAACTGAAATAGCTTATCCTGAAAATGGCAGAAATTGATTCGACAACATCCTCAAAAAACACACCAACATCGGCCAAGCAATTTTTAGCCATTGGTGTCATATGCCAATTCATGCTTAATTTGTATTCTCCAATACTTTCTTGTTATTTCATCCACCTTGAAATGAAACTGAACGTTAGCAGTGAGATAACAGGAGACGCTTAAGCAGCCGGAGACTCATTTCAGAATATCTATTAAGAGGCATGGGGTAAATGAAGCAGATGGCCTCATCTTCAGGTCTTTCCCTCCATCCTGTGATAAAGGCCCTCTGGCCAGTTGTTAAGTCGCAGTACTGCTGCTGTTAACATGAAGTAAGACCATGCCGTACAGATGCCTCGGGCCTCCAAGGTATTTCTTTATAGTATTAATCTTTAAAACCGTCCAGCAGTAACAACTACAAGGTGTCTCACGTTTACCTGCCTATTGAGACAAATAAAGCACATCCAATAGAAACCTATTCTTTAGGGTGCTTTTGAATAAAAAGGTTCCTTACTTTACAAAGAAAAAACGCATCCATTGAGCAGTTGTCTTGTACATGATAAAGAACAATTATAATTGAATAAATGGCATGTTTTGTCTCCAATGTTACAGGACCATTGAAGGGCCGTTATTGGTCCTAACTCCTACTATACTAATGGTTCACATTTGAACCAGTGTAAGGCCTCGACCAACATAAACACAATTTAGACAAAATCTCACTGAACGAGAAACAGGACGTCTCACCGAATCATGTCTCCCCCAGCTCCCCGATGATGTGCTGGCATATGTTAGTCGGTTAGCGTATGATGGAACACAGGTACTCTGGAAGTGGTGTGTGTGTGTGTGTGTGTGTGTGTGTGTGTGTGTGTGTGTGTGTGTGTGTGTGTGTGTGTGTGTGTGTGTGTGTGTGTGTGTGTGTGTGTGTGTGTGTGTGTGTGTGTGTGTGTGTGTGTGTGTGAGCTAGTTAGAGGCAGCTTTCAATTATGTAGAAAGGCTGAAACATTGAGTGTCTTGTGATAAGGGACGTGTGTGTTTTATTTTCGACATAGTATCACAGTATTTCAAATGAGTATGGCATTAATTAAAGTAATCTCGATCCAGAAATAAAACTAACTGTCTATCGTGGTTCTGACACTCATTGTTGTATGTATTAATATTTTCCCAGAGGGGATAAATGTTTTTACATACTCAAACAATATAAAAGGGTATCCATGAGTTTATTATTTGAAATACTAGAACAATGAAAAAGACGAAATATCACTGCATTCGAACATTGGGTTCAAAAATAGAAAAGCTAAAACAAAGTACCTTAATATTCTGTTAATCTCTACATAGGCGACCTTAGCCAGTTCACCTATGTGAATGGGGTTAGTGGCGGTCTCCCTTAAAGTGGTCGCATTCATCGTCCATGAATCATCGCTAAAGATACGATTACAGCATCAGCATTACGTCACACAGACCGAAGCATTATTGGAATCTCAAAACCAAAAAAGTTTGATACAAAATTGAATCGGTTAAAATGAACCGATGTATGTAATGCTTGCATATTGCATTTCCCTCATTGGGATGTAGTCCTTGCCACATCTTAACAGAGGAGGTGGAAATAACAAAAGCCGCTCACAAGGAGGAAAAAAACTAGCATAACAAAAAGAGGACTTAATAAAAACGTAACCCTAACAAAATAAACAAACCTGACATGAGAGAAAGCAATCCTTTCTGAGTCGAGGCTTGGCACGACCATTCGAGGAAACAAACAAGACCAACTGACACAGGACTATTTAAACTTGAGGGGAGTGGGACAGGAAACCATCAGGGGCGGGGCAGACGCTGACGATGGCGGGACAAACACACAAGGGGAGGAAGAAACAGGGCCTGAAATGAAAGACGAGAGGTAAGTACAAAATAAAACAGGAAGTGACAAAATACATGAACATAACTAACACATTTGACGAGACGCAACCCACCCCATCATCAATGGCATCAGAGTGCCTTTAATGCAAAGGAAGTGCCTAGAACTAAACCGCCACTTCGGATAAGGATTGAGAAAGTCATGCAGCCCAGCGGGTATTGTCTATTGTGTAGAAAACCATCCACCAATCATCCATGTTTTACCATCCATAGTTCAGCACCTGCCAGCCTCGACTGCAATATTAAAGGCCTTTTAACCGTTTTTTCCGCAGTCTGGAAATGTGCCAACGTCTAGTGGATTGTGTTGAAAGGGCCGTTGTGTGTTCAGAAGCTCAGTATGCTGTAACCTCCAAGTGTCGCATCACCTCGAAACTCCCGTTAAAGAACACACAATACATTTGAAACACGAGCAGTGCAGGTGTTAAATACCGTCTAAAGCTTTAGTTATCTGACCTGCTTTACCTTCATGCCTCTATGAAGTTATCTGCCAAGGGAACTTTGTTTGAAAGCGTTTCACAGTTTGCCAAACGTACCCATTAAGTTGTCCATGATGTTCTCTTACGGTTCAGCCGAGGTGGCGCCTTCAATCACAGGTGTTAGTTCGGGGAGAGGAGTGCGTGTATGTCTGTTGAAAAAAGGGCGAGGATGGCTGAAGAGAACACAAAATCCATTCCAGTCAAGCACGTCCATCATAATCTCACTTTAGCTTGAAACATGCTGGGTGAACGACTATCAGGATAAGTGTCGGAGGAAAATCTCGGACTAGGCTATAACTTATTAACTTTCTTCATGATTACAATTCAACAGACGTACATCAAAGTCCGAGCAGACCCCGGGATCATACTGCCGAACAAACGTGGTCCTTCTCGTCCCTTATTGGTTGACCCTGGTGAAGGACGACGAACCACCTCCCAGTTCCTTTGGCGTTTGCATTTACCTACACTTCCGCACACGTGACCGTACCTCTTTGCCCTGGAGGCGTTCCGTCACATCGACCGCGTCTTGACCTTCACCAGAGTTCACTGTCTAGTGAGGGGAGTTTTACCACTGGTCTCTTTCCCAGTTGTAACCTCGCATCTCATTCACTTCAGGCAATGTGAATAATAATGAAGTTCTGACAGTGTACACACCCTAACATTACACTATTATTATACCAAGCATTATAGCACTATACTGCGAACACTCATCATTCCCCATTATGTTCAAACAATGACTACAACATAAGATTCTAACATGAAATACTGAGTTCAGTGGTAAGTAGGGTTGGGTATCGTTTGAATTTCCACGATTCCGATTCCGATTCTACTTTTCGATTCCGGTTCTTAACGGTTCTCGATTCCGATTCTTTGAGGGGCAGGGTAAAAAAATGATACATGCTTCTTCCACCAAAAAAATTACATTTATTCGAGAAACTTTTACACAGGTTAGTTTAAAGTAATATTCACATTAATCAGTCTGTTTATATTCACTGCTATGTAACTTTAACCTGAGAACCCCTGAAGCTACAACAGTTCAACTTTTAAAAACAGTTCTTGTTGAGAAAAACAAGCATATCTGCCTTCTCAGGCATACCGGGAAGAAATGTTTGAACATTTTGAAGTAAAATGCTTCAATCTGGTGCACACGCAGAATTACTAGAGACTAGATCTAGGGGGTACAACTCCTAAACACCCATATGAAAAAGATCGGTTTACATTTGAATAATTAAATAACAAATAGCCTACATGTAATGCATTTTATTTTTGTTGTTCATTCATATCTTATTTTACTATTTTATTTATGCATATCTTTTTATCTCTCCAGTTTACTGTCCTATAGTATACATTGGAATGATTTCAAACCTGTTTTATCCCAATAATTATAAAGGAGTGCCTTGGAAATATGTGTTTACATAAATTGTGATCAAAACGTTTGAGACCCACTCAGATAACTTAGACTAAAGTGAACTATCTAAACACTGCGAGTCCTTCACCTCACTGAGCTGTAGTTATCAGCCTCTCAGTCTGACTGGAGAGGACTCTCCCTCCACATCATTGTAGAAACATCTTCTTCTTCCGTAAGAGCAGCTAGCACCAGATGCTAATAACAACAGCGCCGGTTCCAGTGCACCCTCGTGAGCTGCGGTTGCCAGATAAGCCAACATCCCCCATTTTCATCACTTGCAGCGCCCATCGTACAGGGCAAATGAAAAGTGTAACCGGGGTGAAAAGGGTGTTACATTTACTTAATTATGAATGTTGTTACATCAAGGCCGAAAATTAGGATGAGCCCCAACGGTCAAAACATTTATTTTTTCTCCCAGAGCTGTCAGCGCAGCGCCTCCACAGATCTGGCGCCCTAGGCGAACATTTATAATGCCAGTGCGACAGGCCGGCCCTGGTCTCAGGTTACGCTGTAGGAAATGTAGATACAACGCTACATTTCCCGCCCCGCTGCAGTCATGCAGTAGGCTACGGAGAGCGGCGAGAAACATTTCCTCAGGAATCGAAAAGCGGAACCGAAATTCACATTTCTAAATGATACCGTTGGAATCGAAATGTTGGAACCCATTTACTCGGTACCCAACCCTAGTGGTAAGTGAGACTGACATGAGAGAAAAGGAGATGAAAGATGGAATATCTGGCAAAGTGAGGAAGACGAGAGCAAGACTCGAAAGGAAGACAGAAAGCAATAATTATCTTCAAACAAACGTCTAGACAGAAAGTGAGTGGGAGATTAGAGAGATGGAGTGATGCTGCGAGACAGAGGTCTGCCCGTCCTTTCCACCTCGGTGAATATCACCTGTGTCTGTCAACACAGCGTTGCCATTAACCAGCTTTAATGATGCTTACACACACACACACACACACACACACACACACACACACACACACACACACACACACACACACACACACACACTAGGAGATGCTTTATATCAGAGTATGAGCGCGTGTGAGACTAATTGGACATTGATTACGCCTTCAACCTTTTTCATAAACATTACATCGTGCAGGTATTACATTGTGAGTTGCTCTATACCCTGCAAAGGCTTTGATCAGGTTTTTAAGTGGATTTAACACTAGAACCGCTGCTGTTTTTTGATTGTATGTCACTTTTTTCAATAGAATATTAAAGTCTCCCAGTCCGTGACTTGTCCTGAAAGGGTGTTATGTAGCACCCTCTGTTGTTCACAATGGTCAATATGAAGTCAGATTGAAAAAAATCGCCAAAAGAAATGCCATTTATACCCATATCCGCCAGCGGGTAATATTTACCTCATAGAAAATGCAGCGTAAACATGACATGTTGCTATAGCAACGCCTGTTGTCAGTTCCATATAGAGAGATTTATAGATAGATAGTTATAGATGGATTTGTACCTAAACAAAACACAAGTCTAACACCAAGCGTTTAAATCAGCACTGGTGGCCATATTTTATACGTCATGCTATCTGCGCAAACTATATCATATGAAAAGCTGAGAGTCCACAGATTCTATTGGTATAAGTTGATCAAATCAACACTCTCTGTTCTGTATGATAAATAAAAGAACATTGTACCTTGAAAATCAATAGCGGGTACATTTGACCCGTAGGCGGTTCGAGTGTTGAATATGATTGGATCCGTGTATTTGAAATGAACAAAACAGTTTGCCACTTTAAATTGCTTAAAATCGCATCGCAGCGAGACAAGGAGAGAATACACACGTTCAACAGCAAGTGAGAGACTACCATTGCCAGTGAGCTAACACAAACTGTATTTAACGATGTAGACACTGGATGCAATTGAAAGCTGACCGTGAATACTTCTTCTCAAACTTCAGTAACATAGTTCCAGGTGGTTGGAAGTGCTTGGCCATTGTATGACTGCTAGCATCGGTTTGGAAGTATGAGAGTGGTGACTGATGAACAATGACATTACAACATGGTGTCTCCACGTACGTCCCAGTGATCGGGCCGATGGGGCAGGCACACTTAAAAGCCACCTATTATGCAAAATCCACTTGTTCATGTCCTTTATACATAAACATGTGCGTCTCCTCTGTGTAAAGATATTTGGAAAGTTTCAGGAACAAATATTCTCTCTTCTGTCCTGATCCATTTATATAAAAAGCTGAAAATGAGCTGATTGACTTTGTGATGTCACAATTATTATTATTTTATTGTGCAACCATTAGCCAATGACTAACCAATGGGTGACCCCCGCCCATCTTACCACCATTGTGTTTTTTAAACCTATCATCTCGCAGAGGGGCGTGGCCAGCAGCAGCTCATTAGCATTTAAAGCTACAGACACAGAATCAGCACTGTTGCTACAATGCATGGTCTATTTGGTGTTTCAAGCCAATCACTCAGAGACATGTTTTGTATATATCTGAGAGCTGTAATATATTGTTGTTATTGTTATATTGTTGACAAAGAGTATAATAGGGGACCTTTAAGTTTCCCTTAACGCCTGCCTCCAATCTGCTCCGTCACGTCCGGTCTTGGTTCAGAGGGAAATGAAGTCTGGCTGTGAATTACGGGTTAGGGTTTGAACTTGTTAATGTGATTATGTCTTTCACGCGTTAAGGTTTCCTTATTATTATTCTGCTGTAAAGTTGAGCATTTCAACATGGAGAGCGTTCCTTTTGAAGCCAGCCTCAACTGGCCTTTTGAGACCTCGGCATGGGCTTCGATGCTCAGCCCTGGAGGCAGCTGCTGGATGGAAACCACCTATCCTCACACTGTGTTGAACCCTCCTTGAGGGATGGGTCTTCAAAAAGATACCCCCTCATTTGGAGTTTTAATGATGGCGGTGGAGAGTGCTTTCAGACCCCTTCAAACCCTCCCATAGAGTCTTCAGTTCAGTGGGGTTCAGATTTCATCAAATCATTTACCCAATGCTTCTCTCTTGGAACGTTTCTCCACTCATTTATTTAGGTTTTTGCCTTCAATCTGTTGCCTGGCCTTTTTTACTTCTGAAGAACTAAACCACCTACACACGCGGGTCATTTCAGGCTGCATGTCCTGTGGCAGCAGAGTATGACCAAGACGTGTCTTTCCCTCCTGTCCTGAGCAGACCAGTCACTCATCCTATTCTCTATTGAGTCAGTGAACTGGAACGGCTGGAGAGAGCTCCTGCTGTGCTCAATGCATGACTGTCCGCCAACCCCCGTCTCCCCGTTCACCTCTCTTTCTCTAAGCCGCTATCTCCCCCCTACACTCTTTTTCTCTCCGTCATCAATCCTACTGACATGATTTCTTCCACCATCATTACCTGTCCTTTTTTTTCTTTCAATCAGTCCTTTCCTCTGTCCGCTACATTCAAAAAATAAATCCTCACCTTCTCGTCTTCTGTCTTTTCTCGAAGGCTGTCTTTGTTCATGCTTCTGCAAAGTGAGTTAGGTGCAACACACAGAGGCGATGTTTCGTTTTCTTGAAGCTTAAGAAAGACATATGGTGTGAGAGACTTCCGGTGGCACCACGTAAGACTCACGGTTCTGTGCTCCGGATTTAGTGCTCTACCGAACGATATATTTATCAAAACTCGGCAAATGAACGCCCAACTACACTCTGAATATGAGCTCCTGAAAAAACAACTAGAAATCAGAAATCATCTAAGAACGAGAAGAAATCAATGATAACAACTACTGCTAGCATTAGCGCGCCTAGCATGGCTACGTCTGACATAGCAAGCAAAGCAGGGGGTGCTGCTAAGACGAGCACGAGGACATTCTACGATCAATAGAGAAGTCGAACCGAGAAGTACGAGGGGAAATTCAACTGATGAGAGAAGATGTAAAATAATTCAAAAATAACAAAACTGGAGAAGAGGGTCGTTGACGCGGGAAGGCGTATCGGTGCCACGGAGGAGAAGGCCGCGACCCACAGAGCCGTTAGCTTTCTACTGCAACAAGAAGCGGAGCTCATGGAAAGATGTGAGGACCTCCAGAACCGGGCGAGAAGACAACATCTGCGACTGTATCAGATCCTCGAAGGCTCGGAGGGAAGGGATATGGTGGCCTTTATTAAGAAGCTACTTCCAACCCTCACCCTCACTACCGCTGAAGGAAGACGACATCAGAATCGACCGCGCCCATACGACCCAGTCTCACGGCATGTAATCTGTTGATTCGCGTTCACCAACAGAACGATTTTAAAAGCAATGTATTTCTATTGGCAGTGTGTTTCGTGCCTGCGTCTTTTTGTCCGGTCGGGTCCTGGAACACCGGAAGCTGTGGGGTTCATAAAAACAACTCAATATCAAGCCACGATTATTGTTTTTATTTTAAATCGTATAATGTCGGGCTTTTGGCTCAGAGCCTCAGGATACTGACATCTGTATTTTAAATCTTTTTTTCCTTCTAATTTGTTATTCTGTTCTAAATAACACGCTGTTATTTACTCGCCAATATCCTTGCTTTTATTTATTTACAAACAGCTCTTTGAAATGGAACGAAACCACGGCAGGAAAACTGGACTCGAACGGGTCGTGGTCGTGTGTAATGGGGCAAGAAGAGGAATCAAATTATAAAGCAAAAACATAAAAGTCTACAGATAAATAACTTGAGTTGTGATGTGTCTGTATGTGTGAAGGTGAGTGAGGGCACTCGATATCCCCTCCCCAGGTGGTTAGTGATGGGGTACTCTCAGACGCCCGCACTCATTTCTTAAGGAGCCCTTCAGCGGCCGCTTGAGCGTGGAGCCGTTTGGAAAGGCCTAATTCAAGGCGGGTGATCGTGCTCAAGATGGCGGCGGCATGCTGTGCTTTTTCACACTTTGATAGAGACAAAAGTTTGACTTCCATCTTGATGGAGAGAGAAAAGCTTCGCCCCAAACAGAGTCACGCTGCTGGCCCTGAAGCAGCAGCAGGAGACACGATGTGATGGTGGGGGCGGGCGGCAGTCCTGCCCGGCTCAGCTGCAGCTTCTCAGCGTCTTACACTTTGAGCAGAAGAGAGCAGCGTACTCCGTGAAAACATTCCTTTCTTTGTTTGTGAGACCATAGATTTAAAAGTAAAGCATTAAAGTGAGTTTCTATATAACTGTTATGACCATGTGTCTGATATATCTAGTTAGCTCAAAGAAAACAGGTATATTGTGATATCAATTATTTAGGACTTCCATTTGATTACAATTTGGCCCAAGAACTACTTGGTTGAGGCTCGGGAATATTTAGTGTTGGGTCTAAATAAGGGCTCTCTCGCGATTCACCAGGAACCACGTAAGTGAGGCCCAAGGTTCCTCCCGTAACACAGTGTGGACGTTTAGAAACGTATCGCACTGACTGGACACCAACAAGATCTGTCTTAGGTGACCTTTGAGACCATGAGTACACTCATAACCCCGTGCTAAAGGTTTGAGAAGAAGACATGTATTTTCCATCAACTCCTCTCTTCCATCCTGATGCACTTCCTGTATCCTGTCTTTCTTTTTCACGTCACTTGTTAGACGCTTTTATCCAAAGCGACTAACACACTCAGTACTGTGGACAACCCCACAGGAGCACTTTGGGGTGAAGTGTCTCAGGGACACGACGACATGCTGCCTGCAGTGGGGTTTGAACCTGCTATCCCCTGGTCCGAAGTCCACTGAGCCACAGCCACCCTGTCTTGTTGTCTCACATTTATTAGTTTAACCTAGAAACTACACTGCTGCTGCTGCTGCTGCTGCGTGCGTGCGTGCGTGCGTGTGTGCGTGCGTGTGTGTGTGTGTGTGTGTGTGTGTGTGGTAGAATTAGAGGTCCGTCACGATGAAGCTAGCGTGGCTAATGAATGACAGTTCTAAGCCGTGTTGTGTGGACTGCCTTCATAGGAACCCACTTCAGTGATCTCCCTCTGCAGTGGAAGCAAGAAGGAAGCGTCTGCCACAAAGCAAGCTGTGCCTCTGGCATGTGGAGCACCGTGCTTTGTGAAGTGAGGAAAGTGCTGATATTTTCTTTGAGGAAGATCTTAAATGTGTCAAAAGGATACTTCATAACACGCGCACACACAATGGAAATGTTCAGATGAACAATGTTGAGCAGCAGAAATAAAGGTATATATATTATCATTGCTTTTCTTTCAGGGCCGAGCGATCTGTTTTCCAAAAGGACTGTCTGCACTTCCTTTCTGTTTTCGCCGACTTAAAGAAGAAGAAGCTGGTTCCCGTTTCTTCTTGTGTTCCCTGCTTCACAGCTGCTGTTCTTTTGCGTCCTTACAAAGCCAGCTTGTTGTCGCACAACATTCGAGTCAACATGTTATGCATCCTCTCCATTTCTCTTGGCGTCTTTAAAGCAGCTTCATCCATTTTTAAAAAACAAGATAAACACAGGCTAACAGGGCGTCTTCCAGCAGCATGTCTTGAGGAACCCAGGCTGACACTGCGTGCACATGCTGTATAGAAACAACATTAGAATGGGTGGGTTCAGTGAACATGGACGAGGTTTAAAGGGAACAGTTTGTGGAGAAGTTTTAAACTGAGCAACGACAGAGATCAGATGTATTCCCCAGTAGAAGGTTCTGTATATTCTCTCTCTCACTCCTTTGAGAAACAGCACTGCATTACAAGAGCGAGGGTTTTCTCTTTCTCCCGTCCACTCGCGGGTTCTTAAAAGGCTCTGGCCTCCCGGCAAGCCACTTTATCTTCAAGTATGCAGAGCCCTGTGAAGCCAGAGGAAGCAGGAAGTTAATGATTCAGCTCCGTCTTATCTTCTGGCGAGAACATCTTCAACGGTCCACTTTGTGATTCGTCTATCGTTGAAGTCTTGGACATTCATCTTTTACTGGGAAGTTAAAAGTGACTTTCTATGTAACCCTCACGAAGTGGCCCGCCCTGCAAAGACGACGAGAGATTAACTTCCTTTTGGGAATCTTGTGATAGCATATCATTCTGCAACAAAAGATTCACTGGTTGTATTTATTTATAGAAGGCCGTGCATACAAAAGCATTCGTCTCAGCAAAGAGAAGAGATTATAGCTAACAGAACATTTCCATCCGTGGTCCTCGGGCAGATCAGAACCACCAATACACACATAACAACACGGCGTGCTCTCCGTCAGTCAGACCATTTCAAACTTATTTAAGTAGCTCAATACATTAATACACTTACATGATCTCAGTCAGTCAAATTATTACAACGCCTGATTTAAATACAGGTTACGTCATGGATGCATTTCCTATGGGGTTAGAAGAAGGACAACGTGAAGCCGTGTGTTATGGGAGTGTGGCAGAACGAAGCACCCGAGGTGGAAACTACCAGATGAACCACGTGTTGTTCAGTCTGGCCTCTAGCACGGAGCTGGGATTGTGAAAAGCCATTTACAATGCCATTATCGTCCATTAACTTACGCCTGTTTGGTCTCCGAATGGACCTGCTCCAGCCGAGGTGGGGGATGGTTAGCTCGAGGGTGTCTTTGTGCAGGGCAAGCTTAAATCAGATGAAGCTCTTTCATGTTGTTTACCAATGTTGTCCAGAGCTTAAGCAACACATACTGTGTCTACGCAGGTTAACTAGAGTAGTTACACTCTGAGATAATCGAGAGGGACATCACGTGGTGTGGCCTGGCAGATGGCTGTTGATATCACACCACGTGAGCCTCAGCTGTCCTGCATAGCGTGCTGCCGGTGCTAACGTGCTAATGATGATGTTCGCTCTGTGGAGATGAGGAGATGTCCATGTTTTGTTCCACAACATAAAACCAGCAGTGAATACTACACTTAAGAATGTCCCACGCTATTATGTGTCATCAAAACGGCGGATGCTAGTAAGTCCACACGTACCTCAGCAGTGGCGATGTGCAGGTGTTTCTTCATACATTACGCTTTTTACCGAACCAAGATTACAAAGTGGTGTTAATGTGTGTAGCGCCCCCTGCTGAACAAAGTGTATTATATATGTAACACATAAACCCGCACCGCCTTCTTTCATCTTCGGAACATCTCCAGACTTGATTACTGCTTCCGACTGGCCGTCCCATCAAGCTCCTCAAGAGACTGCAGATAATCCAGAACTCTGCTGCCCGCACCAACTCATCCGACCACATCCCCCCACTCTCACTCAGCTACACTGGCTTCCTGTACGCTACCGTATTGACTACAAAAACATTCCACTCAGATACAAAGCTGTCCATCACCTTCCCCCCATCTACATCTCCGACCTCCTTCAGGAGTACACCCCCTCCCGCACCCTCCGCTCTTCGTCCGTAGGACTTCTCACCGTCCCAAGCTCTCGCCTCAAAACCATGGGTGCTCGAGCTTTCAGCTGCTCGGCTCCCAGACTCTGGAGCTCCCTGCCACGACGCATCCGACATTCAAAACCCACCTGTTCAAACTGGCATGTTCTCTATAATCTGTACCCTGTGTCCTTTAGTGTCCTTTAGTGTCCTTCTATAGTCCATTTCCTGTTGTTTGTCTTGTCTTACCCCGGCTGATACTTCACTAAATCCAAAATAAATGTATTATTATTATGTGTGTTTGCCACAGATCTTATTTTCTGCTATATATCAAAATCCAATTGCCTTTTGTCAGAGAGCCCTTGTGATGCTAACTTCCGGGCACGGCCTAGAACTCAACATTGCTGCACCACTCTATGGAGAGAAATATTTAAACCGTACTATTTAAACCTTAATTTGCGCTCTCAGGAGATTCACGTCAGATGTTGTGTACAGGCAAGTGATTTGTATTTCAATCAGGAGAGACTTCATTTTGCTTAAAGAACATTTATTGACACATGTCATGACAACCCGGGCTCACGGCATTTCGTGTTATAGTCACGAAATGAATCTATTGATAAAAGCAATGTAAATAATAACAAATACAGGTTTCAGTCTTCTGACACAGAACGATTTAGAAGCAATGTATTTCTATTGGTAGTATGTTTCGTGCCTGCACCAAATAATAACAATTTAAAAGGATTTTATTTTTTTAAATACAGATTTCAGTATTTCCATTTCTAGCCCCATGTCACAATGCACATGTTCTGTCTGTGTTGGTGTTTTTCTTGTCTTTGGGTTTCCTGTCTTATTGTGTTAAGTGTTCACCCCCGTTTCCTGCCTGTCTGCTTCCCTCCCTGATTACCCGATTGTGTTCACCTGTTGTCCTTGTGTTTCTCCTCCCCTGCCCGGCTGTTTCTCGTTGTCATGATTACCCCTTCTTGTATTTAGTCTTGTCTCTGTCTGTGTTCAGTGTTGGGTCGTTGTTTGTTGGTGACGGAGTTCACCGGAGAGTGTTCTGTTCTGTATCCTTGGAATAAAGGGTTTCTCTAAGAGTTATCTGCATTTGGGTCCTGCTTCCTTCACTCGACCGTGACAGAATGACCCAACCCGAAATGGACCCAGCAGACGATCCTTTTGAGGTGGAGCTGCAACAGTTTTCTTTTCCTTTGAGATGTTGCCACGATTGGTGGAAGGAAGCGTCCAGTGTTCGGCTGAAGGAGGCCGCCCTGGTAGAGGCGCACCGGTTGGCGATGGAGAAGCCCGACTTGGTGAAATACTTGCCTGACTGGATGTTGGACTTCCTCTGGAGGTGTGATTTCCAGCCTGCTGACTACAGACGTCTCGGAGTGGTCCGTCTGGGGTCAACCCATGCTTCTTCCCCAGTTCCTGCTCCTGTTCTGGAGTCATGTGCTGGAACTCGTCAGGCTTATGGAGGCCCACGGAGCATTCAGGCGGCTGCTAAGAGGAGTCGTCGCAAGACCAGACACGGAGCCCGGGCGCCAGCAGCCATGGTTCCAGCCTCAGTCCGGGCCCCAGCAGCCATGGTTCCAGTCCCAGTACGGGCCCCAGCAGCCATGGTTCCAGTCCCAGTACGGGCCCCAGCAGCCATGGTCCCAGTCCCAGTACGGGCCCCAGCAGCCATGGTCCCAGTCCCAGTACGGGCCCCAGCAGCCATGGTTCCAGTCCCAGTACGGGCCCCAGCAGCCATGGTTCCAGTCCCAGTACGGGCCCCAGCAGCCATGGTTCCAGTCCCAGTACGGGCCCCAGCAGCCATGGTTCCAGTCCCAGTACGGGCCCCAGCAGCCATGGTTCCAGTCCCAGTACGGGCCCCAGCAGCCATGGTTCCAGTCCCAGTACGGGCCCCAGCAGCCATGGTTCCAGTCCCGGTCCCAGCAGCCATGGTTCCTGCCCCAGTGCAGGCTCCCGCAGCCATGTTTCCGGCTCCGAGGCCGGCCCCAGCGGCTATGGTCCCGGCTCCGGGAGCGCCCTATACGGCCGTGTTTCTGGCGTCGAAGCTGGATCTTATAGACAGGATTCTGGCTTCAACAGCCATGATTCTGGCTTCAAATCCGGTCCCTGCAGCCATGGTTTCAGCCCCAGTTCTGGCCCCAGCAGCCATGGTTCCGACCCCAGCTGCCTTGGTTCCAGACCCAGAGCTGGTCCCAGCTGCCACAGTCCCATCTCGGGTTCCCTCCTCTGGTTCCTCCTCGAGTCCCCTCTTTGGGTTCCCTCTCGAGTTCCCTCTCGAGGTCCCTCCTCTAGTCCCCTCTTTAGTCTCTGTTCGAGTCCCCTCTCTGTTTCCATCTCAAGTTCCCTCTCCAGTTCCCCCTCGAGTCCCCTCTCGAGTTCCCTCCTTTAGGCCCTCCTCTAGTCCCTCCTCGAGTCCCCTCTCTAGTTCCCCTCTCTAGTTACTCTTCTAGTCCCTCCTCTAGTCTCTCCTCTAGTCCCCTCTTTAGTCTCTGTTTCCATCTCCAGTTCCCTCTCGAGTTCCCTCCTTTAGTCCCTCCTCGAGTCCCCTCTCTAGTTTCCCTCTCGAGTTCCCTTCTCTAGTTACTCATCTAGTCCCTCCTCTAGTCCCCTCTTTAGTCTCTGTTCGAGTCCCCTCT
Organism: Pseudochaenichthys georgianus; assembly: GCF_902827115.2. NCBI lineage: Eukaryota > Metazoa > Chordata > Actinopteri > Perciformes > Channichthyidae > Pseudochaenichthys > Pseudochaenichthys georgianus. The sequence continues at coordinate 44,977,775 of NC_047512.1, forward strand.
CTGTTTCCATCTCAAGTTCCCTCTCCAGTTCCCCCTCGAGTCCCCTCCTTTAGTCCCTCCTTTAGGCCCTCCTCTAGTTCTCCTCTAGTCCCCTCTGTAGTCCCTTCTCGAGTCCCCTCTCTGTTTCCATCTCCAGTTCCCTCTCGAGTTCCCTCCTTTAGTCCCTCCTCGAGTACTCATCTAGTCCCTCCTCTAGTCTCTCCTCTAGTCCCCTCTTTAGTCTCTGTTCGAGTCCCCTCTCTGTTTCCATCTCAAGTTCCCTCTCCAGTTCCCCCTCGAGTCCCCCCTCGAGTTCCCTCCTTTAGTCCCTCCTTTAGGCCCTCTAGTCCCTCCTCGAGTCCCCTCTCTAGTTCCCCTCTCGTGTTCCCTTCTCTAGTCCCCTCTGGAGTCCCCACTCCAGTCTCCTCTCGAGCCCCCTCTCAAGTCTCCGCTCGAGTTCCCTCTCCATTCCCTATTCAAGCCCCTACGCAAGTGTCGTTGGAGGTTCCTCTGGGGGTCCTGCCAACCCTGTGTCCTGTCCCGTTGGAGGTCCCGCCGTCTACTCCCCTGCCGGGGGTCCTGCCAACCCTGTGTCCTGTGCCGTTGGAGGTCCCGCCGTCTACTCCCCTGCCGGGGGTCCTGCCAACCCTGTGTCATGTGCCGTTGGAGGTCCCGCCGTCTACTCCCCTGCCGGGGGTCCTGCCAACCCTGTGTCCTGTGCCGTTGGAGGTCCCGCCGTCTACTCCCCTGCCGGGGGTCCTGCCAATCCTGTGTCGTTGGAGGTCCCGCCGTCTACTCCCCTGCCGGGGGTCCTGCCAACCCTTTCTCCTGTCCCGTTGGAGGTCCCACCGTCTACTCCCCTGCCGGGGGTCCTGCCAGCCCTGTGTCCTGTGCCGTTGGAGGTCCCGCCGTCTACTCCCCTGCCGGGGGTCCTGCCAACCCTGTGTCCTGTGCCGTTGGAGGTCCCGCCGTCTACTCCCCTGCCGGGGGTCCTGCCAACCCTGTGTCCTGTGCCGTTGGAGGTCCCGCCGTCTACTCCCCTGCCGGGGGTCCTGCCAACCCTGTGTCATGTGCCGTTGGAGGTCCCGCCGTCTACTCCCCTGCCGGGGGTCCTGCCAATCCTGTGTCGTTGGAGGTCCCGCCGTCTACTCCCCTGCCGGGGGTCCTGCCAACCCTTTCTCCTGTCCCGTTGGAGGTCCCACCGTCTACTCCCCTGCCGGGGGTCCTGCCAGCCCTGTGTCCTGTGCCGTTGGAGGTCCCGCCGTCTACTCCCCTGCCGGGGGTCCTGCCAACCCTGTGTCCTGTGCCGTTGGAGGTCCCGCCGTCTACTCCCCTGCCGGGGGTCCTGCCAGCTCTGTGTCCTGTGCCGTTGAAGGTCCCGCCGTCTACTCCGCTGCCGGGGGTCCTGCCAGCTCTGTGTCCTGTGCCGTTGGAGGTCCCGCAGAATACTCCCCTGCCGGGGGTCCTGCCAACCCTGTGTCCTGTGCCGTTGGAGGTCCCGCCGTCTACTCCCCTGCCGGGGGTCCTGCCAACCCTGTGTCGTTGGAGGTCCCGCCGTCTACTCCCCTGCCGGGGGTCCTGCCAACCCTGTGTCGTTGGAGGTCCCGCCGTCTACTCCCCTGCCGGGGGTCCTGCCAACATTTTCTCCTGTCCCGTGGGAGGTCCCGCAGAAGACTCTTCTGCCGGGGGTCCTGCCAACCCTATATCCCGTGCCGTTGGAGGTGCTACCGGGGGCCCTGCCAGCCCCATGTCCATCACCGGTCTCGCCGGGGTTCCTGCCAACTCCTGGTCCTTTTCCGTGGGGGATCCTGCCGAAGCCTGTCCGACCGGCTCCGGTTTCCGTCCGCCCGAGACCCCTTCCTGGTTCTCTGCCTTGTCCCCGGGCAGTCCGCCCGAATCCCCCTTTTTGGACTGTACCTTGCCCCCCGGGCCGTCCGCCCGAGACCCCTTCCTGGTCCTCCGCTGTGTTCCTGGGCTGTCAGCCCAAGACCCGTCCTCCGGACCCCCTCCGCCCACCCTGCTTGGGGTTTTGGACTTTTTTTTTTTTGTTTTTTTTAGGGACGTCTGGAATCCGTCCCTTGAGGGGGGGGTTCTGTCACAATGCACATGTTAGGTCACGCTTGTAGTTTTGTCTGTGTTGGTGTTTTTCTTGTCTTTGGGTTTCCTGTCTTATTGTGTTAAGTGTTCACCCCCGTTTCCTGCCTGTCTGCTTCCTGTCTGTTTCCCTCCCTGATTACCCGATTGTGTTCACCTGTTGTCCTTGTGTTTCTCCTGCCCTGCCCGGCTGTTTCTCGTTGTCATGATTACCCCTTCTTGTATTTAGTCTTGTCTCTGTCTGTGTTCAGTGTTGGGTCATTGTTTGTTGGTGACGGAGTTCACCGGAGAGTGTTCTGTTCTGTATCCTTGGAATAAAGGGTTTCTCAAGAGTTATCTGCATTTGGGTCCTGCTTCCTTCACTCATCCGTGACACCCCATTTCTTTTCCTTGTGGACGGCAAAAAAACTCTGACATCATAAAAGGGTTAAGGTTAGGGTAAGATATTGAGTAAGAACATGTTTTATGAACCCCACAGCTTCCGGTCTTCAAAGACCCGACCGGACAAAAAGACGCAGGCACGAAACACACCAATAGAAATACATTGCTTTTCAAATCGTTCTCTGTGACACGGAAAATTTTTTGGTGAACACGAATCAATAGATTACATTAATTTCGTGACTATAACACGAAATGCCGTGAGACTGGGTTGCATATGACACGTGTTAAGTCTTTGGCGATTAGACCAGATCCTGAAATGGTATATCTAAAGGGGAAATGCAGCCGTGAGCAGATAGGGACCCCCCGGGTCTAGACTCTGGTGATGATCTGGATTTGATGAGGAGATAATAATAATAATACATTTTATTTGTAGGCGCCTTTCATGACACCCAAGGACACCGTACAATTTAAAAATAACTAAATAAAATAAAAGCTAAGAGGCAACAGAACAAGATAAAAACACAAACAGGAAGTCATGGAGGAGACAGTCAAGTGGACACAAATGAAACATATAATGGGGGCACTACAGTGAGTAGGCAGATTTGAACAGGTGGGTTTTTAATTGGGATTTGAACATGGTGATTGTGTCTGACCGTCGGATGTGCGGGGGGAGGGAGTTCCAGAGTCTGGGAGCAGTGCAGCTAAAAGCCCGAGCACCCATGGTGACGAGGCGTGGGGTGGGGGCGGGCAGCAGACCAGCAGAGGAGGAGCGGAGGGAGCGAGAGGGGGTGTACTCCTGAAGGAGGTCAGCCAGATGGGGGGGGCCAGGTTATGTAGGGCTTTGAAGTTGATACGGGATTGAACAGGGAGCCAGGGGAGCTGGATGAGGATGATGTGGAGGCCTTGGTGCCGGTGATGATCCGGGCTGCGGAGTTCTGTATGATTTGTAGTTTTCGGATGGGGAGGAGGCGGAGGATGAAAGGAGGCGGATGGGGAGGAGGTGGATGGAGAGGAGGCGGAGGATGAAAGGAGGCGGATGGGGAGGAGGTGGATGGAGAGGAGGCAGAGGATGAAAGGAGGCGGAGGATGAAAGGAGGTGGATGGGGAGGAGGTGGATGGAGAGGAGGCGGAGGATGAAAGGAGGCGGATGGGGAGGAGGTGGATGGAGAGGAGGCGGAGGATGAAAGGAGGCGGATGGGGAGGAGGTGGATGGAGAGGAGGTGGATGATGAAAGGAGGCGGATGGGGAGGAGGTGGATGGAGAGGAGGCGGAGGATGAAAGGAGGCGGATGGGGAGGAGGTGGATGGAGAGGAGGCGGAGGATGAAAGGAGGCGGATGGGGAGGAGGTGGATGGAGAGGAGGCGGAGGATGAAAGGAGGTGGATGGAGAGGAGGCGGAGGATGAAAGGAGGTGGAGGATGAAAGGAGGTGGATGGGGAGGAGGTGGATGGAGAAGGATGAAAGGAGGCGGAGGATGAAAGGAGGTGGATGGGGAGGAGGTGGATGGAGAGGAGGCGGAGGATGAAAGGAGGTGGATGGGGAGGAGGCGGATGGAGAGGAGGCGGAGGATGAAAGGAGGCGGATGGGGAGGAGGTGGATGGAGAGGAGGCGGAGGATGAAAGGAGGTGGATGGGGAGGAGGCGGATGGAGAGGAGGCGGAGATGAAGGAGAGGAGGCGGAGGATGAAAGGAGGCGGATGGGGAGGAGGCGGGACAACCTGGAATCACAGCTGACTGCAGGAGAGAGGAGAACCATTGAAAGTGTGGCTGCAGCGCAGTGATTGGCTGCTGGAGACCGAGGTGAATGTAACGGGCTGAAGACACCGTGATGAGCTGGTTATAAGCAGCTGTGGCGGGAACGGAGTGACCCGGTCTTCCTGAAAGAACTTGAGCTTCAGTTCCTCCCAAAGACACTCGTAGTGTTTCAGTCAGTTGCTGTTGGCAGAGACGACAGTGATGTGTGTGTGTGTGTGTGTGTGTGTGTTGTGTGTGTGTGTGTGTGTGTGTGTGTGTGTGTGTGTGTGTGTGTGTGTGTGTGTGTGTGTGTGTGTGTGTGTGTGTGTGTGTGTGTCCACTGAATATGTCTCAACTGGGTTCATATCAGCAGAGAATGGCTGAAGGCGCTAACGTTGTTATGACCTCCTGAGCATGTCGCTATTCTTTATGTCCGACTGTGGCAGCCCGTTAATGAGGCGACGGGGGAGAGAAGAGAACATGAGAAGGAGGAGGGAACCAACAAGTACATTTTAGGAGATGCTTTCCAATCTCTTTTGAAGCGTCCATGTGTCAGACGTAGCGTCAGGCCGGACCCGAGTCCACCTGGAACCTGGCGGTGGAGATGCGTGCGCCCCAAACCCCGTACTGTTCCCACTGAGAGACGCCTCTTTCACAGCAGCAGTGCTTTCAGGATGCACGTGGCAGCTCATCTGCTAAAGTGCCTTGTAAGTGTGCGAGGTGAAGCGTAGGTCATGTCTCATCATGTCTTTGAGATGAATGTTTTTTTCGGCTGCTGCATTATTTATTACAGACACACTGCAAGAGGAGGTTTGTGGGGGGCTTCCTGTGTAACCGTGCACAGGAACATGAATACTTGCTTTTTTCAGTAGAGTTCTCTCAACCCGTATGTGACCCGCTCGAAAGCAGTCAAAAATAAACGTGGATTTGCGTGCGGGTGTTTTGTTTGAGTTTAAACAAACAAAGTCTTTGCTTGTCCTATTTACAATCTACAGGAAATGAAGAAGCCTCACTTCAGTCCAACGTGAACGCATGGGGAAAACGCATCAAGCTGCTCTTGATGTTAAATTAAAGCAGCATCCGGTGAAAACGGTGCCTTCCTATCACCAAGCATCCTCTCCAATAATAGTGCGGTATTAATTATGTTGAGGAAGATGCTAATTATTGTAATTGATTTCAGTCGAGATGTTCTGGTTCCTAATGTGGTCGTAGTGACACAAATAAAAGCACACATTCATGAACTGGAGGAGAACACAGATAACCTTCGGGGTAGACCTTGAGAAGATTATCCCTTTCCAGCAAATCATTTTGTAAGCATGTTTCCTGTTATAAGGAATTTAAAACAGATTTAGATGAAACACCAATAAGATGAGATGAGATGAACCTTTATTAATCCCCGTCGTACAAAGCAGCAACAGGGTGAGCGTGAACAAAAACAGTACAGCAAAGATTCACACAGATCAATACAATCTAAAATAAATAACATAAAATCAAGGAAATAATGATAATAATAATAAAAGACTATGAAAATAGGAGATAAATAAAAAGAGTAAAGAGAAGCAACAAGGAGACGCTTGTTCCCATCATCAAGAAGCATGTCAAGCCTCAAGGTGTTGTGTGAGTGAGGAGTGAGAGCATTGGCCAGTCTGTCCCAGGAGGGTGAGGCATGTCCGGGCCACAAACAGGACTACGTACTCAACACACTGAGAGACTATGGCAGACATGCAAGAGGGTCGTTCTGAGAAAACAGCTCTCCTTCATCGAGTGGACCGTCTGGTTAGCAAGAACATATAAACATGGTGTACTTGGAAGACTTATCAAGGATGCTAACCACAGATCAGTTGAGGGCCTTTCTGTAGCCTGAGTATTGTTGTTGACTGAAGGAGCTGCCACCCTGGTGACTGGCTGCGGGCTAGACCCACACATTGGACCCAAACGTCCTGAACGCAGCAAAATAAAGGAGAAGAGAAAATACAGGCAGAGGGCAGGGTCTCTAGACACCATCACACACTTCATATTATACCTGTAACGGTTGACCTTGGCCTCAGGGTGGATCAATACTTCCATGTTCTTCTATAGACTTCATCACCATTAATGAACCACCATGTCAGCATCAGTACAGGTATATTACCATTGCATACTACCGCGGCATCACACAATGCAGCTTCCCCTCAGCAACATGTGTACGCGGTGATGTAGTATTAATGGTGGATAACAATAATGCAAGTTAGTGATGTATACGTGACTTGTCTCTGTGTTGTATCCGTGTAACCAGGGTTGGGAGGGTTACTTTGTAAATGTAACCCGTTACTGAATACATGGCTCTGAAAGTACAGTTACGTATTCAGATTACTTTCTTTTTCCATCACAGATGTTTTGGTGAACAGGAGACACAAAAAGCAAAAGAAACTGAACGTGTTTTTACTGTTTTAATGGCGTATCAAGAGCACACTGAAACATCACATCTGAAACGATGCAACAACATAATACACTTTCTGGGGATGCAGCTTGGGATGTGAGGAGAGAGGGACACGGCTTAGAACGGGCGCGTCGCCTGAAAACAAAATAAACAAAAATAAAACATTGGATCTCAGGTTTCGGGTGTCGATGTCACTCTCCTGCCACGGTGGCGAGTTTGCTGTTGCAGCGTAACAGGAGCACCTGCTCAGTGTTCATCGGTCAACGATTGCGTTGGGGAGTGAACAGGTTGCCACTCGAGGGCTGTTGTATTTAATGAAGACCTGCTTAACGGCGGGGAAGTCCTCTAGTGCACCCAACCTCTTGTTTGTGCCCTCCAGATACTTCTGAGCTCTTCAGGTGGGCCGGTGCTGGTTCTCTGTTGGCTCCAGGACCGTAGCTGAAGACATCCTCCTCTCCAGAGTCACCGGAGGCCGGAGCAGCAGCCGTTGTGTTCACGGCTGGTTCCACGCCTCAGCCACCAGCATTCTGCGGACATCTTCCTTTTCCTCTTCAGGCAGCCACCACAAACGAAACGGAGGGCTTGATGCTGTCGCCAATTTAGCCTCGAGACTTGAAAACCCCTTCTGGAAGCGGGAATGGATTGCTTTGATAACAGTGTCAACGACTTCTGAAGCGCACATGAGGTTTCTTGTCAGACAGCCTCTTCCTCAAGGTCTGCAATGCTGGAATTACAAGTCCAAGAAAGCACTTTGTTTCCCCTTGAAGAAGGTCAAGGGCAAGTGGCTTGAGTACCAGAGTGCAGCACACTTAGCCATGGCACCGTAGCAGCGTGTTGCCCCCGGTGACACAGCCCGCTCCAGATCTTTAGAGGCCATGAGGTTTAACGTGTGTGATGCTCAGCGCTGGTGTGGAGGCAGACACAGCTGGAGTCCCTCACCTTCCCCATCAACAATGGCACCGACGTCCTCAAACCCAGCATCTTCATTGCCATCTTGACCGCCTTCTTCTACCTCCTCCCTCGGTCCGCATTCTCTGAAGGCCTTCGCACAGTGACTGCCACTTGTCTTTCAACGTTAAACATCTCGTGAATCTGATTTGTTCTGCATTGATGTCATATGTGTGACGGCCCTTTATTCTGGCACATGCAAGCGCTACTGACTTCCTCTCCAGATCTTGCCCCTCTATCCAAAGACATGTCATGCCCAAAGAGCTCCGACTGTGTGCTTCCAGGTGTCAGATTAATTTCGGGTTGTCGTTGTAATAAACTTTTTGGCCACAAGTAATGTGTGTTAGCGAGTTATGTTCAATACATGTAACCTGTGGTACGCTAGAGCAGAAAAGGTTAATTATTTCAGTCCTTTTTAAAACATTTGATAGATATTTGATTTGATTGGTTTCTTGTGGCTGAAAAGAGTATTACATCAAAAAACATACTTTTTCTAAACAGTTAAAAAAGCACGGTTTAATTTAGGTCAGCCATCATAACAAATTGTTTGTCCTCACTTAAGTTTTACGCATGGTGTACGTTCCCCCTTCCGTGGCTGCCGGGCTGTCTCTCTCTTCTCAGTCACACACTTCCTATGTTAGGCTGCTGGGCTATCTCTCTTCCTAGTCACACACTTCCTAGGTTAGGCTGCTGGGCTGTCTTCCTCTTCTCAGTCACACACTTCCTAGGTTAGGCTGCTGGGCTGTCTCTCTTCTCAGTCACACACTTCCTAGGTTAGGCTGCTGGGCTGTCTCTCTTCTCAGTCACACACTTCCTAGGTGTGGAGGCAGACGCAGCTGGAGTCCCTCACCTTCCCCATCAACAATGGCATCGACGTCCTCAAACCCAGCATCTTCATTGCCATCTTGACCGCCTTCTTCTACCTCCTCCCTCGGTCCGCATTCTCTGAAGGCCTTCGCACAGTGACTGCCACTTGTCTTTCAACGTTAAACATCTCGTGAATCTGTTGGCTTTGTTCTGCATTGACGTCATATGTGTGATGGCCCTTTATTCTGGCACATGCAAGCGCTACTGACGTTCTCTCCAGATCTTGCCCCTCTATCCAATCTTCAATTCTTCTCATCAGGCTTTTTCCGCTCATGACCGTTTTCCCTCCACCAGGTTCCGAAAGGCAGGTTGTCCCAAGAGGGAAGAGGACTGCACATCTCGGATGATGACATGGAAGATGAGAGCATCACTTTGCTCTGTGTCCAGTCTTGGTTGTTTAGGTTGTGGTCTCTGTTCTTGATCGTCTGAGGTCCTTTTGGGTGGAGTCTTCTCAGACCCCCCAGCATGCTTTCTCTGTAACAAACAAAACATATTACATACTCGATTGCCTATCCAGCCAAATACCACTATATACACTTCTGAAACCGCAAATAATACTATAGGCTACGAATGTCTGTCCATGCCAATTCAATTGAAATGTTTTCCCATTTATCTTAGATTATCTGTTCGTTATCCCGACTTTTTTTTTCTTTTGTTGAGATAGTTACCGGTGCGCCAAGGAGGAAGTGGAGCACACAGGAGACAACCGTTCCATTGCAGACTGTTATGTTTAGGGATGCTCCGATCGCCAATTTCGGGGCCGATCACCGGAATCAGTATCGGCCGATTCCGATCGAGTGGGCGGGGCCTAAATGGAAGATTTAAACTCAGTTAATGCCCATTCACTGGAGCTTCCACAAACAACAATCAACTTAATTATTACATTCAAATGATGTACATTATTCAAGTTTACATTCACTTTGGAGAATAACACGGGAGAAATTAGCGGAAGCGCTCTCTTTTCCTCTCTCCCTCTCCTCTCAGCCTGTCAGTATCTCGTGCAGCTCACTGATCCAGTAATGAGTGACCCGACAGTGAAGAATACATATATTTATAATAACTAGTTTAGCTTGTTCCAGAGGTAGATAAAATAGCTAAGTGTGTACTAGGTCTAACTCTTGTGTGTTTCGCTCCGCTTACCGGTCCGGCGGGCGGAGCTGCAGGATTTCACACATACGTTGCATTCCGCTATTTTACTGTCTTTTTCGGACACCTTAAAATAATGCCAGACCGGTGAAGCCATGTTGGCGAGCTTGTTTTGCCGCAAACAGAGAAAAGTGTCATGTATTTTACGTCATGCGATCGGCTCTCGCGATCGGCATGTTTAGAGAGCACTGATCGATCGGTAGAGGGTGAGTATCGGCCGATATCGATCGGTGTCCGATCGATCGGAGCATCCCTAATTATGTTCATGTGGGGAAATTACAGTGCAGACATTATTTGAGATATATTTCGGACTTCATTTTAAGGACATGTCGCCTGGGGGTGGAGAGCTGTGTGTGAGTGTGTGCGCCAGTCTGCCTTGATGATTAGAAAGGCTAAAGAGCGACCGCAGGCTGATGTGTTTTAACCACACACACACAACGATTATTCCCCCTTTTATTACTTTTACAAAGGAGATCTCTGGTCACCAAGGTGTGTGTGTGTGTGTGTTTATTTCCCTTTTATAAAACGGTAAGGTAACTTTGTCGAAGTCGGGATAACGGACTTCATATAATTTCAACAATAAAGAGAGCAAAAAAAGCAACCGTTGACTTAGCTCCAAGTGCTTTTTGAGATTAGACGGAGTGCTTTGATGCAGACAGTGTGTTGATGGTTGGAAGGCACAGACACACTGGACCGTGACATTCTTCCATGGTCTTGTTTAAATTCGAAGTGGTGTCGATATCGCCACGATCTAAACGCAGACGTGTGTTCCTCCATGTTTCGTTGTTATCGTTTCACTGAGCGGACGCTCCCTTTTCTGGTCCATCTGCGCGGTAACAGGTTGTGTGCGCTGTGATGATTCGGCTGTTCCTTTAGTAATGAATATTAAATGTTGAGAGGAAATCTTTCCTCCAATAAGTAATCCAAGATGTCTTCACTTCAGGTTCACGGAACTGTAATCAGATTACTCGTTTTTCAAATGTAACGCAAGCTGAGTACAGTTGATTTGTGTATTCTGATTACGTAAACGCCGTTTCATCTATTCCGCTACAACCCACCCTGCGTGTGACAGTACGTGCGTGTATTTATGGTATTTAATACATTTGTAAATGGAAGTGAATAAATACAAATAAATAATTACAAAAAACACTGATCGTTGCATAAATAAGAAGCTTAAGGTAATAATGGTTAACATCAACAATAATATTATTCCTGCTAAAAAATGTACATATTCAAATGACTAAATAGAGGCATTTAAGATACTGTCATATTTCTATTTATCTATGAAGCTTTTTTACCGTTCTATCTTAGTTTCAGCACTTGATACACCTGACCATCCTTTCCCAAAGTTAAGGAGATCATTCTGTCCCACAATTCCTTGCGGTCGCAACATTTAAAATGAAGCCCCATTGAAGCACCTTGTTTAAATTATAGTGCTTAGTAAGTATTTTCCATCTTTTCAAATATTGCCAAAGTGCTTATATATATTTAAGTTCCAACATTGTGTCTGTTAAAAATAGCACTTCAGTTGTCTTTTCCTATCGTATCATGAAAGCTACTTCACATCTTTCCCTAACCCATGAAGTTCACTGAGATTAAAAAAAAGGAAAAGCGGTTAGAAAATGGGATTTTTTAATATTTGACGACAGACGATTTCTGAACTCCTGCAAAAGAGCTGTGAAAGTGCAAATACATGAAAGCTGAATTCTTAGGCATATCAGTTATTCGATAACGCAAGGTGGTGGTACAACGTCTTTATTAGGATATTCTAAAGTTTTTATTACAGGAAAATAGCGTTGACTTTTGACTCAGGGGAAGGTTAGGATTTCTTTAGCCCTGAGACGGGATACACTGAAAAGAGTACAAGGAAGCCTGTACAAGTTAACGGCATTTAATTACCCAAATGATGCGGTGAAATGTGCGAGCGGAGGCGCTCTCCCCATTCCGCTGTCGCCTGTCGCTGAGCGTTGGCTCAGCCGAGGTCAGGAAAGAGACCGATTCTTCCTGTGGGTTATCAACTGTCGTCTCCTTCCATTGGCCGGCGTCGACGGGGGCGGGTCCGATGCAATTCCTGCCGGTTTCTGCTGCTAAATTATATCATTCTGACGTCTGTGGTTATTTAAACATTCCCTAATAAACGTTATTTCAGCGTCAATTCACGGTTTGAAAACGTAGCATTTCGCCACATGCTAATGCTAACCGGACATGACGAAATTCACGAGCGGAAATAAAAGAATAAAACAGATTTGAATTAAATACAGTGTATTTAATTCAAATCACGCCATATCAACATTGATTTTAATTTCTTACAGGAAGCAGGTACTAGAACGAATCCTTGTCATCACCAACAAAAGGAAATAAAGAAAAGCTTTTGTACGTAAAAGTCATGTCGATGGGGAGCCATCGAAGTAGCCAATGGGTGAAGGGGAAGCTTTCTGGGCCTGAGGAAAGTGCCTCGAAGCTGACACACAACCCTGTGATGCACATAATGGTATTTGTGTTTTCCCTCTGAGCTAAAACAGCAGTGAGCACAGATGGAGATCAAAGCCAGCCCCCATGCAGGAACAGTTGCACAAAGCAGTGTTTGGAAGGAGATGTGGGAAACAGCCTTTTCGAGGGAAGACCCAGCAAACTGAGGTCCAAAACCTCACTAAAGTACAGAACAGTTTGACAACATTAAGACATTCTCTCTCTTCTTTAGATACGCTTTTAATCGTCCTATTCACTGTTTCCCTGGCAACCATTACGGCGGACACGATTTTGAAGAAAGTCCCTTGACTTCGTGAGCCGACATGTGGAAGCTAACAAAGAACTCTTTAAAAAACAACATTTCCAACTTGCCGCATATTGTAGAAAAATACAAGATATGTAACAAAGGCATCCTGATTGAAGTAGGATCAGGGTGACGGGAACATCCAGCGACAGTTAAATAGTTGGTTTGGTTCAGTTTGTAGGAACAATCTGTAATAACAGGGCAAGAGAGCAAGGACGCCCGACGGCTCGTTCAGAGTTTTAAAAGAAGACATTATTACCCATCAAAGGTCAGATGAAAGAAAGAAACATTATATAAGCAGACCCTTTTGTGCTCGCTCCTGCCTCTGAGCTCTTTCTGCATCTTTCTTATCTGAAAATCTAAAGCCTCGGCTCCAGGACATGTATTAATCACTGGGACTGATATCCCTCTAAGCTAGACGGAGGGGTTTTGCCACATTTAGAAGTCTCTTCTTTTTGACGCCACTTTGGATTCAATTGAATAACTATTCAGTAACAGAAGTACAGACAGCCCAGTGACTGAGCTGCTGCTGGGAAAGCAGCCGACGACCGGCACGAGGCCGCCTAGAAGGCCGGGGCACGAAAGCCCCCGGGCAGGCTGGGACCTGCGCAGACCACCACTGTAAGCTGGTGGCTGAGTGCGGCTGCTTGAGGGGCCCCTGGGCCTGCTGGGAGCGGGCACAGGCCTATGCAGACCCGAGAGCTGCTGCCTGGTCCGCCTAGCTTGGGCAGCACGCTCCAGTGCCTACAGGGCAGCTGCCCCAAACAGCTCGACTGGCACACTACAGAGGACATGTCTCCGACAGTGGTGACTGAGCAGGCCACCCTGGACTGAGGCCGAGGGCACCTGGCATCAGGAGCCAGAATCGGGGAGGCGATGGCAGGCTCGATGGATGGCAAGCGACCCAGCCCCACCCTCGCCGGATCCTGCATGGCAGCAGAGAGCTCTGAGCAGAGGAGTGGGAAGCCTCCTCGGGGGTGAGCGGGCCCCCCCTCCATAGAAGAGGTTTATCCGGAGCCGCTAGCAACATGGCATCCTCATCCATTCATTCAACCCTGTTAATGCAAGTTTATGTACAAAACGGTGCCGCGCGGATACTCACAAAAACACGCGAATCAGAGCCCATCCCCCACCCTTCACTCACTCCTCTGGCTCCCTGGAACACACCGCATCAACGACAACGTCCTCATCGTGGTCTTCAACGCCATCGACCACACCGGCCCACCTACAGGAACGGCTAACCAGACAACACTCACGCACACTCAGGTCAGACAGCTCCAATCTCCTGGCTGTCCCGCGGGCACAACTGGTCACCATGGAGACCGTGCCTTCTCCTCCCCACGTCTGATCAGCTTCCAGAGAACAGACGGACCTCGGCATCACTCTCAGTCTTTAGGAAATGCCTCAAGACCCACCTGTTCCACACCGCATGCTACTGACCGTCCTTTTACTTTAGTTATTTTATTTTAACCTTTTATGCTCTTAACTTTTTCTTTTTTTTATATTACCATTTTTTATTCAATATGCTCCTTAGATATATTTTTTCAATGTGTTTTATTTCTCCTTATAGCTTTGTGAAGCCCCTTGAGATGACGTTGTTGTTAAAGTGTGCTATATAAATCAGTGTATTATCATTTACATGTTGCCGTGTTTATTTGTGAGAAATATAGATATTATTTGAGTTATTGGTTTCGAGCTTAACTCAGAACAAACACATCCCCTAGTGCTACAGATTTAAAGCTAACATAACTCGTGTTGTATCTTCTCTTCCTGAAGGATGTGACTACATTTATATGCCAACTGACTTTGTCCTAAAATGTGCGCAGCTTGTCCACCCGCCTACATTTCTCTAGTGTGCACAGTACATGTATGAGTGTGCTTGTTGATGGAAGCTTAACTCAGTGTGCACACCGACACAGGCTGTTGGAGTGTGTGTGTGTGTGTGTGTGTGTGTGTGTGTGTGTGTGTGTGTGTGTGTGTGTGTTAACACTTGTACAGATGGTGTGTTGGTGTTGGATAGAAGCTCCCGTGCTAATGCTGCTACTACAGATCATCACCGTGAACCATTCATCAACATGTTATCTTGTCATGAAGAAACCATGGAAACCATATTCAGCCAGAAAGTGCTGTCGGGGGGAAGCATCAGATACTGTCATGAAATTAAATAATTCATACTCAACATTTAGATTTCTGAAAAAAATGCACCGGTGAAATATGGTACGAGTAAGATGCAGTGAAATATGGGGGTATGCAAAAAGTTCTCGTCTGTGACTTCATCAGGATAGGTTGTCCCAAAGTGAATGAAACTGTTGGAGAGGACCAGCGAAAGGTACACGTGCTGTAATGGTCCCAGGTTTAAACACTTGAACTGTTAAGTACATTCGACCCCTAAAGCCACCTGGACCCTCAGGAGACGAGGGGACATGTGTGTGCAATCAGCTTTGTATATGATTAACAGGCATTTTATCTTCATGTTCTGAACTTGATTCGAAAGTTAAAATGGATCACGTAGATTGGATGTTAAACTATGGCTAGGCTTACCTGCAAGAACTAATTATTGTTCGACATTTAGGGACAGCAGAAACAAGGTAGTAGTGCTGAATACGTTCCGCTTTCTATTAAAGAAAACATAATTAAATAAACCAACAGTTTCCAAAAGCAATGGCCAAAGATGTCAACAGCTAAAATGTTGTGAAGGTACGATAAAGATGTAGCTATAACGTAAGAACATTTGAATAAGCCAGTGTTTAGACATTGCTAACGTGCTAACGAATTGTAAGCTCAACATTTGATTCTGTTTTCCTCAAGGTTGTGTCTTCCTGGTCGAATGTACTTATTGTAAGTCGCTTTGGATAAAAGCGTCAGCTAAATGCAATGTAATGTAATGTAATTTCAAAACATTTTAAAAGCACCTGAACAGTCGAGGCATTGCTCCTCTCTAATCGAAGTCAATCCGTCTCTAATTGGCTGTCAGAAATCTTCTCAGAAGTCATCCAATCGTCTGTCCCCCTTGGCCGTCTCGTTCGACATGCTGGTGATCTTGCCTGTGGCTGGTGTCTCAGCGGTCTGGTTAGCGCAGCGCACGGTGGCGCCACCCTGAATGCTGATGGCACACAGGGACCTTTTGAAATGCAGGTGGGCGCTTTTAGTTCAGGCAGCACGTTGATATTTATACATTTATGTCATCGAAAGCTCGAGGCCTCTTTGGTTTCTATGAGGAATGCTAAAAAGCCAAGGGAACAACATGTTTGGTTTGATTACCATTTCAAAATGTATCAAGCAAATATTGCAAAAGTATATAAACATGATTTATATGCTAACGTAGGACCTACATTTCAAAATACTGCTTTATGCTGATAAATATAACATATAAGACATATAAGCTTTTTGAAATAGCAAGATATGCTGTCCATAACTAATCAGACGCATCTTAGAGGGGAACGAAACTTCACCTGAAAGGGTTTATATATTATTAATGTGGCTCAGGATGCACGAATGAGTGGCGTGGCCCGAATGTTGTTCTGTAGCCCCGGACGATTCTCCCTCAATACTGTAACACATTAACTTTGCCTGAACCTCATCGTGACCCTCGAGAGGAGGCAGGACTGTCATGTTCAGTGAACCTTTGTGACGTTAGGTCCACCCCCCACTTCTAAACGTCAAGCTACCCCACCCCAAAAGAAAACCTCTGGGCCCGAATGTTCCTCCTTTTCTAAACCTCCTCCCCCAGGATGTTGCCTTGTGTCAGAATGCAGTATCAATCACCTCTGAGCTGCCACGCCTATACATAATGTCTTCCTATTATGTATCATTTCACTCTCACTGGTTCTCTGTGTGAAAGAAGCAATAGTGGTGATGGATAGAGGAGGGAACAAATAAAAGCCAATCAAATCAGAAAACATACATAATAGAAGACTGACGTAAGGCCCATTAGTAAGGCATGCTGTGCCGTCATGCCGACACTATCCTTTGTTTCTAATACGGACCAATCAGCATTCAGACACTAATTTGTTTGGAAGAACATGTTGTTTCTTTGGTAATGAAAAAGCACCAGCATCGATTGGGTGAAAAACTATTTAGTGAATAATGTGTCTCTTTAAATGAATGTAAGGAAGGATAACACAAGTAAGGACTAGTTCTGAGAAGGACAAGATGTTCAAACATAGCTCTGGTTTTAAAAAATGTACTTTGACTGATGAAAGAAACAAATGTAGGCGACAGAAAATAATACGAAGTTTTGAAGCTTCATTATGTGCTCCACTGGAACATCAAATGGTCATTCCACTTTATTGATAAATGTGGCTTCGTTTGAATACAAATCCCATCTGTGATGGACGGGGCCTCCTTGCACCTCTCTCCTCAGCGATGCGTACGGGCTGCTTTCATTACATTCAGCAAAAAGGAAGACGGAACATAACAAAAAACTAGACTGTGACTTTATATGTTCTGTTTCGCCCTCGAAGGCTATCTATTGGGTAATCCCTCTGCACGTGTGCAGCACTGACAGATTTAATCCACGCCCACCTATGACGTGGGCCCCACTCCGGCCCCACCTCCGTATAAATAGGAAGTAGGCCCGTCCAACTGCTCCCACTTTTCTTCAGCACTCCGTAGTGGCAGAAGCACTTTAGAAAACAAAGATTCCTCCCGTAGAAAGCTTTGCTTCGAGTGGAAAGATGGAGATGGGGCAGTTACGAAGTCAGGGCTGCGTCCGGAATTGTCTTTCATGTGAGACGGTCTCTCTCTCCGCTGTCGGAGATTGGTGGAATTCTCCAGGAGCTCCCGGAGATTATCGCTGAGGCAGCCGCCGGGCGAGATCTCCCCGTTCCCCCAGCTCAGGAGAGCGGGTACTCGGATGACATGTCCCGCGTGTTCTCCCAGGATCAGAGGGTCAAGAGTGATCCGATCTGGCCGCGCCTCCCGCCCATCAGGAAATACCAGGAGGGAGCGGCAGCAAACCCCCATTGAGGGCTCCTATATCCACGTACACTCCCCTTACCAGGGTGGAGGGATTTACGGATAAGGGTTTAACGACCGTGCCTCTGGAGCCGAGCCTCACAACGTTTTTTGGAGCTAAGCAGGCCAGCACGGTTGCCGGACGGCGACCCATGTTGCCTGCCTCCAGGGATCAGTTTGCCGCCCGGCAGACCGACAGGATGCACCAGTGTGCTTACCAGGCGTCAGCAAACAACATTGCATTGCTGGTGAATTCCATGGTGCGTATAACTGAGCAGTCCGACACCATGTCCTCAGTGGAGGCTGAGGAGATCGGTAAGGCGGCCAGCACTGCACTCACCCTGAGCGCGGCAGTCGCAGTTTCGCAGGCGCGGATTGCGACATGGGCGACTCAGGTCCACCGGTTCCTCTGGCTGCAGCAGGGAGCTATACCGGAGGGTGCAGGGAAGGAGCTGATAGAGGCTCCAATCAGTCCGGACGGATTGTTTGGACCTCAGTTCCACACCATGGTGGAGTCAATGAAGTCTGCATCGGAGCAAGCAGACGACATACGACGTCACGTCGGCTGACTTCAGCCGGTCAAACGTCCGCAGCAACAGCAGCGCCCGCAACAGTCTCAGCAGGGGCAGCGCGGGCAGCGGCGAGATCAGCAGCGGCGCCAGAATCGCCCTTCGGCGGCAGCGGGGGCAGCGTCCCATATCTCCTCTCCTCCGCCACAGAGACAGAATCTCCAGGCGGCGAGTCGGAGAGGAACGAGGAACCCCCGCTCCTGGTCTGCTCCTCCGAGAGAGCCTCTGAGGAAGCAGAGCCGAAAGTGACTTTTTGGGGGGATGTGTGGGAGTACATTTTCAATACAAATGTTGAAAATTCCAACAGTGTGTCTGTAGCAGCTGTTTCTCACATTCCCCCACTAGTCAGGCCGGCTGTTGTTAATCAGTCGGTTAACAGACAGCCGGGCTCGCCGTGTGAGCAGGCTGCCTCTGACCTGTCGGTTAGCAGGCGGCAGGGCTCGCTGCACAAGCCAGCTGTATATAACCAGGCGGTTATTAGACAGCGGGCTTGGCGTGTAAACCTGTTGCCTCTGGCCTGTCGGTTAGCAGGCAGCACGGTTCTTCCTCTGTCCCAGGTGTGCCTACTTCACACGGTCGTAATGAGCCTAGGGCTGTTATTACGCGCCGTGTGAATAGCACTGCACACCCCCCCGCTCATCCCTCAGGCCGGGGTGAGAGGCAGCGTGTGGAGACGCCGTCGCAGCCCTTTCGGGCGGGGCCCCGCTTGGGTTGCTTTACAAGCAACAGCGGCAAGGGCTCTGGCATGGCTCGTCACCATGACTACCACAGTACAACAAAAGCAGGTTTGCCCGCTCTCGGAGCATTGCTCAGTGGCGGCGGATATGTTTGATGGACGGATGGATGAGCAGGCTGATCAGCAGAGGGTACTCTCTGCAATGTGCCCCCCCCCCCCCCCCCACGCAGTTCAATGGGATTCAGGAAACACTTCCGTCATCCCAAGAACAGTGTCTTGCGCTCCAGACGGAGCTGCAGGAACTCCTGGTAAAAAGTGCGATTTCCAGGGTTCCTCAGGGGGAACTCGGGGGTTTTACTCCCGTTATTTTCTCATCCCGAAAAAGACCGGGGGGATGAGACCCCTCCTCGATCCGTCAGCATTCAACAGGGTGATACGGAAAATACCTTTTCACATGCTGACAATCAAACAGGTGCTGGAGCACGTTCACCAGGGGGACTGGGTTACGTCAATAGACCTGAAGGATGCTTACTTCCACATATCCAGAATCCCAAAACACAGGAAATTCCTGCGTTTTTCATTCCAGGGAATATCGTACCAGTTCAATCGACTGCCGTTCGGATATTCCCACGCACATTCTCAAAGTGTGTGGAGACGGCGCTGGAGCCGCTTCACGGAGGAGGGATGAGGGTGTTATTTTATCTGGACGACCTGCTGCTGCTGGCTCGCTCCAGGGAGGAAGCTGCTTTACAGACGGTACAGCTCGTATCTCATCTGTCAAGTCTGGGTTTCATCGTCAATTGGAAGAAGAGCTGTCCTCTTCCCTCCCAGGTTATCTTTTATCTGGGAGTGGAATTGAACTCAGCCCGGTGCGTCACACCTCGCAGGGCGGTGACAGCCCTCTCCGTGATGCAGCTGTTAGGCAGGATGTCAGCTGATCCCTCTGGGACTCCTTCACATGAGGAGAATCCAGAGGTGGTTTATTCGCCTGCGTATCGACCCCGTGCGTCAGAAGAGACGCATGGTGTACGTTCCCCCTTCCGTGGGTCCGGATTCAGCCTATTGGAAAAATCTCCACGTCCTGTCCGTGGGGGTTTGCCTGGGCAGAGTGACGTCACACACCGCGGTGTTCACAGACGCATCTCTCGCAGGCTGGGGAGGGACGTGCATGTCCCAGGCAGTGGGCGGACAGTGGCCGGCTCACATGTCTCTCCACATCAACGTGCTGGAGTTAATCTCCGTATGGAGACTAATCCAACACTTCGCCCCGTTGCTGGTCAATCAGCGCGTGTTGATTCGGACAGACAACAAAACAGCGGCGGCATACATAAATCACCAGGGAGGCGTACGATCAGCGCAGCAGCTGGACACAGCCAGACGGCTGCTGTGCTGGGCGCAAACACACGTACTCTCGATCAGAGCGGTGTATATTCACGGCGAGCTGAACACGGACCTCATGTCCAGAGGAGGTCCTCGCCAAGGTGACTGGAGCCTCCACCCCGAACTGGTCTCCCAGGTGTGGAGCAGGTACGGGAGAGCGGAGGTGGATCTGTTCGCTGCACTCGAGTACGCGCAGTGTGCCCTCTGGTTCTCCCTGAGAACGCAGGACCACCCCCCCCTGGGCGTGGATGCGTTCGCACACAGGCCCTGGCCCAAGGGATTGTTATACGCTTTCCCACCAGTCCCTCTGATCCCTCGGTTCCTGGACCGAGTGCAGGAGGAGAGACTGACAGCGGTCTTAATAGCACCAGAACGCACGGGAGCGTCCTGGTTTCCATGCGGTCAGGGAGACCGCGGGACATGCCGTGGCGCAGGGACGCTCTCTCCCAGGTGAAGGGAGCGATCAGCAGTCACCCAGTATTGGGCCAACGTCTGTGGGCATGGCCCCTGAACGGGAACACTTAGAGGGGCTGGGCCTCTCTAAAAATGTTATCAGTACCATTCAGGGTTCAGGGCGGCGTCCACCAGGGCATCCTACACAGCCAAATGGACAGCGTTCCAGCGCTGGTGTGTCGGGAATAGCCTGGACCCCGATAGCTGCCCCCTGCCTCACGTACTGTCGTTCCTCCAGACATTACTGGACAGGAATTTGGCTTATAGCACGGTAAAAACGTACGCTGCTGCCATCTCATCTTGCCACGTAGGTTTGGTGTCAGCACGGTGTTTAGTCACCCCCTGACAACACGGTTTCTACGGGGACTCAGAGACTCAGACCGGTGTCACGCGCTTTAACGCCTCAATGGGGTTTGGCTTTGTGTTACGCGCACTGAGTAAAGCCCCATTTGAACCTTTGGATCAGGTTCACCTGAAGTTTCTGTCAGCCAAAGTAGCTCTGCTCCTGGCTCTGACATCAGCTAAAGGGTGAGTGAGAGTCTGCTCTCTCTGTGGCTCCGTCATGTCTCCAGATCCAAGGAGATGGCAGCTCAGCTGTTTTGCGCCCTAACCCGGCTTTTATGCCAAAGGTGATCACAAGCTCTTTTAGACGAGAGGGATCACTTCGGATGGTTTCTTCCCTCCTCCTCACACATCAGAGGAAGAAGCCACATCTCATCTCCTCTGTCCCGTACGTGCGCTGTCATGCTATATTGCACGCACAGCCACGTTGCGCAAGTTTTTATTTGAGGGATGTCTCCCATTCCTCAATCTGACAGAACACTCAGTACTGAGTGTTCTGTCAGATTGAGGAATGTCGGGGACTAAACGGCGTGCCCTCTCTCCTGCCTATCGGCATTCAGAGAGCTGCCCCTTTCTCCCTCTTTTATCGGTTTAACAAGTGGGATTTGTTTATCTCTACTTTTTTTAAACGACGGGTATTCACCTTCATTCCCTTAAAGAGAATATCCATTTGGAATAATGCTATATTTCCAGGGACTGTGATGCTCCTTTCTTTTTCGCATGGGTTATTAACTGAGTAGATGTGTTTTTGTGCTTCTGGTAACAGACGGACCAGTGGGGCGTGGACTACATCACGCTTCGCCCTTAACCCAATAGCGATAGCCTCATACGAAATAGAACTGAGGTTACGTACTGTAACCCAGCTTCTATGAGTATAGGCGCAGCCCTCTAAGGTTCGGCCCCACTGGCTCCGTGAATAGCTGTTTGTGTGGGAGCAGATCGTAGGGACTACTTCCTATTTATACGGAAGTGAGCCCGGAGGTGGGGCCCATAGGTGGGCGTGGATTAAGTCTGTCAGTGCTGCACACGTGCAGTGGGATTACCCAATAGCGATAGCCTTAGAGGGCTGCGCCCTTTAATGACAACACTTCTAAGCCATCAAGAGAAAACATAACTAAAGCCTTGGAAAGTCATCATCTCCAGCTGTTTTAGATGAAGTCTCTGGTTTTACTGAGGTCTACGGATGTGTCGAGCGGGAGTGGTCAGACTTGTTTTGTTGTTTCCAACATTGATCAAAAACATAATCCCATAGGAATCCAGGAATTGAGCCAGACAAAGTGCGTTGTGTTCTTTCTTGTGTTCAGGACTTAAAAACAGGTGAACACAGGTTTTTCTTTCTGTGAAACAGAAGAAGTTGTGCAAATTAATATTTGTTCTGTCCGGTTCATTTGGGTTTGTTGTTGTTCCTTTTGGCCACAGGCATTGTGTTACCGAGTTACGTTTGTGATGTGTTTAGAGTGCATGGCAGAACATGTTTTATACTTCAAAGATTGGATTGTTGTTTCTTGTGGCTGTAATTACAAAAAAATGTATTTTTCATCTTTTAATAAGAAAAGTAGAAAAACGCATTCGGCTGAGAAACATTTGTAATGTTCTCATTTTTTTTCAGGGAAAAAATATGTTTTGCCGATTTTTTTTTTTGACAGGGTTATTTGGGTTTGTCGTTGAACTAGTCGTTCTGGCTACACGTATGTTGTGTCAGAGTCAACTTGATTGTCAATCTTTCAGTGTGTGTGTACAGACAAAGAGATGGATAGTGTTTCCCACAATCCCGAGGAATAAAAACAATTAGGTTTTAATAATGCACGGAGAAAAGTAGGTTGTAAAGACATTTAAAAACATGTACTGTAGTCCTTTTTTAAACATTGGATAGTGGTGTTTTATGGCCGGAGAGATTACTATAACAAAATTATTCTTTTTTCCCATCTGTCATTGAGCAGAGGAGATCAACTTTTTTTACATCCATAATGAAAGAAAATGTTTTTTGCTAATAAATTATTTGTTTTGTCAGATTAATTTCGGGTTGTCGTTGTAATAAACTTTTTGGCCACAAGTCATGTGTTAGCGAGTTATGTTCAATACATGTAACCTGTGGTACGCTAGAGCAGAAAAGGTTAATTATTTCAGTCCTTTTTAAAACATTTGATAGATATGATAGATATTTGATTTGATTGGTTTCTTGTGGCTGAAAAGAGTATTACATCAAAAAACATACTTTTTCTAAACAGTTAAAAAAGCACGGTTTAATTTAGGTCAGCCATCATAACTAATTGTTTGTCCTCACTTAAGTTTTAGAGCTTCTGAAGGAAAAAAACCTCTTAATGCCAGACCCAATCAGGACTTTAGATACGTGTGTGCATGCTCTTAGCATTATAGCTAGCTCAAGGGCGCTGCTAATGGAGCAGCGTAGCCATATGTCTACCAGCAGGCTGCACTTTCCCCACACAACTGTATTCTTCCACCTCGGCAACAACCCCAGTCGTATAAATTCTTTAGGCTTTAAGTGCTTAGACCTTTGAAGTAGAGGACCCTTTGCTTAAAAGCTTTAAAGCAGTGACTCATCCGTGGACCTGGGCTTGTTAACTCGTCTCTCTGTGATGTGGGGACCCAACTCAAGCAGCACGACAAACAGACAGTAGTGGTGCCATTATTGCTGCTCCAGATGCTGCTGTACGAAACATAATGGTACAGGTGAAAGTCTAAGGAGCAACGAAAGCAACATAGCAGTGTGTCCTTAGCAACATACATTAAAGCACCGGTGACAACATGTCATCCTAATCCTACAACTATTACAACAACAACAAAATACTGATAATAGCCCGTTCGTCACATTTTGATTTGCTGCAATTAAATGTACTGGTGGAGAAAATTATATATTTTTGGTCCAGGATTTCTCACAGTAAGAAACAGAAGAGTAGAATAAAGCCCCGTTTTAAAGTGCCTTTAAAATAGAAAAATAGCACGCAGCATATATAACATGCATATATATTCATTTAACAATATCTCTGGTGAATATTCGTGTGTGAGGCTCACTGGCAGTGCATTTGTTTGTTTGTGTTTACTGTTTATTTACCCCTTTGTACACACCATGTATTTATTTGCGTATGAATACATTTTGCTTTCCATCTTAAATGACAAACCCTAGTGATGAATTGTATAAACGTAATACAAATATGTTTGATCTGAAATCAAGCAGGGAGCGACTCCACTGGTTACAGAAACAGGAACGCATGTCACGACTGAATGAACACAAGTGGAGGACTCAAGAGCACGACTCGGAGACAGAGGCTGAGGATGCAAAAAGGTCTTTATCGCCAAGGTTCGGTACACGGGAGATCAGTCAGTAAGGCTACCAAAACAGACGAGGAGTAGACAGGGACCGGGTCAGGACACGGAGCTGGGTCAGGTACACGAAGCTGGGTCAGGACACGGAGCTGGGTCAGGTACACGAAGCTGGGTCAGGTACACGAAGCTGGGTCAGGTACACGGAGCTGGGTCAGGTACACGGAGCTGGGTCAGGTACACAAAGCTGGGTCAGGACACGAAGCTGGGTCAGGACACGGAGCTGGGTCAGGTACACGAAGCTGGGTCAGGTACACGAAGCTGGGTCAGGTACACGAAGCTGGGTCAGGTACACAAAGCTGGGTCAGGACACGAAGCTGGGTCAGGTACACGAAGCTGGGTCAGGACACGGAGCTGGGTCAGGACACGAAGCTGGGTCAGGACACGAAGCTGGGTCAGGTACACGAAGCTGGGTCAGGTACACGAAGCTGGGTCAGGTACACAAAGCTGGGTCAGGACACGAAGCTGGGTCAGGACACGAAGCTGGGTCAGGTACACGAAGCTGGGTCAGGACACGAAGCTGGGTCAGGACACGAAGCTGGGTCAGGTACACAAAGCTGGGTCAGGACACGAAGCTGGGTCAGGTACACGGAGCTGGGTCAGGACACGGAGCTGGGTCAGGTACACGGAGCTGGGTCAGGACACGAAGCTGGGTCAGGACACAAAGCTGGGTCAGGTACACGGAGCTGGGTCAGGACACGGAGCTGGGTCAGGACACGGAGCTGGGTCAGGTACACGGAGCCGGGTCAGGGCACGGAGCCGGGTCAGGGCACGGAGCCGGGTCAGGACACGGAGCCGGGTCAGGTACACGGAGCCGGGTCAGGACACGGAGCCGGGTCAGGACACGAAGCTGGGTCAGGTTCACGAGGAATCAGATACTATGAAAACACTGCTGGAACGCTAGGAAGACCTACAGTGTAAGGCGAACTGGCACTGTGGGTGCAGACTAAGTACTGTCGGCATAACGGGGCACAGTGAGGCTAATTAGGGAAGGGAAGCAGCTGGAGTTCAATCAAGGGCAGGAAAGCTGAGACTGACATGAGAGAAACCACAATGAAAACAGGAACAATAACAAAAACATCAACATGCTGGCTTGGCCCTTACAACGTATAGAAGTCTACCAGAAACGTACCCAACTTCTCAGTTGATATTTTAACCCTGGAAACGTTTTCACAGGGATGTCATGGTCCCAATCTGTAGTTTGAGCATTGCACTACGCAGAATGATTGACAGCAATGGGCGGGGCTACCTTGTGATGGCCCGGACACCACCAGGGCGTTGCAGGGGCTTGGTTGTTTTCCGGTTCGGGTATTATCCGTGTTTCCATCTAACAACGTAAACCCCTTCACAGTTTCTGTTCATGAAAGTTAAATTGTACGATTTTTGTTTAGTGAGTTTAAAAAATGTTGGTTGTACCATGTTTTACTTTCTTGTGTCACGTATGACGATGACGTTTAAAATGCCAAACTCAGTGACGCGGGGTGGCGAGGGGAGGTGTTCGGAGTCGGTTGCGGACAACGCCACCTGGGGGAGTTTCGCCCCCAGGACATTATACAAACTAGGTCTAATGCCGATAAGGACTATCAGGTTCGTTTTACACCACGGGCAGAGACAGTTTTATTTACAACACACAACATATCTAAAAACACCACACAATACTTTTGAATAACGTAAGAGATTATTATCATAAGAACACAAACTGTTCATGCAATGGGAAATTAGAAATGTCAAATCTAGAAATAATTGTATTCCAAAGAATATTATTTCGTGCCTTTTACTTTTTAGTAACTAGTGATTATCTGTTCAATCTTTTAGACTTACACGTCTGCATGGAAAGTAGAAGTTTAAGATACATACTGGAAGACCCACTGTGACAGAAAACAGCTATAAGAGAAAGAGGGAAGAGACTGATGGATCATGACATGAAGAATAAGGGAGGGAAGATGAGGGTGAAAGGGAAATTAAAGTTTCAAAGTCTCAAAATGCTACAGCTGCTGTCACAAACTAGATGAATGTGAAATATGTTTTTAAAGGACGATGAAAGCGTAATTAAGGAGTACTATTGGAGTGATGGCTATTGGACTCAGGATTAATTCATCTGGATTCCCGCTGTATGAAGAAACTAAAGGACGGCGGAAGTGGAAACAATTCACAAAGGGATTAAACTGTTTAAAACACACGCTCAAAGTGAGCCGGATTGTGCCGATGTGTGTATGTGGATTCAAAAGTCGTACATAATCTACAAAATGGAGGAGACCCATCTGATCGGAGCAACTGACAAATAATCCAACTGAATGACTATGCTTTATACAGTCTATATTAACACCAGAACTAACACAGATTCTATTGGTTTAAGCTTCATCACTGTGCGATCCAAACTCACTCTTACCCCTGTGTTCTAGTGTGATAAATAAGAGAACATTGTACCCTGAAAACCAATGCATTCTAATAGCGGGTGCATTTTACCCGTTGGTGGTTTTAGGTGCACAGCGACCCCTGGCGGTTCTAGTGTTAAAGCCCTTTTAAAGAAAGACTTGTTTCACTTTATGGAGGAAAACAACTATGAATCATAGAGTATTTAGTACGTACTTGAAGACATGGCCAACTTGATGAGGCCCTCTGTGTCGTGAACACCGCCGCCGGGACGGTGCTAGTGGAGCGCCGGAGCCTCACAGCGATGAAAGTGCGGTTCAGATGAGGCCCCCTCCGCGAGGTGAGGCCCCACGCAGTCTGCGTAGGGAGGCTGGCCCTGCTTGAAGACGTGTCTGGAATATGACTTTCAATAGACACTCAACCTGAGTCCAGAGTGCACATCAAAAAGAAAGAGAGAACATGTGTCACCTCATCAGATGAGACTCTTGAAGAAAAGGCTATATTTATGGTCCAGCCATAACAGTCCTTTGCAAAATGAAAGTCTATAACAGGTGGACAGAAGGGGGGGGGGGGTTTGGGGGAGATGGGAGAGAGGAGACAGAAAGAGGGGTAACTATCTGCCCCCCCCCATATACACTCAGCAGAGCATGATGATGATAACTGCTATATCTCTTCTCTGCTACTGAAGGACTGATCTATGAACTGCATAGAGAAGCTTGGAGGTAAGCCGTCCCGTATTGTCTCTCCCCTCCACCCACCAGTCCACTGCAGGCAACAGATGCCGGACGGAGGTCAGTTGCAGTCAGAGAAGTATTTCCCCCTGACTACATGAGAGCTCTGTGTATCATCCGTCTTGTGAACAGTTTTCTGTTGTTGCCTCTCCGCTAACACCCATTGTGAGGAAGTGATTGTGTGTATGTTCAGTATTCACGGACAGCGTTACACTGTGGAATATGTTTCTTTAACTCAAGGCACGCTTTCTTGCTTTACAATTCAAAGTCACAGATTTTTTTATTTAGCCTCTGAATCTCAATCTTTCTTATAAAAACATTTCTAAACATGTTTAATATTTGAAAACAAGGGCTTGGACACCGAAAATAGTTGATTGTGTGGTGTCATGTAGCCGCTTTAACCGTTTTCTTTATGACATATTCACAACCCCAGCGTGGTTGAACACTGACAATGTAGTGGGTTTGAATTGATTGCTGTTTGTATGATTCTGATTGTGCCTGTACAGAAGCTCCCAAATGGGATATCCATATTCTAAATTGTACCTTAAATGTACGACAAATGTTTATTTGTTGTTTAGTACCACATTTTACCACAAGAGGTTGCCTCTCTGAGGGCCGAAGATATTCTAAAATAATATTTAAAAATATATATATTTTTATATTAAATCATTAGTTTGATCAAAATAACTTGATTTAATTGTATTTAAAATAAAATTTCCAAATAAATCCTTCAAATCTGCCTGTTCAGTTTCTGTGGGAATGTGAAGGGTTAAATGAAAGAAGCTCGTCTCTGCGAGGTGAAGACGGGAGCTGATTGGACGTCCAGCTGTGAATTCACAGAGGGTCGCTATAGTGACTGAAGGAGAGAGTAATGTCACATGACCAATCATATCTTCCCTCTAAATGGGCGGGTTTTATTATCGCGGACTTTATGACAAGTTCCGCCCGCTGTGAAGCTTTTCTTGTTTCCATAGCAACAACAACTTCCTGTCAACAGCGTAAACTCGCCTTCAAAATAAAAGCATGCCAAATTACACTTAAGACATACAGCTGCAACGAAAGTAACAAACACAATGCAATATCCTTTTCAATTTCAAAGAACACACATTGGGTTATCTACAGGTGTTGTTCTGTGTGGTAGAGGGTCGCTTTCATTGGTGCGTTTTGCACCCGGACCGTTGTTTTGATATTCCGCTGAAGTATACGCTGTCACGAATAACTCTTTTTTTCGAGGGAAGGGGGGGGTCAGAGGAGAGGGCCTTGGTATAAAAGTCACGACTCGCCACTGGGTTGACTTCTACTACAAAAGTTTACCAAATCAGATGGATTAGATTAAGATACATTCAACTGCATTATATTACAACGGAAATTGAGTTTGCACATAAAGTGCATGACGTTAAAGAATATTGCAGTATTGCAAATGTGAGGAAAGGAACAGACAATGTTGGCCATTGTGTAATAAACGTATAAATAGGAAATAAACATTTACAAAGGTGGACGTTTAGTAGCATGTATGGATAAGGTGCACAAGTTACATAAAGATATCTTGAATATTAAATAGAGATGTAAGAACTGCCACAGCGCAGTGAGTCGTCTGATGACATTCAAACAGACACAAAGAGAAATAATAAAAAAGAAATAGCATTGGAAAACGGGAACTTTTTATGAGCAAATAATAATTAAAATGAAGGGAAAAAGCACCCTGGATTCTCCCTCTTTGCCATGTCTCCTCTTTCTAAACCCTCTTTTGCCTTGCACCCCTCTGCTGCGTCATACAAAAGTTATTTCAACTTGTGTATCCTCGTGAACCTCAGCAGTCAGTATTCTGAAGCCACGACAACCAATTTCTTTCCTCATCATCTTTCTCTCTCATTTTATTTGTCTGCCTTCTCTCAATCTCTCTGCTGTTCCCCTCCGATGCCGCACTGCATTTCTTTCTCTCATCGGCTTCCCGTCTGTATGTCTCCGTCTGAAGCTGATTTGATCACAGGCTGTGATATCGATACTCACCTCTCAAACTGGGACTGTGTCGCCTCGCAGAGTCAACGACACACGGGAAGTCACTCACACCTTCCTGCTTGGAAGTAGACGGTGACTGTGTGTGTGTCAGTATGTGTGGCTGGTGCCTCCTCATTACATTACGTGTCTGACCTGTGTGTGTGTCTGTATGTGTGGCTGGTGCCTCCTCATTACATCACGTGTCTGACCTGTGTGTGTGTCTGTATGTGTGGCTGGTGCCTCCTCATTACATTACGTGTCTGACCTGTGTGTGTGTCTGTATGTGTGGCTGGTGCCTCCTCATTACATTACGTGTCTGACCTGTGTGTGTGTCTGTATGTGTGGCTGGTGCCTCCTCATTACATTACGTGTCTGACCTGTGTGTGTGTCTGTATGTGTGGCTGGTGCCTCCTCATTACATTACGTGTCTGACCTGTGTGTGTGTCTGTATGTGTGGCTGGTGCCTCCTCATTACATCACGTGTCTGACCTGTGTGTAATTATAAAACAATGGAACTCTTTGGAGGCACGAGAGGGATGGCCAGACTTAAAAAGGAGGATGGAAGAAGGTCGAGTTCCACACAAGATGGAGGAAAACAAAAATAGCGAGAGCGACAGAGAGCAAGCGTCTCGGAGCGAGTCCTCCGGGGAAAGATGCAGAGATGAGATGCATACACCGCGGGGGGTCCACATTACAGTTCCACAGAACTTAAAGTAAACCCTATTTATGGGAGCAATTTTCATATTCATGCACTATGTCACACCCCCACTCTCACACACACACACATGCCCCCACACACACACGTTCTCTCCGCTGATAAGAGGCTCTACGCTCACCCGCCGAAACGCATTGTGAGGACAATTCAACCGGCACATCGAGAGAAACCTTAAAGATGGCAATTTGCAGAAAGCATAAACACTCGGAGAGGCCAATTGACTGGATGTGAAAGCACTTCATATTCATGGCGATTCTGTAAGGACTGTGTGACTCACCCTTATGCAGCCGGACTAATGAAGGCACCCGGTGTACAAATTGCCTGAAAGTCTGACATCATAAGTGGAACACTGGAAAGTTTCTCTTCCGCTCCCGACTGCAGTCGAGTTCAACCCAGGTCATTCGAGCACTTTCAAAACTGGCGAAAGTTAAAAAGAGAAAGATATTTTCTTCTTTCTTACTCCGCTCCTGCCTGGCTCCCGCACCATGCCTGTTGGAGCTGATTGCGTACGTTCCTCGAGGCCGTTTTCTTTCTCCCGTCTGCTGGAGTTTGCCTCCTCAGTGGCCGAACGTCTCAACGGTGTCCCTACGGATCGAAATCAACACTTTCCCACCTCATCCATCACTGGACATTTCCCTATGAAGATAGAATCAAAGCATCAAAGCAGCTGATTTGCAGATGGTTGATCTCATTTCTTTTGTGTTATCGCCCTCGTCTCATATTTGCCCCAATACTACGCTTTGACGGAAGATGTTTTCGCATCGTGTCAGAGAATATAGTTTGTTGTGCCTCGTTCCTATAGAGCAGGGGTCAGGAACCTTTTTGACTGGGAGAGCCATAAAAGCCACATATTTCTAAATATATTTCATTGAGAGCCATATAGTATTTTTAACGTATAATAAATTAAATATGTCTTACTTTTAATGCGACTTCTGGTGCTGCATGGTTTTGCTGATGGCCTTGTAGTTCATACGTGGTGAGGTTGAGCTTCATGCAGGCGTTGAGGCTTCCATCAGTTAAACGTGAGCGTAGGTCGTAATGTTCCTCGTATGCGAGAATGACTGCTCACATGCATATGTAGAGCCAAACATGGTCAATACGGCAATAGATTTCTTCACCTTTACAATGACCCGGACATGCTCGCGAGCCATTGGTTCCCGACCTGACCCACGGGTGACCCGTGAAATGTATCTTCAAAACTAATTTCTGTTTACTTTAAAATGACACAGTATTATTAAGAAATATCACAAGTATTTTAAAATCAGTTCCAAACAGATTTTTTATCTTTTTTATTTTTCAACTCAAAATTGTCTGGGAGCCATATGCCGTCACCGGAAGAGCCATATATGGCTCGCGAGCCATTGGTTCCCGACCGCTGCTATAGAGTGATGCAGAGATGACAGATGTGTGTCGGCCCACCCGAAAGTTAGCATTGCAAGGGCTTTCTCGACAATAGGGATGTGAACATTTATAAACATATATTGGGCAAGCCCACGTTTATGATTATTACATATTGTTTTCAGGAAGCTGATATCCACACAATAGCATTATGATGTATGGGTGAGTGAAAAGTTAGCGTTGCTAAAGCTAATGGCGATTAAAATTACGGTGGCATCACTTCACGTCGACATTGCTAAGCTAAAGTTCAATGTAATGTTCAATGTGGTGATGTTTAGTAGTTTCATTTAATCACTTGTTAGCAACTGCCGTTTGTCATGACACATTAACGAGAGGGGTATTTACAGACGTATTTTAGTCGTAGAATAAAACAGAGGAAAATGCTTATTAATTATAAATCTTATTTCTGAGTTTTAGGATTAATTACGGCACCACTCTATAAAAAGGCGCCAAGTGGTTTTACAATAACCCTGTGGTCGTACCTCCAACACTCACAACACAGGCCTGGACAAGGACTTGAACCTTTATATATCGCTCATAATGGTTCTTTGGTTTACACACTTCCATTTCACAGCCTTGTATGTACGATAACCTCCATCCCAACTGCCACTCCCAGGGTCCCGGCAGAGTCGCATGCTTGCATTCTTAAATGGATTTTAATTGCCTGGTTAACACAAATGCGCCTCTGTAGCGGGTTGCATTATGCCGCATGCCTCAAGCTCGTTGTGTGCCATACTTGTTTCATTATTCCGATTACCACAGTACATACGAAATGATATATGAAGAGATACTTACCGTTACTACATGGTGCGTTACTCCGTTACGGCGTTAGTTTTTTTATATAGTCAACAGAGAACTGTACTTAAGTACAGTACTTGAGTAAATGTACTTAAATACTTCCTGTGTCACATGCGGAGACGCGCTGTGGGCGTGTTTGTGTTGTTTACTAACAAGACTGTCATGGCGGCGGCGGCGGAGCTCAAGTCTAGTTTCTCCACCTGGAGATATTCTCACTATTTCACTTTTGTCGAGCACAAAGAAAAGAGAGTTTCTGTTAAATGTAAGTTGTGTCCCGGCGGGTCAAAGAGCCTATCTACTGCCCAAACCAGTCATTCAAATCTCTAAAAACATCTGCAGAAGCAACATGCTGGGACGAAGCTAGTAGCTAAGACCACAGAGACTCAGCCGACGCCACTCCACCTCCACCTGCACCTCAGCAACAGCGGCTGGATTTTAACCGAGGGACTGCTAGCCAGGGAAAAGTCCATAAAGCCATTGCCCGGTATGTTGTAGAACACATGCAGGCTATCGCTACAGTGGAGTCACCCGCTTTCAGGGAGCTAGTTAGCACGATAGCGTGTCCGGGCGGCACACGGCATATGGGACGGAACACTTTTTCCAACCACCTGGAGAAAGAATATACAAACATGTAAAGCCAGCTAATATCGATGCTATCCAGATTGCATATAATGCATGTGAAGTTGATCAACAGATTGTATTATTCTCCAATGCAATAACAGTACTGAAATGAAGGCTATACGGCATTAATATAATGG
This sequence comes from Pseudochaenichthys georgianus, assembly GCF_902827115.2. Lineage (NCBI taxonomy): Eukaryota > Metazoa > Chordata > Actinopteri > Perciformes > Channichthyidae > Pseudochaenichthys > Pseudochaenichthys georgianus. The sequence goes on from NC_047512.1 coordinate 45,010,603, forward strand.
GAGCCCTTTTTTAAGTAACTAAAACGTTACTTTTCACAGTAACGCATTACTTTCTGGTGTAAGTAATCAGTAAAGTAACTGAGTTACTTTTGAAATGAAGTAACTAGTAATGGTAACTAGTTACTGGTTTTCAGTAACTAGCACAACTCTGCTCACAAGCGGGCAAGTCAGTATTCAGTAATCAACACATCTAACCAATATTAGCACCACATTCTCCATTATCCTACAACTGGACTGCACCTACCGAACAGCAAAGCGTTTGAACAGGTCTGATTTCACAATCCCCTGCCTTGTATGTACGATAACCTCCATCCCAACTGCCCCGTGGCCCCTGACTTGTATGTACGATAACCTCCATCCCAACTGCCCCGTGGCCCCTGACTTGTATGTACGATAACCTCCATCCCAACTGCCCCGTGGCCCCTGACTTGTATGTACGATAACCTCCATCCCAACTGCCCCGTGGCCCCTGACTTGTATGTACGATAACCTCCATCCCAACTGCCCCGTGGCCCCTGACTTGTATGTACGATAACCTCCATCCCAACTGCCCCGTGGCCCCTGACTTGTATGTACGATAACCTCCATCCCAACTGCCCCGTGGCCCCTGACTTGTATGTACGATAACCTCCATCCCAACTGCCCCGTGGCCCCTGACTTGTATGTACGATAACCTCCATCCCAACTGCCCCGTGGCCCCTGACTTGTATGTACGATAACCTCCATCCCAACTGCCCCGTGGCCCCTGACTTGTATGTACGATAACCTCCATCCCAACTGCCCCGTGGCCCCTGACTTGTATGTACGATAACCTCCATCCCAACTGCCCCGTGGCCCCTGACTTGTATGTACGATAACCTCCATCCCAACTGCCCCGTGGCCCCTGACTTGTATGTACGATAACCTCCATCCCAACTGCCCCGTGGCCCCTGACTTGTATGTACGATAACCTCCATCCCAACTGCCCCGTGGCCCCTGACTTGTATGTACGATAACCTCCATCCCAACTGCCCCGTGGCCCCTGACTTGTATGTACGATAACCTCCATCCCAACTGCCCCGTGGCCCCTGACTTGTATGTACGATAACCTCCATCCCAACTGCCCCGTGGCCCCTGACTTGTATGTACGATAACCTCCATCCCAACTGCCCCGTGGCCCCTGACTTGTATGTACGATAACCTCCATCCCAACTGCCCCGTGGCCCCTGACTTGTATGTACGATAACCTCCATCCCAACTGCCCCGTGGCCCCTGACTTGTATGTACGATAACCTCCATCCCAACTGCCCCGTGGCCCCTGACTTGTATGTACGATAACCTCCATCCCAACTGCCCCGTGGCCCCTGACTTGTATGTACGATAACCTCCATCCCAACTGCCCCGTGGCCCCTGACTTGTATGTACGATAACCTCCATCCCAACTGCCCCGTGGCCCCTGACTTGTATGTACGATAACCTCCATCCCAACTGCCCCGTGGCCCCTGACTTGTATGTACGATAACCTCCATCCCAACTGCCCCGTGGCCCCTGACTTGTATGTACGATAACCTCCATCCCAACTGCCCCGTGGCCCCTGACTTGTATGTACGATAACCTCCATCCCAACTGCCCCGTGGCCCCTGACTTGTATGTACGATAACCTCCATCCCAACTGCCCCGTGGCCCCTGACTTGTATGTACGATAACCTCCATCCCAACTGCCCCGTGGCCCCTGACTTGTATGTACGATAACCTCCATCCCAACTGCCCCGTGGCCCCTGACTTGTATGTACGATAACCTCCATCCCAACTGCCCCGTGGCCCCTGACTTGTATGTACGATAACCTCCATCCCAACTGCCCCGTGGCCCCTGACTTGTATGTACGATAACCTCCATCCCAACTGCCCCGTGGCCCCTGCCTTGTATGTACGATAACCTCCATCCCAACTGCCCCGTGGCCCCTGACTTGTATGTACGATAACCTCCATCCAACTGCCCCGTGGCCCCTGACTTGTATGTACGATAACCTCCATCCCAACTGCCCCGTGGCCCCTGACTTGTATGTACGATAACCTCCATCCCAACTGCCCCGTGGCCCCTGACTTGTATGTACGATAACCTCCATCCCAACTGCCCCGTGGCCCCTGACTTGTATGTACGATAACCTCCATCCCAACTGCCCCGTGGCCCCTGACTTGTATGTACGATAACCTCCATCCCAACTGCCCCGTGGCCCCTGCCTTGTATGTACGATAACCTCCATCCCAACTGCCCCGTGGCCCCTGCCTTGTATGTACGATAACCTCCATCCCAACTGCCCCGTGGCCCCTGACTTGTATGTACGATAACCTCCATCCCAACTGCCCCGTGGCCCCTGACTTGTATGTACGATAACCTCCATCCCAACTGCCCCGTGGCCCCTGACTTGTATGTACGATAACCTCCATCCCAACTGCCCCGTGGCCCCTGACTTGTATGTACGATAACCTCCATCCCAACTGCCCCGTGGCCCCTGCCTTGTATGTACGATAACCTCCATCCCAACTGCCCCGTGGCCCCTGACTTGTATGTACGATAACCTCCATCCCAACTGCCCCGTGGCCCCTGACTTGTATGTACGATAACCTCCATCCCAACTGCCCCGTGGCCCCTGCCTTGTATGTACGATAACCTCCATCCCAACTGCCCCGTGGCCCCTGACTTGTATGTACGATAACCTCCATCCCAACTGCCCCGTGGCCCCTGCCTTGTATGTACGATAACCTCCATCCCAACTGCCCCGTGGCCCCTGACTTGTATGTACGATAACCTCCATCCCAACTGCCCCGTGGCCCCTGACTTGTATGTACGATAACCTCCATCCCAACTGCCCCGTGGCCCCTGACTTGTATGTACGATAACCTCCATCCCAACTGCCCCGTGGCCCCTGACTTGTATGTACGATAACCTCCATCCCAACTGCCCCCAATATGCTCCCATAGGCGGAGTTTGACATTTGCGCTTGGGGGGGCAAACCTTTTTTACTGACCTCAGTACAGTCCCAACTATTGCGCGGGGTGCTACGGATACAGTAGCAATGAAGCCAGCACTGCACTGAGTATGGCTTTTCCACACACACACACTCTCATATGGAAGGGGCGGTCTCTCCCCCAACAGCAGTGCATCATGACTGTGCACATCTTATACTTATTGATAACTACTGTATCCCTTGGTTACTTGAACACGCTACAACATTATTAACCAGCGTCCTACCTTATTAAAATATTGATATACGACATATTTGTATTGGAACAGTTTTCGACGTAGTAATGCTGTAACATATTTCAGCCACTAGGGGGGGCAATGCCCACCCGCACAATCCGCCGATGATGCTCACATCCTTGATCCTCGACTACCTCAGTCACACACTTCCTAGGTTAGGCTGCTGGGCTGTCTTTCTCTTCTCAGTCACACACTTCCTATGTTAGGCTGCTGGGCTGTCTCTCTCTTCTCAGTCACACACTTCCTAGGTTAGGCTGCTGGGCTGTCTCTCTCTTCCTAGTCACACACTTCCTAGGTTAGGCTGCTGGGCTGTCTTTCTCTTCTCAGTCACACACTTCCTATGTTAGGCTGCTGGGCTGTCTCTCTCTTCTCAGTCACACACTTCCTAGGTTAGGCTGCTGGGCTGTCTTTCTCTTCTCAGTCACACACTTCCTAGGTTAGGCTGCTGGGCTGTCTCTCTCTTCTCAGTCACACACTTCCTAGGTTAGGCTGCTGGGCTGTCTCTCTTCTCAGTCACACACTTCCTAGGTTAGGCTGCTGGGCTGTCTCTCTTCTCAGTCACACACTTCCTAGGTTAGGCTGCTGGGCTGTCTCTCTCTTCTCAGTCACACACTTCCTAGGTTAGGCTGCTGGGCTGTCTCTCTCTTCTCAGTCACACACTTCCTAGGTTAGGCTGCTGGGCTGTCTCTCTTCTCAGTCACACACTTCCTAGGTTAGGCTGCTGGGCTGTCTCTCTTCTCAGTCACACACTTCCTAGGTTAGGCTGCTGGGCTGTCTCTCTTCTCAGTCACACACTTCCTAGGTTAGGCTGCTGGGCTGTCTCTCTTCTCAGTCACACACTTCCTAGGTTAGGCTGCTGGGCTGTCTCTCTTCTCAGTCACACACTTCCTAGGTTAGGCTGCTGGGCTGTCTCTCTTCTCAGTCACACACTTCCTAGGTTAGGCTGCTGGGCTGTCTCTCTTCTCAGTCACACACTTCCTAGGTTAGGCTGCTGGGCTGTCTCTCTCTTCTCAGTCACACACTTCCTAGGTTAGGCTGCTGGGCTGTCTCTCTTCTCAGTCACACACTTCCTAGGTTAGGCTGCTGGGCTGTCTCTCTTCTCAGTCACACACTTCCTAGGTTAGGCTGCTGGGCTGTCTCTCTCTTCTCAGTCACACACTTCCTAGGTTAGGCTGCTGGGCTGTCTCTCTCTTCTCAGTCACACACTTCCTAGGTTAGGCTGCTGGGCTGTCTCTCTCTTCTCAGTCACACACTTCCTAGGTTAGGCTGCTGGGCTGTCTCTCTTCTCAGTCACACACTTCCTATGTTAGGCTGCTGGGCTGTCTCTCTTCTCAGTCACACACTTCCTAGGTTAGGCTGCTGGGCTGTCTCTCTTCTCAGTCACACACTTCCTAGGTTAGGCTGCTGGGCTGTCTCTCTCTTCTCAGTCACACACTTCCTAGGTTAGGCTGCTGGGCTGTCTCTCTTCTCAGTCACACACTTCCTAGGTTAGGCTGCTGGGCTGTCTCTCTCTTCTCAGTCACACACTTCCTAGGTTAGGCTGCTGGGCTGTCTCTCTCTTCTCAGTCACACACTTCCTAGGTTAGGCTGCTGGGCTGTCTCTCTCTTCTCAGTCACACACTTCCTAGGTTAGGCTGCTGGGCTGTCTCTCTTCTCAGTCACACACTTCCTAGGTTAGGCTGCTGGGCTGTCTCTCTTCTCAGTCACACACTTCCTAGGTTAGGCTGCTGGGCTGTCTCTCTTCTCAGTCACACACTTCCTAGGTTAGGCTGCTGGGCTGTCTCTCTCTTCTCAGTCACACACTTCCTAGGTTAGGCTGCTGGGCTGTCTCTCTCTTCTCAGTCACACACTTCCTAGGTTAGGCTGCTGGGCTGTCTCTCTTCTCAGTCACACACTTCCTAGGTTAGGCTGCTGGGCTGTCTCTCTTCTCAGTCACACACTTCCTATGTTAGGCTGCTGGGCTGTCTCTCTTCTCAGTCACACACTTCCTAGGTTAGGCTGCTGGGCTGTCTCTCTCTTCTCAGTCACACACTTCCTAGGTTAGGCTGCTGGGCTGTCTCTCTTCTCAGTCACACACTTCCTAGGTTAGGCTGCTGGGCTGTCTCTCTTCTCAGTCACACACTTCCTAGGTTAGGCTGCTGGGCTGTCTCTCTTCTCAGTCACACACTTCCTAGGTTAGGCTGCTGGGCTGTCTCTCTTCTCAGTCACACACTTCCTAGGTTAGGCTGCTGGGCTGTCTCTCTTCTCAGTCACACACTTCCTAGGTTAGGCTGCTGGGCTGTCTCTCTTCTCAGTCACACACTTCCTAGGTTAGGCTGCTGGGCTGTCTCTCTTCTCAGTCACACACTTCCTAGGTTAGGCTGCTGGGCTGTCTCTCTTCTCAGTCACACACTTCCTAGGTTAGGCTGCTGGGCTGTCTCTCTTCTCAGTCACACACTTCCTAGGTTAGGCTGCTGGGCTGTCTCTCTTCTCAGTCACACACTTCCTATGTTAGGCTGCTGGGCTGTCTCTCTTCTCAGTCACACACTTCCTAGGTTAGGCTGCTGGGCTGTCTCTCTCTTCTCAGTCACACACTTCCTAGGTTAGGCTGCTGGGCTGTCTCTCTTCTCAGTCACACACTTCCTAGGTTAGGCTGCTGGGCTGTCTCTCTTCTCAGTCACACACTTCCTAGGTTAGGCTGCTGGGCTGTCTCTCTTCTCAGTCACACACTTCCTAGGTTAGGCTGCTGGGCTGTCTCTCTTCTCAGTCACACACTTCCTAGGTTAGGCTGCTGGGCTGTCTCTCTTCTCAGTCACACACTTCCTAGGTTAGGCTGCTGGGCTGTCTCTCTTCTCAGTCACACACTTCCTAGGTTAGGCTGCTGGGCTGTCTCTCTTCTCAGTCACACACTTCCTAGGTTAGGCTGCTGGGCTGTCTCTCTCTTCTCAGTCACACACTTCCTAGGTTAGGCTGCTGGGCTGTCTCTCTTCTCAGTCACACACTTCCTAGGTTAGGCTGGGCTGTCTCTCTTCTCAGTCACACACTTCCTAGGTTAGGCTGCTGGGCTGTCTCTCTTCTCAGTCACACACTTCCTAGGTTAGGCTGCTGGGCTGTCTCTCTTCTCAGTCACACACTTCCTAGGTTAGGCTGCTGGGCTGTCTCTCTTCTCAGTCACACACTTCCTAGGTTAGGCTGCTGGGCTGTCTCTCTTCTCAGTCACACACTTCCTAGGTTAGGCTGCTGGGCTGTCTCTCTCTTCTCAGTCACACACTTCCTAGGTTAGGCTGCTGGGCTGTCTCTCTTCTCAGTCACACACTTCCTATGTTAGGCTGCTGGGCTGTCTCTCTCTTCTCAGTCACACACTTCCTAGGTTAGGCTGCTGGGCTGTCTCTCTTCTCAGTCACACACTTCCTAGGTTAGGCTGCTGGGCTGTCTCTCTTCTCAGTCACACACTTCCTAGGTTAGGCTGCTGGGCTGTCTCTCTCTTCTCAGTCACACACTTCCTAGGTTAGGCTGCTGGGCTGTCTCTCTTCTCAGTCACACACTTCCTAGGTTAGGCTGCTGGGCTGTCTCTCTCTTCTCAGTCACACACTTCCTAGGTTAGGCTGCTGGGCTGTCTCTCTCTTCTCAGTCACACACTTCCTAGGTTAGGCTGCTGGGCTGTCTCTCTCTTCTCAGTCACACACTTCCTAGGTTAGGCTGCTGGGCTGTCTCTCTCTTCTCAGTCACACACTTCCTAGGTTAGGCTGCTGGGCTGTCTCTCTTCTCAGTCACACACTTCCTATGTTAGGCTGCTGGGCTGTCTCTCTTCTCAGTCACACACTTCCTAGGTTAGGCTGCTGGGCTGTCTCTCTTCTCAGTCACACACTTCCTAGGTTAGGCTGCTGGGCTGTCTCTCTTCTCAGTCACACACTTCCTAGGTTAGGCTGCTGGGCTGTCTCTCTTCTCAGTCACACACTTCCTAGGTTAGGCTGCTGGGCTGTCTCTCTCTTCTCAGTCACACACTTCCTATGTTAGGCTGCTGGGCTGTCTCTCTTCTCAGTCACACACTTCCTAGGTTAGGCTGCTGGGCTGTCTCTCTTCTCAGTCACACACTTCCTAGGTTAGGCTGCTGGGCTGTCTCTCTTCTCAGTCACACACTTCCTAGGTTAGGCTGCTGGGCTGTCTCTCTTCTCAGTCACACACTTCCTAGGTTAGGCTGCTGGGCTGTCTCTCTTCTCAGTCACACACTTCCTATGTTAGGCTGCTGGGCTGTCTCTCTTCTCAGTCACACACTTCCTAGGTTAGGCTGCTGGGCTGTCTCTCTTCTCAGTCACACACTTCCTAGGTTAGGCTGCTGGGCTGTCTCTCTTCTCAGTCACACACTTCCTAGGTTAGGCTGCTGGGCTGTCTCTCTTCTCAGTCACACACTTCCTAGGTTAGGCTGCTGGGCTGTCTCTCTTCTCAGTCACACACTTCCTAGGTTAGGCTGCTGGGCTGTCTCTCTCTTCTCAGTCACACACTTCCTATGTTAGGCTGCTGGGCTGTCTCTCTCTTCTCAGTCACACACTTCCTAGGTTAGGCTGCTGGGCTGTCTCTCTTCTCAGTCACACACTTCCTAGGTTAGGCTGCTGGGCTGTCTCTCTTCTCAGTCACACACTTCCTAGGTTAGGCTGCTGGGCTGTCTCTCTCTTCTCAGTCACACACTTCCTAGGTTAGGCTGCTGGGCTGTCTCTCTCTTCTCAGTCACACACTTCCTAGGTTAGGCTGCTGGGCTGTCTCTCTTCTCAGTCACACACTTCCTAGGTTAGGCTGCTGGGCTGTCTCTCTTCTCAGTCACACACTTCCTAGGTTAGGCTGCTGGGCTGTCTCTCTCTTCTCAGTCACACACTTCCTAGGTTAGGCTGCTGGGCTGTCTCTCTCTTCTCAGTCACACACTTCCTAGGTTAGGCTGCTGGGCTGTCTCTCTTCTCAGTCACACACTTCCTAGGTTAGGCTGCTGGGCTGTCTCTCTTCTCAGTCACACACTTCCTAGGTTAGGCTGCTGGGCTGTCTCTCTCTTCTCAGTCACACACTTCCTAGGTTAGGCTGCTGGGCTGTCTCTCTTCTCAGTCACACACTTCCTAGGTTAGGCTGCTGGGCTGTCTCTCTTCTCAGTCACACACTTCCTAGGTTAGGCTGCTGGGCTGTCTCTCTTCTCAGTCACACACTTCCTAGGTTAGGCTGCTGGGCTGTCTCTCTTCTCAGTCACACACTTCCTAGGTTAGGCTGCTGGGCTGTCTCTCTTCTCAGTCACACACTTCCTAGGTTAGGCTGCTGGGCTGTCTCTCTTCTCAGTCACACACTTCCTAGGTTAGGCTGCTGGGCTGTCTCTCTCTTCTCAGTCACACACTTCCTAGGTTAGGCTGCTGGGCTGTCTCTCTTCTCAGTCACACACTTCCTAGGTTAGGCTGCTGGGCTGTCTCTCTTCTCAGTCACACACTTCCTAGGTTAGGCTGCTGGGCTGTCTCTCTTCTCAGTCACACACTTCCTAGGTTAGGCTGCTGGGCTGTCTCTCTCTTCTCAGTCACACACTTCCTAGGTTAGGCTGCTGGGCTGTCTCTCTTCTCAGTCACACACTTCCTAGGTTAGGCTGCTGGGCTGTCTCTCTTCTCAGTCACACACTTCCTAGGTTAGGCTGCTGGGCTGTCTCTCTCTTCTCAGTCACACACTTCCTAGGTTAGGCTGCTGGGCTGTCTCTCTCTTCTCAGTCACACACTTCCTAGGTTAGGCTGCTGGGCTGTCTCTCTTCTCAGTCACACACTTCCTAGGTTAGGCTGCTGGGCTGTCTCTCTTCTCAGTCACACACTTCCTAGGTTAGGCTGCTGGGCTGTCTCTCTTCTCAGTCACACACTTCCTAGGTTAGGCTGCTGGGCTGTCTCTCTCTTCTCAGTCACACACTTCCTAGGTTAGGCTGCTGGGCTGTCTCTCTCTTCTCAGTCACACACTTCCTAGGTTAGGCTGCTGGGCTGTCTCTCTTCTCAGTCACACACTTCCTAGGTTAGGCTGCTGGGCTGTCTCTCTCTTCTCAGTCACACACTTCCTAGGTTAGGCTGCTGGGCTGTCTCTCTTCTCAGTCACACACTTCCTATGTTAGGCTGCTGGGCTGTCTCTCTTCTCAGTCACACACTTCCTAGGTTAGGCTGCTGGGCTGTCTCTCTTCTCAGTCACACACTTCCTATGTTAGGCTGCTGGGCTGTCTCTCTTCTCAGTCACACACTTCCTAGGTTAGGCTGCTGGGCTGTCTCTCTCTTCTCAGTCACACACTTCCTATGTTAGGCTGCTGGGCTGTCTCTCTTCTCAGTCACACACTTCCTAGGTTAGGCTGCTGGGCTGTCTCTCTTCTCAGTCACACACTTCCTAGGTTAGGCTGCTGGGCTGTCTCTCTTCTCAGTCACACACTTCCTAGGTTAGGCTGCTGGGCTGTCTCTCTCTTCTCAGTCACACACTTCCTAGGTTAGGCTGCTGGGCTGTCTCTCTCTTCTCAGTCACACACTTCCTAGGTTAGGCTGCTGGGCTGTCTCTCTTCTCAGTCACACACTTCCTAGGTTAGGCTGCTGGGCTGTCTCTCTTCTCAGTCACACACTTCCTATGTTAGGCTGCTGGGCTGTCTCTCTTCTCAGTCACACACTTCCTAGGTTAGGCTGCTGGGCTGTCTCTCTTCTCAGTCACACACTTCCTAGGTTAGGCTGCTGGGCTGTCTCTCTTCTCAGTCACACACTTCCTATGTTAGGCTGCTGGGCTGTCTCTCTTCTCAGTCACACACTTCCTAGGTTAGGCTGCTGGGCTGTCTCTCTTCTCAGTCACACACTTCCTAGGTTAGGCTGCTGGGCTGTCTCTCTTCTCAGTCACACACTTCCTAGGTTAGGCTGCTGGGCTGTCTCTCTTCTCAGTCACACACTTCCTAGGTTAGGCTGCTGGGCTGTCTCTCTTCTCAGTAAAGCACTCTAAATGGTTTCAACGTGTATTTCCAGGCGACTGAAGGACTGAGGAAAAGGAGGTGGAACTGAAATCGAATGTGATGGTGTCTCAGTGTTAAGAAACCTCTGGTGTACGATTCATGCCACCAATCTTCCTCACCGCGCCTCCTCATGTGTTTACGGTCATTACTCCGTACATCTAGAACACGGGGACTAAAGGAGGCTCCTAGCCCACCAAGTGTTCATTCCTCTGTTATGCAATGATAAAGATGTGCTTTAATGTTCCTTGGTGACTGATCATTCTGCATTAGTTTGATGGAGCATCTGCAACACCACCAAACAGTCCCGCTCCAGTTTCTGTAAGGCGACACACATCATGTTTCTGATCTACATAACGGGGACACCTTTAATTCCAGCTGCAAAACGTTCATTCAGAATATATCTGAAAACTTTGTCTGATAAGCTTTTTTTCAGGCAATACACCGTTAAGTCACGCCTTAACACGCCTTGTGCTATCAACATGGAATGTAACTAAACTATTTTATTTATAGCATCACATATTTTCATGCTCTGGTCAATGTCGAGAGTTTGGGCTATCTGCTTCTTCTTCTCTTGTGTTGCGAGCTTTCAAGTACCCGAAGGATAACCAATATTCAGTGGGTATTCAGAAGAACTGTGGACAACGTCTCCAATCGTCTTACGCCGGATGGGGCTGAGAAACACCAGGACACAGCGATCCGTCTCCAGTCCCCTTTAGGCATGTCTACTCTCGGCAGTATCTGTACATCCAATGATTTAACCGAGCAAGCAAGGCCCGTACTTATTTAGGCCGCCTACTTCACCGGCTGTGTCCTTGTTGACACGGGTTAATGTACTGATCTACCAATCAGCCCGTCTTTAAACGCTTCCAGAGCCCATACCGTGTTCCTGTTGGTGTGTCTCCTTCCAGCGCTCTGTCTTTTAACCTGTCCTTCTTTAGCTCTCTTTTGATTCTCTCTTCTCGAGACTCGGCTCTCCACAATTATAAAGATGTATATTCTAAAAGTATTCCATGTTGTTTTCTGATGGATGAAACCAATGCGTGTTGTCCATCCCTGATGTTACATTGACCGGACTTCTTTCTGCGGATTGATATGACTGTCCCTTGATCCTCCTTAGCAACGGTCTGTTCTCCCTAGCAACTTATGTAAAGTATCAGACCTCTGGAATGTCCAAATTGACCAATCAGAATCCAATATTCAACTAAGTTGTGTTTTACATAATCAGTAAGGCAGTAAAACAAATAAGAGGACCAATCATCGTACTTGCTTATTAAAGATGTTGATCCTGACCACGTGCTTTGTTATCCGTCCGCTTATTAAATCTCACGTTATATAATCACCATTGTCCGTCTTATTAACATTGCCTTAGACACGGTTGCATAAGGAACTATGTCCCCATAACTCCAACTCTGCATTATCAGATCTGAACATTCCTTTTTACTAAAATGTGAAATAACAGAATGAGTTTGAGTCATCCCCAACTCCTGTAGCTGGAAACTAGTCCTGCTGCACCGATGTGAATGATCCCCTTAAGTGCTACTGCCTTTTAGTGGCGCTGGAGTTGATGCATCATCACACTTAACTGGCTTATTTACCAAATGAGGAGATTCTCTTCGACGAAGCATTTTCTATTTAATGGGGCTTCTTCCTCTCGCCTATTTACTTTTGGAATAACGCTCCATCGGCAAATGATGAAAACATCCAAATGAGATGTAACTCGGAGCAGCAGACTGAGGGCGGCATGTCATGATGGTGTATCCAACAGCGCGCACACACACACACACACACACACATATATACACACACACACACACACACACACACACACACACACACACACACACACACACACACACACACACACACACGTAGTTATCTGGTGGTGTGAGCTCATTATCGCCTGAGTGTCAGCGACTGCAGAGCTTAACTCAGTCAATCCTTTAAAGTCACAGTCTGCAGTTTCCATGTGGGGAAAACCTGTTTCCTAAATACTATAACTGGCACGTGACATTGGTCTGCCTTTGGAAGCATTACACGATGATTAGAAGTCAGCTGAATGCCTCTTTCCTCGTCTTACAAGCCATTCTTGTTTTCTATTTGACTCGTGAATCGGCGCCTCAACATTAAGCGAGAGCGAGTGTAATCCTGAAGCTTGCTGCCTCAGCACATGTGCTGGAATGAGTGTGGCCAAGCACAACACCTCTGAGCTTCAACCACGGCTACTTGACCTTTATCTCTAATAAGCCTCAGACGTCATGATACATGGAACCACAACATCCGTCACAACGTTTACAGTTTCTACCTAAAAAGCATGAAGGGCAGGGTTCAGAACCTCTTCCCCATAACCCTTTGTTAAAACCAATCCCCACACTCTACTCCAAACATACAACTGACTAGTTGGACTGTTATTCTCTAGATGGGTAGATGTATGCTTTACCATGTTGGCAGCTGAGTTCTAGAGATGGCTGGCTGGCTTAAGGTCAACAATGGCTACGTTCCAAATACTTTATTAAACCTTTGACATTTCATCTAATAAGGTCAAAGCTTTCTGTTTCTACATCTAGTGAAGAGAATATGGTGTAGACATTCATGGAGTCGAGATGACGAGTCACTTTACTAACTAGTGATATCTATAAATGAAAACTATTGGATGACTTTATTACTATTCCGTCCCTCATAAAGACAGCATTTATGGAGGCATGGAACTAATGACAAGTCTTCAGAAAACCACATTTTAATTTCCACACTACATTCAAGTTCTCCTAATGCTACACATGAAGATGGATGTGATCACGAATCTGAAGAGCCGTGACTGAGGGTCAGCTGTGTTTTCTCTGTTCCTCCTTCATTCTGTGGATTAGTGGAAGGATTACCAGGAAGTCATGTTCTCCACACGACGATCAGTAACAGTAGTTAATACAAATATACCTGCGCTTACATATAGGGATTTCCTGTTGAATGTGTTCCTGCAGTACAATGTGTATATACTTTATTTCAGTGACAGAATAATATATCCAGCAATATCCTTAAAATAATACATGTTCTTAATTAATTACCTCTGGAAATGTTCATGATAGAGGTAATCATTATTTGCCAGAGCCTTGTTGGTGAGGCAGCAAAATAAAACACGAGGGATTGGCCAGACACACTTTAATCACGTTACGGTTCCTTCTCTTTGTCGAGCAACATTATTGGTTTATGAATGGATAGCATTCCATCGGCCTCAGAGGCTGCTTCTGACCGGACCTGAGGAAATACATTCCATATCAAATGCAAGGGGTGTTTGTGATGAGACGCAGCACACGGTATTACAAGCTGTGAGCGACATGCGCAGCAAACCGGTTACAGCGACAGCCCCGTGTCACGAGTCTTAAATTATTGTACGTTACAAATTTCTAAATAATGCAAAACAACCGACAGCTCACTTCCGCTGTGAGGGAATGCACACACATGCTTATTAGCACGCGTGCTAATGCATCCAGTAATGAGAGCCCGACCTTGGCATAAAGCTGTCAGCGATACGGCGTTTACTCGCCGCCCTCTGATACGGCTGATTAGAGCGCATTCACCAATCTGAGTATGTTGACTGGGTCAATGTGTAGAAGGCACGAGGGATTCAGAACCGCTTTAAACACACACACACACACACACACACACACACACACACACACACACACACACACACACACACACACACACACACACACACACACACACACACACACACACACACACACACACACACACACACACACACACACACACACACAGTATTTACACAGATTACAAGCAGTGCCAGGTTCAGGTTGTGATCCCCATAACACACACACACACACACACACACACACACACACACACACACACACACACACACACACACACACACACACACTCTCAGTGCAATGGGCTCTGTGAGCGGCTGCCCACAGACAGCCTGGAGGAAGCACCTCGGTACACTTTGGATACAATCTGCACAGCAGGCTGAGGCAGGTGTATCTCCTCTGGTGCTCAGCATCACCTCATGGGAGAGCGAACCAGACGCGTCTCTCAAGTCCAAAAACACTCAGATGATCCATGTTTGAAATCATCTATTCCGGTTTTTAAGCAAAACACATGTTCGTTCATTCGCTGTCTGTCGATGTGCTTTCTGACGGGGAGAGGATCCCTGTGTCACAGCCAGGGTACGATGCGCTTCATAAAGACTTTGTATACAGTGGGCAGATGATGAGTTAGAACGGTGTCTGTCCACTCCTCGTCTCTCTTCCCTCTCACGCTAACAGCTTGAACACCTGCCAGTTAGACGGGCCTTAAAACAACGACTTCACTAACTAGAGAGGACGACACTGAGAGGAGCAATTAGCCAGCTGCAAACACACACACACACACACACACACACACACACACACACACACACACACACACACGCGCAATCACTGAAGTCACGAGACATCGCCGAATATGCTTTTTCCGTAATTACATCTTAACGAGCGGTTGAGCCAGTCAGTCCTCATGCTGATATTTGCCTTTCCTGCATGCTGATTGGATGACGGTCACTGACTGGATTTGTCTTTGACTTGGAAGACAGTGTCCAGTTGACCTTCTCTGTTGACCTGTTTTGTGTTCAACGTTGACTTTAATGAAATGTATTATGTCAACCTATTTCACAGAACTTGATCAGTTAGCTGAAAGAAAGTTTAAAGACAACACTGTATGCTCAACTTAATATTATTGCAACTTATGTCTGAGTCAATGTGAAATGAGTGGTGATTGAGTCTAATCACAACGATTGATCTTCTTTTGTTGCCGTTTCCCTCTGGACGTCTAAAGAGAACTGGGTCCCGCGTCGAAGGCCCCATTCGTTACCATGACGTAGCTCAGTGGAGCCTGACGCCAGCATGGCCTCAAGAAACACAATAACCACATCAAGATAAGATAAGCTGGACTTTTATTAATCCCCGTGGGGAAATGGTTTCTCTGCATTCGACCCATCCTAGTGTTCGGAGCAGTGGGCTGCCATTTTGAACGGCGTGTGGGGAACGGTGCCTTGCTCAGGGACACCTCGGTAGCACTTGGTCTTGCCGGGACTTGAACTGGTGACCTTCCAGTTGCCAAGCCAAGTCCCTATCGACTTCACCACCACATCATCCGGGGATCCGGGCTCGTAGAGCATCCGCACTTGCAGTTTCCTTAAAATCCGTCACAACCAGTCTTGTTTCAGCTCCGCGGTTCTTTTTGCAACTTGTAAGACCTGATGATTAAGAAAAGAGCTATTCAAGTGTCTGCATACGGCAGTTCATTTACTTGTTCAAAAAAGAAAAGATTTGCGCTCAACGCTTCCAGGTTTCTATTTCTCAATGTACGTCAATAGGAAAACATATTTTTTGGGCCCAATTATGTCCTGGACTGACACAGAAGTTGTAGTACCACCATCTGGCCACAGTGTCTTACCGCCCAGCCCACTTCACGGGGGCTTGTGTCCTCACACACTCGTTCCAGTGGGTTGATGGAGCGTACCCTGCAAACTGGCTAAGGTGAGGGCGCGGTTGTAACAGCTGTTATCATTGCACAAAGGAATAGTCCAACTAATCATGCCAGCACATACAGATCGATGCACTGATGACCCCGTCGTTTTACAAAGCTTCCACCATCGCCCGCCGCCCACACACATGCCCCCCGCACAAAGCGCCTCTTCATTCATCACCAAAGAAATCATCTCTTCCGGATATAATGGGGCTGATGGCCACCGCCGTTGAAGCAGAGCAGACGACGTGCAGCATGAGTACCATTGCGTCCTCTCTACTAAAGTACCTCCTTTCTTATATTACAGATGAGACCGCAACACACCGGGGGATGTGTTCAATTCAGAGCGTGGACATCTTCTGTTGTGATCGCTGTCAGAAGCAATCAGAGCCCCCCTCCCTTTCCACTCCCAGGGTCCCGGCGGAGTCGCATGCTTGCATTCTTAAATGGATTTTAATTGCCTGGTTAACACAAATGCGCCTCTGTAGCGAGTTGCATTATGCCGCATGCCTCAAGCTCGTTTTGTGCCATGCTTGTTTCATTATTCCGATTACCACAGTACATACGAAATGATATATGAAGAGATACTGGTGGCCGCTTTCGGCCCTCTAAGTTGCCTCTGTTTCCTACCGTTTGCAAATGTTATATATTCTCAGCGTTAACAGTCATCAGGCAGCTGTTTCCAGACTCCTTGAGCACTGCCTTTTAGCCATGAATACTCACTCTCACCTTCATGCAGCGATTACATTTATCCACAGATTCAGATACTGGAATATTGGTCACATGTCAGGGCATGCCAGCCAATCAATGTAACCTGAGGAAAACAAAAACAAAAGTCAGACAAGACTACATGACCGATCTCAAATTATAATTGCAGATATACTTTCTATTTTTCAATATATATTAGCGTTGGTATTCAGTTTTTTGCAATAACCTGACTTGCCTCAGTGTTTAGTTTCGTATAAGCACCGGCAAGTATCCAAAGGAAGACGTGTCTGAAGGTTCATATTTGTATTGCTGGCTCTGTGGTGATTGTTCAATTACGTAGAGATGTCCCAAGATGGCCTATCACGAACAATGTGTTGGAGCACAAGTCAAACAAACCATTTACATGCACGTAAACGAGGGGTTACGTATGGTAACCCCTGTTATATAAGCACAGGCTCCGCCCTCTACTGGACTCTATGGGTACTCCCTTTGATCATATCATGCAAGCATTCATCCACTGAGACTTCTATAGACGTAGCCGGCCCCGGGGCGGGCCTACCTGAATGCGTGCGCATCTCGCCTCCTGACTGTCATCCTAACCCTCTCTTCAGCGAGCGGCATAGGACCGACAGGGCCCCGCGTAGAGGGCGGAGCCTGTGTTTATATAACAAGCTCTGCCGCCATAGTCATCGCCGCACAGACCTGTGCTGCTGGCCTTCCTGGCGGTCGCCGGAAGTATCAGACAACGGGGTGTCGTCGTCTCCCCTCTCCCCGACGAGCGGGCCCGTCCGGTCCGCTGGCATGGCGAACACGAAGGGCACTCCCTCATCGTGGTCCTCCATATCCACCACCTCGAGTCCTTATAATAGAGGACCCATATAATAATTATAAGAGAGCATCTTTAGATATCCTTTATTTTTTGTATTCATCTTGTTTTTCTCCCGTTCAAAAGATAAGCGATGACGAGATGAAGTGATAGGCAGGAGAACTTGAAGGTCATTTGAAACCTGTAGTTACACTTTGTTCGGATTGATGCACTACTAAGGTTCTCTTTAAACAAACAAGACTTTCATTTTGTAGAGTTGGGAACTTATAAACTAAATATGAAAAGCTTATATATATAATATAACAGCATTGATTCCTGCGGCTGCATGGTAGGGTTTTAGGGACATCATCGATGATGTGTTGAGAGAGAGATGTCGCATGGAAACATGCATAAAGAACCAAAGCTGTGGATTCAAATCAGTACAGTTTCAACTAAATCTAAATGTGGTTCCCTTTTTAAATAATGGATTCTTTCTTTGGGTTTCCCTTCATGCTGGAAACAAATCCACAGACACGTTTTATTGTAAGGGGAAAGACACTCGAGGGCAGGGCGTGGTGGACTTTTGATCTGTTCTTATATGCTATGTTTAACATTGTCACTAGACCACAGCCTCTGGCGACCTAAACAATGTTCTCGTTGTCTCTGTAGAGATCTATTCTGCAAATAGATGTAAGAGAAATGGAAAATATAGAAGCCACGTGTGAGATTAAAGACAAACAGAGGAAGGGGGCCGGCCTCACCGCAGGGGACTGATCAAGCATTCTGACTCAAGTTAAGACTTCTTTGCATTCAATTAAAGAATGAAAAGGGTGATATATGAAATATTAACAGCGTATCTGCAGAGAATTGAGCTCGAAGATTTAATCACGTCTATAAATAGTGTTCAAAAGATTAAAACGTTTTTTTACTACCTCAAAAGAAAAGCACAGAAAATAATCAGACATATTTAGAGTTAAGTTTTTCCAGACAAGTTAAGCACGTCTATTGTCACCCATCCCCAAAGATCTGCTCTGTAAATAGACAACTTCCTGAAAGTAAAGCGAGTTAACGTGACGCAGACACGCGGCGAGGAAATGGATAAATAATTGGGGCTCTCATAAATTAAAGATGCCAGAGAACAAAGGCTGCGTACTGTCATGAGAGTTTCCAGAGCAGCATCGAAAAGAGCAAATTATGAATAAAATAAAATGAAATTATGCCATCACTGATAATTACCGCCCTCAGTTTCCTTTGCCTCCCACTCAGCCACAACCAGAGGGACATGTCATTCTGGTATCATTATTTAATTAAAGGATAACTGCATTCAAAAAGAAATGGACAAAGAATGCATGAGATATCTTTCCATATGAATTCACCGGTGGAGTTTGTTTTGACAGATGGAGCTTAAGCTCAAATTAAAGGTTTCCACAGCGATGTGACTGACAGTGACACGATGCGCCTACATATGGAGGTTAAACGGAGAGATCGTTTCATGCTTTTGTCAAAGGAAGAAAAGGGCGACATGTTCTCGATATGCCTTCCAACGTTTCATAGGACGACAATGAAACGTTCCTAATCAGGCCTTGCATGCCAAGGGCAGACATACATTTCAAAAGGCCCTCCAAAAAGGGTTCAGTTATAGATTCTCAATGTAGTCTTCCTACTTACTGTAGCAAGAACTCCCACAGAAGAGGGGTTGAGTGATTCACCAGCTGCTCGAATGTTGGTCTGTCCACAGGTTTTGTGAGTCAGTAAAATAAATGTACATATGTGAGTCCAAAATGAAAGCCAAGTTTAAAAATGTATTTAGTCTGAGCTAAGTTGCCAGAAGCAGGGGGGCAGGAAGTGGGGAAGGTGGCCCACAGCTAAAGTATGATGAATGTTATCGGCCTCCTATCTAAAGTAAAAGTTCACTTTAATGTTTCCTGTAGTGGTGTAACGAAGGAAACTCCGTTACTGTGGACTGACGGCGTTGGGCCCTTGCACATGTAATATTGCACATGTGGGTTTGCACTTTATATATCAACTTCCTTTTGCACAGCTTAGCCGCTAGCATAGCGATAAATACACACAGCGTTGCATTCTCCTCCCGTCGGCCCTAAAAGCTTCAGATGGCAGATACCTGAGCTCCATAGCGTCCCGCTAGCTTAGCCGCTAGCATAGCGATAAATACACACAGCGTTGCATTCTCCTCCCGTCGGCCCTAAAAGCTTCAGATGGCAGATACCTGAGCTCCATAGCGTCCCGCTAGCTTAGCCGCTAGCTTAGCGATAATACACACAGCGTTGTATTCTCCTCCCCCTGTCGGCCCTAAAAGCTTCAGATGGCAGATACCTGAGCTCCATAGCGTCCCGCTAGCTTAGCGATAAATACACACAGCGTTGTATTCTCCTCCCCCTGTCGGCCCTAAAAGCTTCAGAGGGCGGATAGCTGGGCTCCGTAGCGTCCCACTAGCTTAGCCGCTAGCTAAAGGTAAACATAGATGGGTACATAGAATATGAATAAATCGTCACCGATGTAGAGGATATATTTTTTTTATTCGCTTTGAACTCGGCCAGATGGAGTTTAATGCTTTGGGATTTAAGCACATAGTACGTGCATGGGTTTGAAAGTATAACGTGCTAGCCTGCTGTAATACATCGTATAGTCAGGCACACATTTATGAGAGATTTAACAATGGCCAATTATATTTCTTAAATAATATGTAGCCTATTCCCAGAGCATAATTCATGGGGCAACAAGGTGAGGTGTACAATGTGTTTTAATATCATAAATGTTACTCCAGCAAACTTCCTGTACGGACTTCGGCAGTAGTGAAGACTCACTGAACAAATTAAGTACAAAGACGAATCGTTCGCGAACGTGCAAATCACCAGAAGTCGTTCGCGAACCGGTGAACGAATCAGTGAACGAATCTTTCAAGTGAACTGAATCAAAGATTCGTGTCCCCGAAGGGAATCTAAATGCCCATCACTAGCCACAAGGTCCTCGGGGAAACAAACCCTGACAAAGAAGGTTCCGGGACGAACCAAGTGGCGAGATGGGCGCAGGGGTTTCTGTCTTAGTTGGGAATGTATTTATATGTATTCTGGTCGGTTATAATGTTGTTCTTGGGTTCAATTAACAGATGGCTATAAATAACTAATAATGCTATGTAAATGATGTTATGGAACTTCTTTATAATAACGACAATGACACGTGTATTTATTAAGTGTACCTGTGAATGGTTTCTCCCAATCAAATCCTCCGTAGAACCCCATGAGTCAGTCTTCAGTCAGAGGAGGGCGGTGGACATGCACAGAGAGCGGGAACACCTACATGCTGGCTATCTGTTCTGTTGTTTGAGAACTACAAGTCACCATGGTTTGCAACTCGACCTCCTCTCGTGGTCCATTCCTTCTCTGGAAATCAGACGCTAAAGAGTCGCGTCTCACAAGCGGGCAAGTCAGTATTCAGTAATCAACACATATAACCAATATTAGCACCACATTCTCCTTTATCCTACAACTGGACGGCAACCTACCGAACAGCAAAGCGTTGAACAGGTCTGATTTCACAATTAATGCCAAGGGAACATTATTCTGTCCCTGCAAACCAGCTTCACAACCGTGTTGGAGGAAGTCACAAAGCCTTACAGATGGGTAGCTCAATATGAAGGTCAGGTTTGAAGACGTATGTCACCGTCGGTATGGGTTCCAACAGATTGCCTGGTTTGGTCTCTAATGTGACATTATTATAGATCTCCTCTCTAGATCGAAAGTCCCTTAGTAAAAAAGGAAAGCACGGCTTAATCAGTCGTCAGTTATAAGCCCTTTTCAAAGCTGTTTATCAAGACCCAGGTTCCTTAACATCATTGACAGCATATCTAATAGTTCACAGCTGTTAACAGTGAAACTAGACGGATGCCACTCCTTATGGTTTTCTCCAGTGCCTCTATTTAGTTTATAGTTTTCACAGACTCAAATGAAAGCTTGATTCACTACAGACAATGGTGAGACAAGGCCAGACTCAAAGGTTTGAACACTTCACTTCCTAGTTAGGCTGCTGGGCTGTCTCTCTCTTCTCAGTCACACACTTCCTAGGTTAGGCTGCTGGGCTGTCTCTCTTCTCAGTCACACACTTCCTAGGTTAGGCTGCTGGGCTGTCTCTCTCTTCTCAGTCACACACACTTCCTAGGTTAGGCTGCTGGGCTGTCTCTCTTCTCAGTCACACACTTCCTAGGTTAGGCTGCTGGGCTGTCTCTCTCTTCTCAGTCACACACTTCCTAGGTTAGGCTGCTGGGCTGTCTCTCTTCCCAGTCACACACTTCCTAGGTTAGGCTGCTGGGCTGTCTCTCTTCTCAGTCCACACTTCCCAGGTTAGGCTGCTGGGCTGTCTCTCTTCTCAGTCCACACCCACACGTAGCTGGTGGAGGAGCTGCTGGCTGTCTCTCTCTCTTCTCAGTCACACACTTCCTAGGTTAGGCTGCTGGGCTGTCTCTCTTCTCAGTCACACACTTCCTAGGTTAGGCTGCTGGGCTGTCTCTCTTCTCAGTCACACACTTCCTAGGTTAGGCTGCTGGGCTGTCTCTCTTCTCAGTCACACACTTCCTAGTTAGGCTGCTGGGCTGTCTCTCTTCTCAGTCACACACTTCCTAGGTTAGGCTGCTGGGCTGTCTCTCTTCTCAGTCACACACTTCCTAGGTTAGGCTGCTGGGCTGTCTCTCTTCTCAGTCACACACTTCCTAGGTTAGGCTGCTGGGCTGTCTCTCTTCTCAGTCACACACTTCCTAGGTAGGCTGCTGGGCTGTCTCTCTTCTCAGTCACACACTTCCTAGGTTAGGCTGCTGGGCTGTCTCTCTTCTCAGTCACACACTTCCTAGTTAGGCTGCTGGGCTCTCTCTCTCTTCTCAGTCACACACTTCCTAGGTTAGGCTGCTGGGCTGTCTCTCTTCTCAGTCACACACTTCCTAGGTTAGGCTGCTGGGCTGTCTCTCTTCTCAGTCACACACTTCCTAGGTTAGGCTGCTGGGCTGTCTCTCTCTTCTCACACACCTTCCTAGTTAGGCTGCTGGGCTGTCTCTCTCTCTCAGTCACACACTTCCTAGGTTAGGCTGCTGGGCTGTCTCTCTTCTCAGTCACACACTTCCTTAGGTTAGGCTGCTGGGCTGTCTCTCTTCTCAGTCACACACTTCCTAGGTTAGGCTGCTGGGCTGTCTCTCTCTTCTCAGTCACACACTTCCTAGGTTAGGCGCTGGGCTGTCTCTCCTTCTCAGTCACACACTTCCTAGGTTAGGCTGCTGGGCTGTCTTCTCTTCTCAGTCACACACTATCCTATGTTAGGCTGCTGGGCTGTCTTCTCTTCTCAGTCACACACTTCCTAGGTTAGGCTGCCGGGCTTTCTCTCTCTTCTCAGTCACCACACTTCCTAGGTTAGG
The DNA here is from genome assembly GCF_902827115.2 of Pseudochaenichthys georgianus. NCBI lineage: Eukaryota > Metazoa > Chordata > Actinopteri > Perciformes > Channichthyidae > Pseudochaenichthys > Pseudochaenichthys georgianus. The sequence continues at coordinate 45,033,251 of NC_047512.1, forward strand.
CTGCTGGGCTGTCCTCTCTTCTCAGTCACACACTTCCTAGGTTAGGCTGCTGGGCGTCTCTCTTCTCAGGCACACACTTCCTAGGTTAGGCTGCGTGGGCTGTCTCTCTTTCTCAGTCCACACACTTCCTATGTTAGGCTGCGGGCTGTCTCTCTCTTCTCAGTCACACACTTCCTAGGTTAGGCTGCTGGCTGTCTCCTTCTTCAGTTCACACACTTCCTAGGTTAGGCTGCTTGGGCTGTCTCTCTTCTCAGTCACACACTTCCTATGTTAGGCTGCTGGGCTGTCTCTCTTCTCATGTCACACACTTCCTAGGTTAGGCTGCTGGGCTGTCTCTCTCTCTCAGTCACACACTTCCTAGGTTAGGCTGCTGGGCTGCTCTCTCTTCTCAGTCACACACTTCCTAGGTTAGGCTGCTGGGCTGTCTCTCTCTCTCTCAGTCACACTTCCTAGGTTAGGCTGCTGGGCTGTCTCTCTTCTCAGTCACACACTTCCTAGGTTAGGCTGCTGGGCTGTCTCTCTCTTCTCAGTCACACACTTCCTAGGTTAGGCTGCTGGGCTGTCTCTCTTCTCAGTCACACACTTCCTAGGTTAGGCTGCTGGGCTGTCTCTCTCTCCGTCACACACTTCCTAGGTTAGGCTGCTGGGCTGTCTCTCTTCTCAGTCACACACTTCCTAGGTTAGGCTGCTGGGCTGTCTCTCTTCTCAGTCACACACTTCCTAGGTTAGGCTGCTGGGCTGTCTCTCTTCTCAGTCACACACTTCCTAGGTTAGGCTGCTGGGCTGTCTCTCTTCTCAGTCACACACTTCCTAGGTTAGGCTGCTGGGCTGTCTCTCTCTTCTCAGTCACACACTTCCTAGGTTAGGCTGCTGGGCTGTCTCTCTCTTCTCAGTCACACACTTCCTAGGTTAGGCTGCTGGGCTGTCTCTCTCTCTCAGTCACCACACTCCTAGGTTAGGCTGCTGGGCTGTCTCTCTCCTTCTCAGTCACACACTTCCTAGGTTAGGCTGCTGGGCTGTCTCTCTTCTCAGTCACACACTTCCTATGTTAGGCTGCTGGGCTGTCTCTCTTCTCAGTCACACACTTCCTAGGTTAGGCTGCTGGGCTGTCTCTCTTCTCAGTCACACACTTCCTATGTTAGGCTGCTGGGCTGTCTCTCTTCTCAGTCACACACTTCCTATGTTAGGCTGCTGGGCTGTCTCTCTTCTCAGTCACACCCTTTCTAGGTTAGGCTGCTGGGCTGTCTCTCTTCTCAGTCACACACTTCCTAGGTTAGGCTGCTGGGCTGTCTCTCTTCTCAGTCACACACTTCCTAGGTTAGGCTGCTGGGCTGTCTCTCTCTTCTCAGTCACACACTTCCTATGTTAGGCTGCTGGGCTGCTCTCTCTTCTCAGTCACACACTTCCTAGGTTAGGCTGCTGGGCGTCTCTCTTCTCAGTCAACACTTCCTAGGTTAGGCTGCTGGGCTGTCTCTCTTCTCAGTCACACCCTTCTAGGTTAGGCTGCTGGGCTGTCTCTCTCCTTCTCAGTCACACACTTCCTATGTTTAGGCGCTGGGCTGTCTCTCTTCTCAGTCACACACTTCCTATGTTAGGCCTGCTGGGCTGTCTCTCTCTCAGGTCACACACTTCCTAGGTTAGGCTGCTGGGCTGTCTCTCTTCTCAGTCACACACTTCCTAGGTTAGCTGCTGGCTGTCTCTCTTCTCAGTCACACACTTCCTATGTTAGGCTGCTGGCTGTCTCTCTTCCTCAGTCACACACTTCCTAGGTTAGGCTGCTGGGCTGTCTCTCTTCTCAGTCACACACTTCCTAGGTTAGGCTGCTGGGCTGTCTCTCTTCTCAGTCACACACTTCCTAGGTTAGGCTGCTGGGCTGTCTCTCTTCTCAGTCACACACTTCCTATGTTAGGCTGCTGGGCTGTCTCTCTTCTCAGTCACACACTTCCTATGTTAGGCTGCTGGGCTGTCTCTCTTCTCAGTCACACACTTCCTAGGTTAGGCTGCTGGGCTGTCTCTCTTCTCAGTCACACACTTCCTAGGTTAGGCTGCTGGGCTGTCTCTCTTCTCAGTCACACACTTCCTAGGTTAGGCTGCTGGGCTGTCTCTCTTCTCAGTCACACACTTCCTAGGTTAGGCTGCTGGGCTGTCTCTCTTCTCAGTAAAGCACTCTAAATGGTTTCAACGTGTATTTCCAGGCGACTGAAGGACTGAGGAAAAGGAGGTGGAACTGAAATCGAATGTGATGGTGTCTCAGTGTTAAGAAACCTCTGGTGTACGATTGATGCCACCAATCTCCTCACCGCGCCTCCTCATGTGTTTACGGTCATTACTCCGTACATCTAGAACACGGGGACTAAAGGAGGCTCCTAGCCCACCAAGTGTTCATTCCTCTGTTTATGCAATGATAAAGATGTGCTTTAATGTTCCTGGTGACTGATCATTCTGCATTAGTTTGATGGAGCATCTGCAACACCACCAAACAGTCCCGCTCCAGTTTCTGTAAGGCGACACACATCATGTTTCTGATCTACATAACGGGGACACCTTTAATTCCAGCTGCAAAACGTTCATTCAGAATATATCTGAAAACTTTGTCTGATAAGCTTTTTCAGGCAATACACCGTTAAGTCACGCCTTAACACGCCTTGTGCTATCAACATGGAATGTAACTAAACTATTTTATTTATAGCATCACATATTTTCATGCTCTGGTCAATGTCGAGAGTTTGGGCTATCTGCTTCTTCTTCTCTTGTGTTGCGAGCTTTCAAGTACCCGAAGGATAACCAATATTCAGTGGGTATTCAGAAGAACTGTGGACAACGTCTCCAATCGTCTTACCGCCGGATGGGGCTGAGAAACACCAGGACACAGCGATCCGTCTCCAGTCCCCTTTAGGCATGTCTACTCTCGGCAGTATCTGTACATCCAATGATTTAACCGAGCAAGCAAGGCCCGTACTTATTTAGGCCGCCTACTTCACCGGCTGTGTCCTTGTTGACACGGGTTAATGTACTGATCTACCAATCAGCCCGTCTTTAAACGCTTCCAGAGCCCATACCGTGTTCCTGTTGGTGTGTCTCCTTCCAGCGCTCTGTCTTTTAACCTGTCCTTCTTAGCTCTCTTTTGATTCTCTCTTCTCGAGACTCGGCTCTCCACAATTATAAAGATGTATATTCTAAAAGTATTCCATGTTGTTTTCTGATGGATGAAACCAATGCGTGTTGTCCATCCCTGATGTTACATTGACCGGACTTCTTTCTGCGGATTGATATGACTGTCCCTTGATCCTCCTTAGCAACGGTCTGTTCTCCCTAGCAACTTATGTAAAGTATCAGACCTCTGGAATGTCCAAATTGACCAATCAGAATCCAATATTCAACTAAGTTGTGTTTTACATAATCAGTAAGGCAGTAAAACAAATAAGAGGACCAATCATCGTACTTGCTTATTAAAGATGTTGATCCTGACCACGTGCTTTGTTATCCGTCCGCTTATTAAATCTCACGTTATATAATCACCATTGTCCGTCTTATTAACATTGCCTTAGACACGGTTGCATAAGGAACTATGTCCCCATAACTCCAACTCTGCATTATCAGATCTGAACATTCCTTTTTACTAAAATGTGAAATAACAGAATGAGTTTGAGTCATCCCCAACTCCTGTAGCTGGAAACTAGTCCTGCTGCACCGATGTGAATGATCCCCTTAAGTGCTACTGCCTTTTAGTGGCGCTGGAGTTGATGCATCATCACACTTAACTGGCTTATTTACCAAATGAGGAGATTCTCTTCGACGAAGCATTTTCTATTTAATGGGGCTTCTTCCTCTCGCCTATTTACTTTTGGAATAACGCTCCATCGGCAAATGATGAAAACATCCAAATGAGATGTAACTCGGAGCAGCAGACTGAGGGCGGCATGTCATGATGGTGTATCCAACAGCGCGCACACACACACACACACACACATATATACACACACACACACACACACACACACACACACACACACACACACACACACACACACGTAGTTATCTGGTGGTGTGAGCTCATTATCGCCTGAGTGTCAGCGACTGCAGAGCTTAACTCAGTCAATCCTTTAAAGTCACAGTCTGCAGTTTCCATGTGGGGAAAACCTGTTTCCTAAATACTATAACTGGCACGTGACATTGGTCTGCCTTTGGAAGCATTACACGATGATTAGAAGTCAGCTGAATGCCTCTTTCCTCGTCTTACAAGCCATTCTTGTTTTCTATTTGACTCGTGAATCGGCGCCTCAACATTAAGCGAGAGCGAGTGTAATCCTGAAGCTTGCTGCCTCAGCACATGTGCTGGAATGAGTGTGGCCAAGCACAACACCTCTGAGCTTCAACCACGGCTACTTGACCTTTATCTCTAATAAGCCTCAGACGTCATGATACATGGAACCACAACATCCGTCACAACGTTTACAGTTTCTACCTAAAAAGCATGAAGGGCAGGGTTCAGAACCTCTTCCCCATAACCCTTTGTTAAAACCAATCCCCACACTCTACTCCAAACATACAACTGACTAGTTGGACTGTTATTCTCTAGATGGGTAGATGTATGCTTTACCATGTTGGCAGCTGAGTTCTAGAGATGGCTGGCTGGCTTAAGGTCAACAATGGCTACGTTCCAAATACTTTATTAAACCTTTGACATTTCATCTAATAAGGTCAAAGCTTTCTGTTTCTACATCTAGTGAAGAGAATATGGTGTAGACATTCATGGAGTCGAGATGACGAGTCACTTTACTAACTAGTGATATCTATAAATGAAAACTATTGGATGACTTTATTACTATTCCGTCCCTCATAAAGACAGCATTTATGGAGGCATGGAACTAATGACAAGTCTTCAGAAAACCACATTTTAATTTCCACACTACATTCAAGTTCTCCTAATGCTACACATGAAGATGGATGTGATCACGAATCTGAAGAGCCGTGACTGAGGGTCAGCTGTGTTTTCTCTGTTCCTCCTTCATTCTGTGGATTAGTGGAAGGATTACCAGGAAGTCATGTTCTCCACACGACGATCAGTAACAGTAGTTAATACAAATATACCTGCGCTTACATATAGGGATTTCCTGTTGAATGTGTTCCTGCAGTACAATGTGTATATACTTTATTTCAGTGACAGAATAATATATCCAGCAATATCCTTAAAATAATACATGTTCTTAATTAATTACCTCTGGAAATGTTCATGATAGAGGTAATCATTATTTGCCAGAGCCTTGTTGGTGAGGCAGCAAAATAAAACACGAGGGATTGGCCAGACACACTTTAATCACGTTACGGTTCCTTCTCTTTGTCGAGCAACATTATTGGTTTATGAATGGATAGCATTCCATCGGCCTCAGAGGCTGCTTCTGACCGGACCTGAGGAAATACATTCCATATCAAATGCAAGGGGTGTTTGTGATGAGACGCAGCACACGGTATTACAAGCTGTGAGCGACATGCGCAGCAAACCGGTTACAGCGACAGCCCCGTGTCACGAGTCTTAAATTATTGTACGTTACATATTTCTAAATAATGCAAAACAACCGACAGCTCACTTCCGCTGTGAGGGAATGCACACACATGCTTATTAGCACGCGTGCTAATGCATCCAGTAATGAGAGCCCGACCTTGGCATAAAGCTGTCAGCGATACGGCGTTTACTCGCCGCCCTCTGATACGGCTGATTAGAGCGCATTCACCAATCTGAGTATGTTGACTGGGTCAATGTGTAGAAGGCACGAGGGATTCAGAACCGCTTTAAACACACACACACACACACACACACACACACACACACACACACACACACACACACACACACACACACACACACACACACACACACACACACAACACAACACACACACACACACACAGTATTTACACAGATTACAAGCAGTGCCAGGTTCAGGTTGTGATCCCCATAACACACACACACACACACACACACACACACACACACACACACACACACACACACACACACACACACACACACACACACACACTCTCAGTGCAATGGGCTCTGTGAGCGGCTGCCCACAGACAGCCTGGAGGAAGCACCTCGGTACACTTTGGATACAATCTGCACAGCAGGCTGAGGCAGGTGTATCTCCTCTGGTGCTCAGCATCACCTCATGGGAGAGCGAACCAGACGCGTCTCTCAAGTCCAAAAACACTCAGATGATCCATGTTTGAAATCATCTATTCCGGTTTTTAAGCAAAACACATGTTCGTTCATTCGCTGTCTGTCGATGTGCTTTCTGACGGGGAGAGGATCCCTGTGTCACAGCCAGGGTACGATGCGCTTCATAAAGACTTTGTATACAGTGGGCAGATGATGAGTTAGAACGGTGTCTGTCCAATCCTCGTCTCTCTTCCCTCTCACGCTAACAGCTTGAACACCTGCCAGTTAGACGGGCCTTAAAACAACGACTTCACTAACTAGAGAGGACGACACTGAGAGGAGCAATTAGCCAGCTGCAAACACACACACACACACACACACACACACACACACACACACACACACACACACACACACACACACACACACACACACACACACACACACACACACGCGCAATCACTGAAGTCACGAGACATCGCCGAATATGCTTTTTCCGTAATTACATCTTAACGAGCGGTTGAGCCAGTCAGTCCTCATGCTGATATTTGCCTTTCCTGCATGCTGATTGGATGACGGTCACTGACTGGATTTGTCTTTGACTTGGAAGACAGTGTCCAGTTGACCTTCTCTGTTGACCTGTTTTGTGTTCAACGTTGACTTTAATGAAATGTATTATGTCAACCTATTTCACAGAACTTGATCAGTTAGCTGAAAGAAAGTTTAAAGACAACACTGTATGCTCAACTTAATATTATTGCAACTTATGTCTGAGTCAATGTGAAATGAGTGGTGATTGAGTCTAATCACAACGATTGATCTTCTTTTGTTGCCGTTTCCCTCTGGACGTCTAAAGAGAACTGGGTCCCCGCGTCGAAGGCCCCATTCGTTACCATGACGTAGCTCAGTGGAGCCTGACGCCAGCATGGCCTCAAGAAACACAATAACCACATCAAGATAAGATAAGCTGGACTTTTATTAATCCCCGTGGGGAAATGGTTTCTCTGCATTCGACCCATCCTAGTGTTCGGAGCAGTGGGCTGCCATTTTGAACGGCGTGTGGGGAACGGTGCCTTGCTCAGGGACACCTCGGTAGCACTTGGTCTTGCCGGGACTTGAACTGGTGACCTTCCAGTTGCCAAGCCAAGTCCCTATCGACTTCACCACCACATCATCCGGGGATCCGGGCTCGTAGAGCATCCGCACTTGCAGTTTCCTTAAAATCCGTCACAACCAGTCTTGTTTCAGCTCCGCGGTTCTTTTTGCAACTTGTAAGACCTGATGATTAAGAAAAGAGCTATTCAAGTGTCTGCATACGGCAGTTCATTTACTTGTTCAAAAAAAGAAAAGATTTGCGCTCAACGCTTCCAGGTTTCTATTTCTCAATGTACGTCAATAGGAAAACATATTTTTTGGGCCCAATTATGTCCTGGACTGACACAGAAGTTGTAGTACCACCATCTGGCCACAGTGTCTTACCGCCCAGCCCACTTCACGGGGGCTTGTGTCCTCACACACTCGTTCCAGTGGGTTGATGGAGCGTACCCTGCAAACTGGCTAAGGTGAGGGCGCGGTTGTAACAGCTGTTATCATTGCACAAAGGAATAGTCCAACTAATCATGCCAGCACATACAGATCGATGCACTGATGACCCCGTCGTTTTACAAAGCTTCCACCATCGCCCGCCGCCCACACACATGCCCCCCGCACAAAGCGCCTCTTCATTCATCACCAAAGAAATCATCTCTTCCGGATATAATGGGGCTGATGGCCACCGCCGTTGAAGCAGAGCAGACGACGTGCAGCATGAGTACCATTGCGTCCTCTCTACTAAAGTACCTCCTTTCTTATATTACAGATGAGACCGCAACACACCGGGGGATGTGTTCAATTCAGAGCGTGGACATCTTCTGTTGTGATCGCTGTCAGAAGCAATCAGAGCCCCCCTCCCTTTCCACTCCCAGGGTCCCGGCGGAGTCGCATGCTTGCATTCTTAAATGGATTTTAATTGCCTGGTTAACACAAATGCGCCTCTGTAGCGAGTTGCATTATGCCGCATGCCTCAAGCTCGTTTTGTGCCATGCTTGTTTCATTATTCCGATTACCACAGTACATACGAAATGATATATGAAGAGATACTGGTGGCCGCTTTCGGCCCTCTAAGTTGCCTCTGTTTCCTACCGTTTGCAAATGTTATATATTCTCAGCGTTAACAGTCATCAGGCAGCTGTTTCCAGACTCCTTGAGCACTGCCTTTTAGCCATGAATACTCACTCTCACCTTCATGCAGCGATTACATTTATCCACAGATTCAGATACTGGAATATTGGTCACATGTCAGGGCATGCCAGCCAATCAATGTAACCTGAGGAAAACAAAAACAAAAGTCAGACAAGACTACATGACCGATCTCAAATTATAATTGCAGATATACTTTCTATTTTTCAATATATATTAGCGTTGGTATTCAGTTTTTGCAATAACCTGACTTGCCTCAGTGTTTAGTTTCGTATAAGCACCGGCAAGTATCCAAAGGAAGACGTGTCTGAAGGTTCATATTTGTATTGCTGGCTCTGTGGTGATTGTTCAATTACGTAGAGATGTCCCAAGATGGCCTATCACGAACAATGTGTTGGAGCACAAGTCAAACAAACCATTTACATGCACGTAAACGAGGGGTTACGTATGGTAACCCCTGTTATATAAGCACAGGCTCCGCCCTCTACTGGACTCTATGGGTACTCCCTTTGATCATATCATGCAAGCATTCATCCACTGAGACTTCTATAGACGTAGCCGGCCCCGGGGCGGGCCTACCTGAATGCGTGCGCATCTCGCCTCCTGACTGTCATCCTAACCCTCTCTTCAGCGAGCGGCATAGGACCGACAGGGCCCCGCGTAGAGGGCGGAGCCTGTGTTTATATAACAAGCTCTGCCGCCATAGTCATCGCCGCACAGACCTGTGCTGCTGGCCTTCCTGGCGGTCGCCGGAAGTATCAGACAACGGGGTGTCGTCGTCTCCCCTCTCCCCGACGAGCGGGCCCGTCCGGTCCGCTGGCATGGCGAACACGAAGGGCACTCCCTCATCGTGGTCCTCCATATCCACCACCTCGAGTCCTTATAATAGAGGACCCATATAATAATTATAAGAGAGCATCTTTAGATATCCTTTATTTTTTGTATTCATCTTGTTTTTCTCCCGTTCAAAAGATAAGCGATGACGAGATGAAGTGATAGGCAGGAGAACTTGAAGGTCATTTGAAACCTTGTAGTTACACTTTGTTCGGATTGATGCACTACTAAGGTTCTCTTTAAACAAACAAGACTTTCATTTTGTAGAGTTGGGAACTTTATAAACTAAATATGAAAAGCTTATATATATAATATAACAGCATTGATTCCTGCGGCTGCATGGTAGGGTTTTAGGGACATCATCGATGATGTGTTGAGAGAGAGATGTCGCATGGAAACATGCATAAAGAACCAAAGCTGTGGATTCAAATCAGTACAGTTTCAACTAAATCTAAATGTGGTTCCCTTTTTAAATAATGGATTCTTTCTTTGGGTTTCCCTTCATGCTGGAAACAAATCCACAGACACGTTTTATTGTAAGGGGAAAGACACTCGAGGGCAGGGCGTGGTGGACTTTTGATCTGTTCTTATATGCTATGTTTAACATTGTCACTAGACCACAGCCTCTGGCGACCTAAACAATGTTCTCGTTGTCTCTGTAGAGATCTATTCTGCAAATAGATGTAAGAGAAATGGAAAATATAGAAGCCACGTGTGAGATTAAAGACAAACAGAGGAAGGGGGCCGGCCTCACCGCAGGGGACTGATCAAGCATTCTGACTCAAGTTAAGACTTCTTTGCATTCAATTAAAGAATGAAAAGGGTGATATATGAAATATTAACAGCGTATCTGCAGAGAATTGAGCTCGAAGATTTAATCACGTCTATAAATAGTGTTCAAAAGATTAAAACGTTTTTTTACTACCTCAAAAGAAAAGCACAGAAAATAATCAGACATATTTAGAGTTAAGTTTTTCCAGACAAGTTAAGCACGTCTATTGTCACCCATCCCCAAAGATCTGCTCTGTAAATAGACAACTTCCTGAAAGTAAAGCGAGTTAACGTGACGCAGACACGCGGCGAGGAAATGGATAAATAATTGGGGCTCTCATAAATTAAAGATGCCAGAGAACAAAGGCTGCGTACTGTCATGAGAGTTTCCAGAGCAGCATCGAAAAGAGCAAATTATGAATAAAATAAAATGAAATTATGCCATCACTGATAATTACCGCCCTCAGTTTCCTTTGCCTCCCACTCAGCCACAACCAGAGGGACATGTCATTCTGGTATCATTATTTAATTAAAGGATAACTGCATTCAAAAAGAAATGGACAAAGAATGCATGAGATATCTTTCCATATGAATTCACCGGTGGAGTTTGTTTTGACAGATGGAGCTTAAGCTCAAATTAAAGGTTTCCACAGCGATGTGACTGACAGTGACACGATGCGCCTACATATGGAGGTTAAACGGAGAGATCGTTTCATGCTTTTGTCAAAGGAAGAAAAGGGCGACATGTTCTCGATATGCCTTCCAACGTTTCATAGGACGACAATGAAACGTTCCTAATCAGGCCTTGCATGCCAAGGGCAGACATACATTTCAAAAGGCCCTCCAAAAAGGGTTCAGTTATAGATTCTCAATGTAGTCTTCCTACTTACTGTAGCAAGAACTCCCACAGAAGAGGGGTTGAGTGATTCACCAGCTGCTCGAATGTTGGTCTGTCCACAGGTTTTGTGAGTCAGTAAAATAAATGTACATATGTGAGTCCAAAATGAAAGCCAAGTTTAAAAATGTATTTAGTCTGAGCTAAGTTGCCAGAAGCAGGGGGGCAGGAAGTGGGGAAGGTGGCCCACAGCTAAAGTATGATGAATGTTATCGGCCTCCTATCTAAAGTAAAAGTTCACTTTAATGTTTCCTGTAGTGGTGTAACGAAGGAAACTCCGTTACTGTGGACTGACGGCGTTGGGCCCTTGCACATGTAATATTGCACATGTGGGTTTGCACTTTATATATCAACTTCCTTTTGCACAGCTTAGCCGCTAGCATAGCGATAAATACACACAGCGTTGCATTCTCCTCCCGTCGGCCCTAAAAGCTTCAGATGGCAGATACCTGAGCTCCATAGCGTCCCGCTAGCTTAGCCGCTAGCATAGCGATAAATACACACAGCGTTGCATTCTCCTCCCGTCGGCCCTAAAAGCTTCAGATGGCAGATACCTGAGCTCCATAGCGTCCCGCTAGCTTAGCCGCTAGCTTAGCGATAAATACACACAGCGTTGTATTCTCCTCCCCCTGTCGGCCCTAAAAGCTTCAGATGGCAGATACCTGAGCTCCATAGCGTCCCGCTAGCTTAGCGATAAATACACACAGCGTTGTATTCTCCTCCCCCTGTCGGCCCTAAAAGCTTCAGAGGGCGGATAGCTGGGCTCCGTAGCGTCCCACTAGCTTAGCCGCTAGCTAAAGGTAAACATAGATGGGTACATAGAATATGAATAAATCGTCACCGATGTAGAGGATATATTTTTTTATTCGCTTTGAACTCGGCCAGATGGAGTTTAATGCTTTGGGATTTAAGCACATAGTACGTGCATGGGTTTGAAAGTATAACGTGCTAGCCTGCTGTAATACATCGTATAGTCAGGCACACATTTATGAGAGATTTAACAATGGCCAATTATATTTCTTAAATAATATGTAGCCTATTCCCAGAGCATAATTCATGGGGCAACAAGGTGAGGTGTACAATGTGTTTTAATATCATAAATGTTACTCCAGCAAACTTCCTGTACGGACTTCGGCAGTAGTGAAGACTCACTGAACAAATTAAGTACAAAGACGAATCGTTCGCGAACGTGCAAATCACCAGAAGTCGTTCGCGAACCGGTGAACGAATCAGTGAACGAATCTTTCAAGTGAACTGAATCAAAAGATTCGTGTCCCCGAAGGGAATCTAAATGCCCATCACTAGCCACAAGGTCCTCGGGGAAACAAACCCTGACAAAGAAGGTTCCGGGACGAACCAAGTGGCGAGATGGGCGCAGGGGTTTCTGTCTTAGTTGGGAATGTATTTATATGTATTCTGGTCGGTTATAATGTTGTTCTTGGGTTCAATTAACAGATGGCTATAAATAACTAATAATGCTATGTAAATGATGTTATGGAACTTCTTTATAATAACGACAATGACACGTGTATTTATTAAGTGTACCTGTGAATGGTTTCTCCCAATCAAATCCTCCGTAGAACCCCATGAGTCAGTCTTCAGTCAGAGGAGGGCGGTGGACATGCACAGAGAGCGGGAACACCTACATGCTGGCTATCTGTTCTGTTGTTTGAGAAATACAAGTCACCATGGTTTGCAACTCGACCTCCTCTCGTGGTCCATTCCTTCTCTGGAAATCCAGACGCTAAAGAGTCGCCGTCTCACAAGCGGGCAAGTCAGTATTCAGTAATCAACACATATAACCAATATTAGCACCACATTCTCCTTTATCCTACAACTGGACGGCACCTACCGAACAGCAAAGCGTTTGAACAGGTCTGATTTCACAATTAATGCCAAGGGACATATTCTGTCCCTGCAACAGCTTCACAACCGTGTTGGAGGAAGTCACAAAGCCTTACAGATGGGTAGCTCAATATGAAGGTCAGGTTTGAAGACGTATGTCACCGTCGGTATGGGTTCCAACAGATTGCCTGGTTTGGTCTCTAATGTGACATTATTATAGATCTCCTCTCTAGATCGAAAGTCCCTTAGTAAAAAAGGAAAGCACGGCTTAATCAGTCGTCAGTTATAAGCCCTTTTCAAAGCTGTTTATCAAGACCCAGGTTCCTTAACATCATTGACAGCATATCTAATAGTTCACAGCTGTTAACAGTGAAACTAGACGGATGCCACTCCTTATGGTTTTCTCCAGTGCCTCTATTTAGTTTATAGTTTTCACAGACTCAAATGAAAGCTTGATTCACTACAGACAATGGTGAGACAAGGCCAGACTCAAAGGTTTGAACACTTCCCAAATCCCAGATAAGTCATGGTCCACTTTGTTTTTCTCACTACCTTTTTTTGCTGCACAAACCAAACGGAGTCAAAGGTCCTCAAAACATGTGGTCGTTCCTCAGAGCTTCCTGAAAGCCGTTCTCATGAAGAGACAGGTCTGCTCTCAGGTTAGGAGGGCGAAGGAAGGGACAGCAAGGCTACAGAGCATTTGGCATTAGTACACAAGTACTCCAGCCTCTGTCTTCTGTGTCTGAATGACTGCCTTCTCTTCTCCTCTACTTTCTTTATCGTCTCCATCCGTCTCCCTTTTTCCTCCTCGCATTTCTGTCTGAAAATCAGTGAGGTGTGCAAAGTAATTTTCAGGGCCCATTTCCACGTCCCAGGAGAGGCTTTTGAATGGCAGAATTTGCATTCATTGCGGAACAATAGAGAGCCACGGCTGAGAAAATGTAAGTTTTGTGAAAAGATGATGAGAACAGGAGAAGATAGCCGAGTGTATAGTGGCAGATAGGGGTGTATTGAACGAGGGAGTGCAAACATGTCTTTCTACAGTTGAATAGAAAATAGGTTGGCATACTGAGTCACTGTAATAAACATGGTTTTAATGTGGAATTTGATTATCCGCAGTTTATAGGGTCCCGTTGGCTGTCCTGACTTAAACCACAAGGGTCTACTGTCCCTGTCTCTTGTGTTTTCGATGGACAATCATATACACCAGCACTAATCAACATGCATTTAGCAATCCCAAGATTAGATGTTTGGACTTGGTGTCCTTGTTGAAAGACACAACCGTTCCAATTTTGGTGGATCGAAAAAAATAGCTGATTTCCAAAGTCTTTCATCACTAAGAGTAGAAAGCGGAGCTATCGAGGAAAAATAAACGGAGGTTAGACTAGACGTATGGGTCTTTGTTAGCATAGATACTTAATCTTCTCAAACATGTACAGGTTGCTACCTTTTTATTGAGGTTGTCACCCCGAAACTAAATATGAAAATCCAGGCAGGAATCGTCTTCTTATGGATCATAAGGGATGAATGAGTAGCATGTCCTTCCTATCAAGTCTATACATGGTTTTTTAGGAGCTGCAGACTGATGGGTGGGTCGATGCTCCTAATTGATAGGCAAACCGCAAATCATATTTATCAATGGTTGAACTTATGTTAACCCAAACCTTTATCAATGTAATGTGGAATGGGGAAGCAGCCGATCATATCTGTCAATTCAAACTTGGCAACAACAGGAAATGACTAGAGGGGGTGCGGTGCAGCAGAGAGGAATTGCAGATCCGACTCATGTTGAACGATCAAGTACTGTAAGTAAAAGCTCTCTTTCTTCTCAGATAATGGATAGGAAGAAAACCCAACCTTATCCCCTAACCCTAACCCTAACCCCTAACCATGAGACCAAGACATCTTTGGAGGCCCACAAACCCTCCCTCCTGTTTGCTGCACACTTTGTTCCAGAGACTGAACATAAGTCTTTTTGGCGATATCTTAACTCCAGCATTAGCACGGAGGCCGCACAGCCTCGTTCATCTGTTGGTCTGTGAATGCTTGATGTTGTGCAGTCTGTGGTTTTATGAAGTGTCCCCGTCATTTATTCTCCATCACTTTCCTCTTTATACGTCTCATGGTGAAGTAAACTCTGATGTCTCGAGGATACCTTTCCCTTGCACACAGTTTAGTGGACAATAAACTTTTATCTGTCCATTCTTATAAAGGAAGAAAAGGCAGTGTTTCAGGGCGAGTCAGCCAGAACAACATTCCTTTAGAATCTCAACGATTGAAGGCCATGATGCTCAGCTCGATGAGGCACAGTGTATTTAGAAAAGAGAAGGGGAAGAGGAAGCCCCAACCGAGACGGGTGGTGCCATGTCTGCTGAGATCTGCGTACTCTGAGGCCGTACTGTCCCACCTTGGAGTATCAGAGTGCTTGGAGAGGAGTTAATGTATCACGGTCGGAGGCAGGAAATATGCTTGTAATAATTGCATCAGAGCAGATGGATGGGCAGATGGGAGGGGATGGAGCAGACGATATTAACTAAGCAGACACATATTCAGTATGAAAATGACTTGGAATGGTCTGGTGGCAGCATTAGAAGCATGTTGATGGAGATGTGGTTTTTCTGTACAGGGCGTAAAAACACATACGTTATGAAAAGGGTTTTTATGCAAACTTCTGATTGAAGTAAAAGGTTAGGTTTAGGGGGTAGCATTATAAATGTTACTTACCTACTAGAAATACGGAAGTGTAATTAGGAGCATGTACTTAAAGCAATCTTCACCATTGGGTAGTTGGAGCAGTATTTCCCCCAATGACAAAGAACCAAAAACATTACTGATGATTACTGTGCAAAAGAACTACGAGAGAAGTGGAGTAAAGAAAAGTAATACAGGGAAGGGCATGATTAGAAAAGACTCAGTTCAAGTACCTGTAAATTACACAGACATGTTTTAGACATGCAGATATGTAAAAAATGATTTTACAATACATGTATTTACTGTATGTCAAACTTCATGCATTTTTTAGCTGGCTTGATAGAGCGCCTGGCTTCATCAGGGTTAGGTTAGATTCCTGCACAGCATGCACACATGTTTCTCACGCACTGGTTTACTTTGAGGTTCAAGGCTTTCAGAACACGTCTTCTTTCAGAGTTGAAAGAAAACATCAAAATAACACTTTGATATTTTACAATATTTGAGCTAGTGCTTGTGAATTAAAGCCAAATCCAGATGTAAATAACTATTTTAGGCTTGAAAATAAATTCACGGTTACATGACTTCACAACACCAACGCCAAGCTAAAGGTGATGACGTTGGTTCAACTCGAGTGTATGTCAATCTGTAAAAGATGTTGTCTGCTTTACTGGAAATCCACAAAACCTTTAGAAACATTTAAAGATTCAAGATTCAAAAGGTTTATTGACATCATATACGCATCTACAGTGTAGTTATGTAATGATACTCAGGCATACTTGCCAACCCTCCCGATTTCCTCCCCGGGTCATATTTCTCCCCCATTTCTGACAAAATCAGATTTACTCAGGACTGTTTCCACTCGGACTTTAATACAGCTACACCATTGTTTGGTTTCCATGGTAGCACGTCTCTTTAGCAGCACGAGCAACTGAAAGTCTGAGAGGGTGAGGAGTCACAGAAAGCAGAACAAGAATGGACAACTCTCCTCTGCTCACTCCTTTCCTGCCCACACATATGCTCCCTCAAGGATGCTGCTACAGGCCGCAAGGCAGTGCACTTACAACTACAATAAGCATGTTAATGTTAATCTAATACAACTCCGGCGATCCACTAGCACCCCCCCCGCGGTGGTTTTGAAATGCTCCCGATTTCTGAGGTCACAGGGTTGGCAAGTATGGTCGCAAGGCATAACAAATACAAATATATTAACATAAATTCACTCGCTCAAAGATAGTCTTGAATAAAGAAAGAATCATGTTTGATTAATAATGACAATTTTGAATGCAGGACATTTGCTTCTAACACGTATTTTTACCTAGCTAAATAATCAGAATACTTCTTCCACCTCAGATTTTGGACCCTGTCACTGTTTTTAAAACTTTAATTAAATGTTTGATATTTCCAGAGGCCCTTTCAGACCGGCAATGCTGCCCTGCATGTGTTGATTACCTTGGGGGGGGGGGGGCTGTCGAGCAGTATTTAATTTATATTAAAGCCAGACCATTTTAAATATAACTGTCTGATTTTGCCAAGAATCAATCTCTTCTCCTCCTGACCTGGGCTGACCAACACATGGGGAGAGTGCCTCCACTCACACATTCCATTTGTGCAATGAAATGCTGTTAACTTTTATAAGCCTTCCTTGACTCTTTTCAGTCTGTCCTGCTCTCAGGGTTCAAGCATTACTAACATGCCCTATGTGATCGGGTTTACAGATGTAGCACTCCAGATAGGACTCCACCCAGCGGATTCCAACCGAAAACCCAGCGGATCCCAGTGGCTGGGGGCGTTGCCAAATTACCCCATTTGTTCAATTTCAGGATTTAACCATGAGATGGCGCTTCATTCACAAAATATACAAAAACAACTGGGTGAACTTAGGTCTTCAGTTTTTTTAAAACTCTGCAGTTGTGTTTGCTGAAGAGCATTTCATCATTAGTTATGGTTTTCACAGGCCACTATAACAAAAAACATCAATATTTTAGATCAAATAAAGTATATCTAATTATTATCTTAATTGTAATTCAATAATATATAGTCTTTATATATTAAATAATCATATTAATGTAAATGTTTACACTTCTTTATTTGTTATGCTCATACTTTTACCTTTACAATAGTTTGCTTTAATATGCAGTATATTTGTTGTAATATTGTTGTGGTGTTTTTATACAGTACAGTAGATCGAAGTAAATCAACTCATACATTATCACGTATTATACAGTAATGTATTGTAATGCATTGCATTATTAAGTAATATCATACATTAATGGGGGTAAACAAAGAGAGTCAGACACACAGCTGATCACCTGAGAGCTGCCGTTTCATTCAGACTATTTAAAAAATCACCGGTCTGATTTGAGCAGTAATATTAAACACTAATCATACAGTAAACTATTAACACTGTAAATATTCTTGTTTGCCCGTGGTGAGATGAAGAGGCTCCATTAAAAATAAACCTCTTTTTAGTGAATTACTGAGTTTAGGCACGTTAATAAAGTTGTAATGAAGTTGACTACAGTATAGTCATATTTGTTAGTGCTTTCATGTCAATTCGGCAAACATATGAAAACATTAAATGATCGTGAGGATGATGATTAAAAATCGTTTGTTTGAGCCGGTCTGCATTTCCTGATGAAAAAACAAACCGATGGTTTTTGTAGTTTTAGTACGCCAACGTGGATTCAATAATATTATTTTGTTAAATAAAAACATGGTGATGTTTTGTAAATTATTACATGTCTCTAATTTAGCACAGAGTATGGTCCTATCCGTGACATATGGATCTTAACAAATATCCGCTATTATATCAGCTATTCACAGCAATTCACTCAGCATTCAACAAATGCATTCGAGATATTTGTGGAAACTGGGCATGGCCTCTGATGCGCAGGACTGCACATGTCCAGACATATTATATGGCTATTGCATAAACACATTTTTGGGGCCTCAGTATTTCTCCAACAAGTCAGGAGCCCCCCCCTGTGCACCGCTGTGAGGGAAGAAACTGTCTCCTCTCTCTTATCAGTGACACCCATAAACTAAAATAGGCCTTAAACTCAACTTAACAAACCACTTGTGTTTAAACTGTGATTATAGAAAAACATAAAATATAATGCATTTTCATTGAGACCATACTTGCCAACTTGCCGATTTTCGCGGGAGACTCCCGAATTCATAGCCCTCTCCCGGTTTCCTCCCGGGGTCATATTTCTCCCGATTTCTGACAAAATCAGATTTACTCACGACTGTTTCCACTCGGACTTTAATACAGCTCCACCATTGTTTGGTTTCCATTAGGGGTGTAACGGTATCCGTATTCGTCCCGTCACGGTTTGGACGTCACGGTTCGGACGTCACGGTTCGGCACATGCAGTCACACGACGAATACGCCTTTTTTTTTTACGAGTGGGAAAAAAGTCTGTCCTTCAGGGCAGCATCCACTACACTATTTATAATCCAGGGGGCGGTATTGCGCCTAAAAGCTGTTTGCCAGCCGCCCTTAAACAACAAATGAAGAACAAGAAGAAAACACAACAAGAAGAAGAAAAGTTAGTATGGCGATTTCAGATAACACACAGGAGCTAGAACCCACCTGCTTCTTTTAAATCAGCTGTGTGGGAACATTTCAGGTTCCCTGTGGACTACAATAACGATGAGGTGTGCGAGTGGTGGATCGGACGAGGACGGTGTGTCGGCGTTGTTCGATAGCGGTGCGCAGTGGCGACTGGTCATTAGGGGCAGGTGCACAGCCCCACCTAGTGTCAGCAGAAAGTATTAAAATAATGATTACAACAAAATGCAAACATTTTATTAAAAAATATATTAAATATATTTTAAGATCATGTTTAATCATCTGATTCGTCTCATTGCTGTTTCAGTCTGTGCTCTTCTAATTAGTGTCTACAGTGTGTGCCTATTGAGCTGTTTAGAGCCATGTGGGACAAAACCCCATCCTGCCCCTCCCTCTCACTGTCTAAGTGAACGGTGACTGTAGAAACTACACTGCGCATGCTCGGAGTATTTTCCTATTTAATGTGTGTGGCAAAATATAATGACCATAGGGGCATAGAGCTGCCATCCCCACCATACGTCATCTCACATAATTCAGAGCTGATTGGCTGTAAGTACGTGTGCCGCGAAAAGTGTGGTGTGTGAAGAGCAGGTGAGAGACGTGTCCTAAAACCAGGAAGTAAGCTGCGCATGGCTTCCCTCCACAAAAAAGCAATGAGATTTCTCCATAGGATTTTAGAAAATAGCTCAAAATAAGATCTGTGGGAAACGTAGCTGTTAGATAAATGTACGTTTTGTTCAGCCGGATAATATCCACATGTCTACCCGACCTATGCAGCTCACCCAGAATGCAGCTGCTCGTCTGGTCTTCAACCTTCCTAAATTCTCCCACACCACTCCGCTCCCTTCACTGGCTTCCGGTAACTGCTAGAATCCACTTCAAGACACTGGTGCTTGCGTACCATGCTGCGAATGGATCTGGCCCATCCTACATCCAGGACATGGTTAAACCGTACACCCCAGCACGTGCACTCCGCTCTGCATCAACCAAACGGCTCGCTGCACCCGCACTGCGAAGGGGACCCAAGTTCCCATCAGCAAAAACACATGGGTTTGCTATCCTGGCTCCAAAATGGTGGAATGAGCTCCCCATTGACATCAGGACAGCAGAAAGCTTACACACCTTCCGGCGCAGACTCAAAACTCATCTCTTTCGACTCCACTTCGAGCGATAGAACTATTAACAAAGCACTTATATACTAATAAAGGGCTGGCTTATCTATAGCCAGTTGAGTAGCACTTGAAATGTTTTTGCCCTATGAAACCTGATGTACTTTATGATTCTGTTTTCTTCAAGTTTTTATTTTGTTGGTCGAACGCACTTATTGTACGTCGCTTTGGATAAAAGCGTCAGCTAAATGCAATGTAATGTAAAAAAGTCAAGGTAAGACCACCGTTTTATTGAAAATGGGATCTTACTAAGAGAGAACAATTCAATATTTAAATGATAAAATTACATTTGTTGGGTATCCTTCTGTTGAACTGTCTGTTTAAAATTAATTGAAGCATCAGACTAAAGAGGCTTTTGAAAATACTATTATATTTTGATTAAGGTCAAAATATAATATTTGTAAACCTGAAGAGTCAGAGCCTCACCAGCCATGAACTTCTCTGCAGAAGCTTATAGATAGACATCTGAGTTTTTTGTGCCCCACCACTTTTGTACATATAGAAACGCCACTGGCGGTGCGGTATGCTAATGGCAACACGCCAAACATGCTAAATCATATCAGAAGGCATAAGCCAGATTTGCCAATCACCGGAGCCCGGCAAAAGACAACAGCAGTTCAACAGCTGATCCCCGCTGTTTTTAAGAAGCCAATAGACATGAAAGCCGTGAGACCAAAATAAATTACAGAAGCTTTTGGCATATGTTTTTCAACGACTATGTGCTCTTGAAACACTTTCTTATTATTTATGATGTAATATTTTCAAGACATTCTCTTTAGTTTTACAGCTTGATGAAACCTTTTTGTTTGACATCAGCCATTATAGATAATATGGCCACCTGAGTGTGTGTGGTACTGTTTGTTTTTAACTGTTTAATGCAGTTAATTATTCAAAATGTTAGAGTTCTTTATTTTTTAAACTGAAACTTGCACTACTGTTCAAACATAAATAACAACAAACCTGGAATTATGCATTTGGGACTTTTTTTTGCTTTTTCTTGTTGTACCGAACCCGTACCGAACCGCGACCCCCAAACCGAGGTACGAACCGAACCGTGACTTCTGTGAACCGTTACACCCCTAGTTTCCATGGTAGCATGTCTCTTTAGTAGCGCGCAAAAGTCTGAGAGGGTGAGGAAGATAGTCACAGAAAACTGAACAAGAATCGACAACTCGACCCTCTGCTCACTTAATACTGGTCCAGCCCACACGCTCCATCAAGACAGTGCACCTACAACTACAATAAGCATGTTAATGTTAATCTATAGCTCCGGCGATCCAATGTTGGTTCTTGAAACTTTAATAACATTATCCTTTTACACTTGTTTAAGAAGCATGCCTGTATATGTACTTTTTACTATTATTCGTTATAATCACTCTGTCTGTGCTGTTATTTATTTCTTATTTATCATAACTATTTGTTTATGGGATATTTGCACTCTTTATTTTGTTGTTTATTTCTTGCCTGTAAGTAGCCTACTGTTACTGTTTAAATTGTATTTATTTTTATTCTAAATCTGGTTTGAATGTATATTTTGTGTTTGTTGAGGGGGATAATAATACAACATACACACAGTTCTGTATTCTTCTCAAAAGCATGCCTGTTATTGAAGATAAGTCTGCCTTTTTATGCAATACAACATGAGTGTGCCTTTTTATTTATTACATACAATACCATTTAGACTCTAAAAACTTGACGACCATCACCAATTTAAAGTTGTTTAGAAAGCATACTGTAGTTCTGTGAAGGGATATCATCTGCCTTGCATGGCACTAAAAATGTTGAAGATGTGGTTGTGTTCCCATGGACTACATTTATTGAAAATGTATTCACTGTTCTTCACTTTTATATTAATGTTAATATTACTGCACTACTTTTTGTGAATTACATTTGTGTTGTTCAAAATGGTGGGTCGCGACTCATTGACGAAGGAAAAAGGGGGTCCCGAGGCCAAACCAGTTGAGAACCCCTGCTCTGGTGCGTTTCCACTGCGCTTTAAGCGTGCCGAGCCGTGCGGGGCCCGTTTTTGGTTGCGTTTCCACTTGGCCTAGTTTTGGCCCGGGGCTACTTTTTCACCTTTTTTCTGGCCCGACTAAATCGTGGTTCTAGGGCCAGGAACAACCGGGCTGAGTCGGGCTGAGTATGCTAAACTAGAGAGAGGATCGCTGGCTAGGGGCTACAACTACAACAAGATGAACATATTACCATGATTTAATTGTAATACACGTTTCAAAATGATGCCGAAGTAACAACACACTGATACCGGTTAGTAAAAACCATGAGTTAATGCTTTGAGTCTGCAGACAGACGGCAGGCGAAAACACTTTTAGAATGCGTGTTTTCTAAATGTAGCTTGGCTAAGCTAACGTTATATATGCTCCGACCGTCCACACTCAGAACAACGGCCTACAGACATAAATAAACCAGCGACTGTATTCTCCATGACGCAGGCAGTCTGTGGTTTGTACTGGTTTCACTTGTGTCTAGTTTCTGAACAGATATGAGGAGCTGTGAGCTCTGAGGGCTAACAGCTAACGGCTGTGTTGTTTTTCTGGGGCTCTCATTGAAGATGACGTCACGGCTCCGCCTACACTGCGTTACTATAGTAACTGCCCCAGTTCCTAAACTGTAATGGAAGCGCAGCATTAAAGTGAGCCGGGCCTAATAAGGCCGAGCGAGGCCTGCAGTGGAAACGCGCCATAAAGGACTTTACATTAGGTGGTCCCTTGGCAGAGGCAGGCCGTTCTACAGACAACACGTGGAGTTATGCAGAATCAGATGAGGACTTTGTTTGTACGGGCACAGATGCAGACAGTGATATTGTTCCTATAGAGGAATTGCCTAAATTAATTGAACATAAAGTCGCATCTGTTTTATTGAAGTTGGAAAATCTAGTTCATATTCCAACCACAGCAGCTGATGAAGTGCTTGGTGAACTTCACGACTTAATAAGCTCTGCATCAAAACCGGGGACGAGCAATATCTGATCTATTCAAGAATCATAAATTGCAAGTTGATGAGTCTATTATAAAATAACTTTCTACTGCCGTGTGCACAGGTAATCCTCTGGGGAAACGGGCCCCTGGGAACAACCTATAGACGTGAGAAGTACCATACAAAATGTTTTAATTTATTCTTGACTCAAAGACCAAAAGGTGCTTTCAGTATATTCCATTGCTAGATCACAATGATGTCATAGACAAGGTTATGGAAACCCAAAGGTACATGAAGGCCCTGCCGATGACCAGCAGCAGTCCACAAGAGATGCTCAGCACTTCAAAGAAACTCTTTTGTTATCAGGGGAGAGGCTAAGAATCACTGTAACGCTGTTTGAGGATGACTTTGTAGTCCCTTAGGAACATCTCGAAAGACACACAAGCTGTGTGGTGTATACGGGATTCTAAGTAACCTACCCCCTGGGTTCCATGTACTCAGCTCTTTTGTGATGATATAAAGACATATGGCTATGGAAAAGCTTTAAACCCCTTTTACAGGATTTGGTTACGTTGGAAAAGCAGGGTCTTTTCATTTCACGCCTCGGTGAGTTTGTGGAAGGCACAGTCCAGTGTGTAATAGCAGACCATGTGGGAGCGCATGGAACAGGTGGCTTTGTGGAGAGTTTCTCAGGAGACTATTTGTACGGGGAGGAAGTCGGAGATTCAGAGTGAACACGTTCAGTCTTAGAACCAAAGACATCCATGAAGAACATGTTGAATCGGCAAAGGGAAATGAAATAGCGGCTGTGGAGTAAAAAGAGCTGCTTATTTTAACGCCACCAAAGGGTATCCTCCAGATATTGCACACGGTTTATTTGAAGGTGAGCTTGCACACTGCTTTGGTCTTTTGATCTAAAAAAAAGATTTTACTTTAGAAAGCCTGAATGCAACAGTTAGATAAAACTAATCGCCCCCATGTAATACAGCGCACTTCCACACCCAAGAAGACACTTGGTGGCAATGCTCATGAAAACTGGAGTTCGATCAGACTACTACTTATGATGGTCACTTGATACCTGAAGAGGAACCGGCATGGCAGGTTGTCTTAGACCTCAAAGATGTTGCAGAGCTTGCTGTTGCCCCTGTCCACACACAGACAACTATTGCATATCTAGAGGGTAAGATTTCAGATCATAGGCAAAGATACTGTGAACCTTTTCCTGATGCAAGAATCTTATCTAAACACCACAGAGCATTATCCAGAATGCTGTCCTTCAGTTGGTTTATGGACCATGCGCTTTGAGGCCAAGCACAGCTTCTTCAAGCAAGTAGCAAGACACACAAACTGCTTTAAGAATACTCACTGTCAGCGAAACATCAGTTCACCTCGAAAATGACATTTCCTGACAAATGACGATATCTTCTAAAAGGGTTAAATTAATAACCTTTTTTCTCGAAGCAAAGATAAACCTGTGAGTTGGAAGTAGAACAGTCGGAATCAATATGGATGTTTTTTATTTTAAAGTAAATTCAGATTGAACACAGTAAAATCATGTAAATTATTGTGTCCGTCTAAAAATAAACACATTACTTATAGTGGAAACCACCCTTAATGATGGGATGGTAGACTACAAGCTTTAGGAATCCAAACTATAACATATAGTATGTGGCCCCCCCCTACCTCACTGACCTCCTCATCCTCTACCTACCGACCTCCCTCAGATCCACCTCAGCCAGTTTGCTTTCCATCTCCAAGGCCAGACTCCGGAGCTTCGGGGACAGAGCCTTCTCTGTGGCAGCCCGAAGCTCTGGACCTCCCTCCCCCAAGACCTCCGTGAGTCTGAGTCAGGCCCATTCCCAAACCGCCCCCTACACCCTACCCCTCTGTTTGCGCGTTCACGCGGAGGGTCCGCCATATTGAGGGCTGTTCCAAAGCAACGAGTGTGGAGGGGGAGTGGGCTATCGAGCCCTCAAACAGCGAGTCTGTAACGGTGCTGACTTGAGACCGGTCTCTACCTGACCGGAGTCACACTGTGTGTGTCCTCAGGAAACACGCTGTGTACAAGTAGTTCCAGCAAACATCCACTGATAAACTGACACACAGAGGCCAACGATCTCATATGTTTTTAACTTAGGATCATACCAGAGTTCCCGTTAGCCGGTAATTACCGGACTACGACCGGTAAAATATGCTGAAGACCGGCAAATCTAAATCTCTCCGGTCAAAGTGTCCGTTCAAAATAATTTCCCCTTGGCGCAATACCACATCAGTTGCAACTTGCACCACTTATGTGACAGACAAGAATAGTCAACTCTAATGTCCAACACGTAATGTGGAGAAAGAGATGTCCTGAATGGGTTGATTGTGCGTTGATCTGTTGGTAATGCCTCGGGGTTCCGGTGGGCATGTAAACAAATGCATAATGCTGCGCTATACTTTGTGGCCTCATCCAGTTGCATAGCGACACTTATTGTTTAGGTGTCTTTTAATAAGCAGGTAGTCATATCATTAGCTAGAACTAGCTGGATCTGATCGATATGGACATAAACGCGAGTGAAGTCTAATCTGACGGGAGAGAGAGATCAGCTGCTGCTGACGAGTCGACACGCAGCTCTGCATCACATGCAGCGGTGAGCGGAGCAACACACACTTCAGGTTAGAATATCACACGTAGCTATTGTAATGACCTCTCAAACAGGGTTTCCGCTAGGATTTTTTTCTCGCCGGTCAAATGTCCGGGCAGAATTTATTTTACCGGACTAATTTGAAACTTACCGGTCATATTTCAATAATAATAATAAGAGTTGTGTAGCAGAGTTTCCGTTAGCAGGTAATTACCGGACTTAGAGCAGATATGCTTCAGTTTTTTTATATTGCTTCAGTTTATAATCGTAACAGATCGAAAAATTCAGCTTCATTTTTCAATAAATGATTCCACAAACAACAAACAACATAATTATTACATTCAAACAAACTACTTGTAGTAGATAACGTAACATTATTCAGAAGTTTACATTCAAATTTGAATAATAACACGGGAGAAACGGCATCCTCTCTCTCTCTCGATATCACCTCCCGCTCTACTCTCTACCAACGAACGATAGAGGTATGCGCTACCTCACATAGCTCTCTCCTCTAAATCACTAACGCCTCTCTTCTCTCTCCCTCCCTCTCTCTCTCTCCCTCCTCTCTCTCTCTCCCCTCTCCGTCTCTCTCTCTCTCTCTCCCTCCCTCTCTCTCTCTCTCTCTCCCTCCCTCCCTCTCTCTCTCTCATCCCTCCCTCTCTCTCTCTCTCTCTCCCTCCCTCTCTCTCCTCTGACAGCCCGTCAGTTTCTCAAGCAGCTCCTGCAGCTCGCTAAACAGAGGGCGGGGCTTCAGGTGCTCATGCAGAGCTGCGTGTCTCGGTCAGACTCAGCAGCTGATCTGATCTCTCTCTCGCGTCCGGTTACACTTCACTCGCGTTTATGTCCATATCGATCAGATCCAGCTCTCCTGATCGGCCTTTATAGAGAGCACCGATCAAACTATTAAGAGTGAATATCGGCCGATAATGACCGGCGGCCGATCGATCAGAGCCTCCCTAATTATTACCAAGACATTTTGACCGTCAGGTTTGAATTTAGAACCAAACCGGTTTTTTATAAATGTTACCAGCTAAAAACGCAGGGCAATTACCGGCTAACGTAAAACCCTGCTCCAAACTACCCTGAACTAGTTATAGATAAGTTTAGTTTTCCACTGGCGGGTCACTCATTACTGATCCGCAGCTGCAATGAAGACTGACGTGCTGTCAGGAGAGGGAGAGCGCTCCGTTCATTATTCCGTGTTATTGTACACTTTTGAATAATGTAGTTAATCTATAATTAGTTTAATATTAAATCATATCAATTTGTTTAAAGCTCAATAAATAACAAAGAAGACCTTTGACCGGCACTTTTCTCATTTTGTCCGGAAGATTTGTGACCTGCTCCATCGAAATCAGTCGCATTGACCCGAAGACACATTTTGAGTTGTATACACGGTTGGAAAGAGGAGATTCCTAGCTTTCTGATGATATCAGGATTGTTGTTGTACTCCAAATATTAAGCGAAATATGTCACATTATATAATGACTGTCACGAGTCCTCATTTTGAGAAAAAGGCCTTCAAAGTTTCCTCTTCTCTGGAATCCATCGATCTGATTGATTATTAGTGGAGCAAATGATCAAAATACTACGGAGGGAAGATATTTTCGTTTGGAGGGGAAGCTCGCGAGTGTGTGTGTGCGTGTGTTTGTGTATTTTTGCGTTTGTGTGTATTGTGTTTGTTTCCCGGGGAAAACCCTCACAAGAAACACCGGCTGTTGTTGTGCCTGCTGTGGCGTTAAATGACTCCGTTCCCCGCTTGTAATTATGCCGTTACAAGCTTCAAAGTTATATTTATCATCTGAATTTGCCGAAACAAGTTTAATATTCTGAAAGCCAAGACTCTGTTTAATTTAAATCAGATGAAAACAAACTGTAACGGATCCTGCCGTGTTATCTATGATTACTTTACTCTTACGTTCATAATGTCAGCCGGAGGGAGGGGGGCGGCGCTGCTGGAAGAGCAGATTGCGAGTGAGAGGTGCCTGCCTTCCCTTCACAAGCTTCAAAAATGTACTTATCGTGTGATTTTGGAAATAAAAGTATCATATTCTGAAAGCCAAGACTTGGTTTGTTTAAAATCAAACAAAACACCCGAACCCTGAAAAAATAGTTTTTTACGCAAATCCACGTTTATTCTGAAATGAGCCGTTGCGACTTCCGACTGATTTCGATAGAGCGGGTCACATTTTAACTTGTTGATTTTGACATGTTGACCGGCGAAAAAACATTCTAACGGGAACTCTGGATCAAACCTGTGTTTAGTCTAGAAAAAGGTAAATGTGTGCATTTCATTATAAAGTTGTGTATATTTACAGACCGTTGCAAAAACTAAGAAGCTTATAAACATCAGGTTTAAAACTAAAAGAGCTTTGAAACACAATGAAAGATGTTTGGAGTTTTATTTGAGTTATTAATTTAAACTTTTTGTCAAAGAGATGCTGATTTGAAACCGTTGTTACACACAGTTACGGCACTTCCTGTTTCTGCCGGAGAGAGGCGAGGCCGTCCCAAAGCTTGCTGCTGTGTTTACTCCCTCCATCTGACAGGAGGAGCCTCGTTGAGCTGCGAGTGTGGCTACAGACGGAGGGGTAGGGTCGAGGGAGTAGATTGGGCCTCCCTCACCCTGTTCCAGTCCCGCCTCAAAACCCACCTCTTCAACTCTGTATCCATAAGCCCCCCCCCTCAACCAACTTCCTCCTGACTGCTTTTCTGTTTTGTTTCTTTTTGTTTTTGTTTTGTTTGTCTACCCTCCCTCCCAAATGTAAAGCGTCTTTGGGTTCAAGAAAAGCGCTACAGAAATAAAATATATTATTATTATAGTAAGTACTCTGTATCAAGATGCAAAACAAGTGAAATTTGACCTTTTTTAGAGAGATTTAGCAAAGAAACCACCTCTGGGGTCATTTGGGTGGATTTGGGTCTATTTGCCGTTTCTCTGGAACCCATTGGTCGATTTTGATGATTGACATCTCTTTTGAACCGTTAGAGCCAATAGAATCGAAGGGGGATTTCCACATACACAAACACGTTACCATTGAGAAATGAGAACTATGCGCACGCAGTTTGCCCAAAGCGAAACCTATCTTACGCTCTGAAATCTGAAAACTAGGTTTATTGCTGATGGATTATCAGAAATCATTTCAAAGTGACACAGACACATTGGATTAACCTTCAGCAGCGTGTTTATCGTTTTAATGCCATTAAAGACAACTTTTGATCAGAAAACAACAAAGGTAAGCCGTGTTGGCTACCTAATGCTACGTGGTGTGATGTCTTTGTTAGCTTCTCATGTCGCGAGTTTAGATCGGTCAGAATTAATACCAATACCTGTAAAATCTGTGCAATCTCAGCTTGCTAATCGATATCTTGTGTGTGTAGATACGATAAGTAATAAGGGTATTTTAACGTGTTCTGTGCTAAGTGTGTTAGCAGTTTTTTGCTCGGGGCTAATTCAGAGCCTTTGTTATTACCCTTATGTTTCGTGGGGGGGAATGGGGCTTCAGAGGTTAAAGGCGACATTTACAGGGGTGCACATAACTGGTACGCATGCGCGGCAACAATCTGAAATGCGTACCGTCACTTGTGTCACAAAGCGCATTTGCGTACCGACGTACTTGTGAAGCTTTTCCAGAAGGCGGTTAGATCACCGGACGACAGAGTCGGTCTCCGTGTGCACAGACAGGCTGCTGTTAACGTCGGTCTGTACAACGGAACTGTGCCAAAACTACACTAACCGGCTGCGGAGGGAGACTCCCCCCTTCACTGGAGAACTGCGCTAAAACAGCTGATCACAACGTTCAAGCTCTGTGGTCACAAAGCTCTCCACTAGCCCCCCCCCGTCGACTTTCCTGAAGTACTCCACTAGCAACTCCCCCCCTCGTTGGGCAAATGTGAACTCGGCTTTTTGCAAACAATGCGTCTTGTGATAATCTGTAACTATGACGAACATTTGATGACATTAAATAACTTTTAATATCTTTTACCTTGTAGAGATCTCCTCGGAACAGAACCAGCTTACTCCTCTGATGCGGGAAGAAAATATGGTAGAATCCCTCCCCCCCCCCCCCTTTGTTTAAAAAAAGAAAAGCTTCAACATTTTCAGATAACGATTTTTTGCAATTTCTTCTGCTTTTCATCGTGTCCATTAAAGTGCCATATTGTTCTATTACGAAACTATTAAAGTACAGTTTTGAGTCCGACCATTTAGATTTGTGAATAAAATATTTGTCAATAATAAGAAGCTGAGTAATCGGCTGCAGAGCAAGCTGCTGACGTATGTGCTCAGTGGGCGGAGTTACAGAGATAAACATAACTTGTTTCTTAACATGATTGAGACTTATAGAACGCACACCCCTCAAGATTAAAATAATTCTACATGATTGATTGATGTTTCGATGAGAAACATGAATACATTGTCTCATATAATAACTGCATATTTGCAAATCGAACAACCCCACTTGTCCCTTTGTTTTTCAGTGTAGACGGTGCATTCGGAAACCATTAAATCTGATAAACTACATTCCTCTGGTTGTGCAAACACTGAGATGTGGTGAGTTGAATACATCTGGCCAGAGGTCATTTCTGGTGGTCATAGAAAATTCAATCCAGTTTTTATTTGTCTGCTGATAAATTGAGGCAACTAACATTAAAATGCACACACATTACTTTAATTCTTATTATGCATGCCTTTGGGGTTGGTTATCGTTCTTGGGTCTTTGCATTTCATCACCTCGACACACACGGAGCAGTACGACCCCCCACCACATGCACACACAAGCATATCTGCATAATTAGACGCACACACACAGTTTTCAAAGAGAAAAGAGGCAATACAATGTTCTGCCTTCTCCCTAAACCCCAGCTCCAATCTGATTAGAGGAAGATCAAAGAGAGGCAGGCAGGTTTCTCTGCTCTAATTCGCCTCGGGGGCTCAGCGCGGAAGAAACAATCGTATTTATTCCATCCATTCCATTCCTCCCTTTGCCCTCTCTCATTCTAGCTTGACGTCTCTCTTTAACCATTTTCTGTATTTAACCTTCTTTGCAACTCCCTCCCCGCTCTACCTCACCTGTTTGTCTCTTAGTATCATTTCAATGTCCTCTGCTTTTCCCCACTCAGCCTCTCAGATCTTCTTAAGCGTCAACAATGGTAAACATTTCTTTTGTTGTCTGATCCAATTAAACAGCTTACAGTTGCTTTCTCCTCGGCGGCGGCTAACGGCTCTCCCTCAGTGTATTCTGTAAATCTCACACAGCTATAAAGCCTCAGTGGGTGATAGGCATCTTTACATAAACTAGACTTGTTTATTAAAACTTATCAGGATAGTGTAGTGCCGAGAGATAGGAGTCGGAGGCGGTGCATCGAAGGTGCAAAAGTTGACTTTATTGAGCAGATTAGCATATGTTGTCCGGTTGCAGTCCGGGAAGAGAAGAGGAAGAAGCCAGGAGGGCACACAATATATATAGTTAGCAACACATATGTCCGTGCGGAAACAATAACCCCAACCTGTAGTTCCATGAGTGGATTATGTAATACAATGGTCACCACAATAGATTGTTTCTGTTGGGCTTTGTTAGAATTGGCCAGCATCTATCAATGCTTGTAAAATATTTAATAAGACTGTAAAATCCTAACCGTTGCCCCCCCACATGTCACTGATTATCCTAAGAATGTATGTGTTTAACCCTCTGAGGCCAAGCCCCCAGGAAGTGCGCCGGAGTCTGATGAGATTATTCGTTGTGGCCAAACGGCGGTACTACACTTCCTTTAGGTTGCTGGGCCCGGAAACACTTTTTCCCATTGACTTACATGGGGAAAGAGTGGTCTGTAAATCGTTGGATAATTTTTTTTAAACTAAATAAACTACCCAGTATGAACACTTGTATAGCCCTTATTAAAAACATTCGTTCCTCAAGTTGTAAAATGTGCTAATAACGTTATTCTGAGAGTTATTTCCCTCTGCATTATGAACGCGCATCTAACCCACGGGACCGCGCTGCCCGGCACGTTCATGTTACGTGTTCAGCACTACATGCGTTTCTCTTTACCCATGGATGCACAATAACAACGGACCATATCGCCTTACTGCCAGCCCACGGAGCTGTAATAATGGATATATTGCACATGTTTGCTGTAATTCATCATTTGTAAAATATTATACTACATGGGCTGTATGATGTAAATCTTGTACCGTAAATGTTGTATTAAATAAAGTTAATATTACCGACATAGATTAACGTCCCTGTAGCTTCTTATTGCACTTGCAATATACCATTAAAGGAGTTGAACGTAGCGGTTTGCTATAATACCACGCAGGGATAAGCCAGAGCCTTTGCATGTGGGCACAACACGTTTTGACCCAGTTTGATTCATTCGGTATGGTATACCATATGATATCGCCCGGGGAAGTGGTCATACTTACATCAATAAAGATATGTGTCAAAGCTCTAATCAAATTAACAGTTGTATTAATTGAATTAATTATAATTGTATATGTATTTATTAGGGCTGTCAGTCGATTAAAATAGTTAATCGCAAATTAATCGCACATTTTTGATCTGTTCTAAATGTACCTTAGAGGAAGAGTTTTTAATACTCTTTTCAATATATGAGCGGACACATATGCTTTATGCTAATGTTTATTATCATTTGAACAATGACAAATACTCTCATGAATATTAAACACAACAACCTGGAACCTCTCATTCAATAATACAATACAAAGTGTGTGCGTGCGATGGAGGCATATGCTCGAACGGGAGCTGCCTGGACGCTGCAATAATGTTGCGCATTATCCGAGCTGAGTGTGCTGACTTCTCCTACAATGTCCCGCTGTCTGCTTCCTGCATCAAGTCAAGTGCTCCGCGCAGTTGTGGCGAAATGTCGCTCCTCTGTTTTCATTGAAACAGCTTCTTATATCCGTTAGCGCAGCTAGCTAGCACCAGATGCTAACAACAACAACAATGCACGTAAGGTCTCTCTCTCGCTCGCTCGGGCCACATTACACACACCCTCCCGGTCCTCCCGATGGCCAGTCGGTGCCTGCCGGTGAGCGTGGAAGTGTGGTCTGCCACAAGCGGGCGGCAGGAACGGGGCTGTCAGCAGATGGTATTTTAAACTCGATGCGCTCTGAAACTACGGGGCGGCCGGGGAAAAAAAATACACATGCGTTAATCGCGTTAAAATAATTAGTGTGTTGTCAAAAAACAAATAAGTTGTATTGTGGTGTTTATTTTAGTGTTGTTTTATGCTTATCCACATTTTGATTTCAGAGCACAGGACAGGAGAATGCGGGGCACAACATCACACTCAACAGTGAGGCTGGCAATGCTGAACAAAACCATCTAGTCATAATATTTATTCAGCTGAAAAAGTCAAAGCTCTACGAAAATGTAATTAAAAATATATTTCACATGGTTGGTATTTAACAACAAGGGGTGTTATAGTCTGTGTTGTAGTGTGTGATATTGGTATTTATGGAAACATTTTACACCTTTTAAGTACTATATGTTTTAGTTACTTGTGGGGTACTTAACCTGAATAATCAGTTACTATCCTTTTACTCCATCACATTTCAAAGAGAAATAGGCTATTGTAGTGCCGAGAGATAGGGAGTCAGAGGCGGTGCAAGGAAGGTGCAAAAGGGAACTTTATTTGAGAGCAGCTAAGGTCATGTTCTCCGGTTGCAGTCTGGGAAGAAGAGAGAGAAGTCAAGAGGGCACACAACATATATAGTAAACACATAACATGTCCGTGTGAGAACAATACCCCCAACATAGTTCCATGTATGAATTATGAACCCAGTGTATAAATTAGGGCTGTCAAGTTAACGCGTTAATTAACGCCACTAATTATTTTAACGCGATTCACGCATGCGGCAGGTTACAACATGAACATAAAACAACAGATAACACAAAAGGACTTCGTATTTACAGGGCTACATTTACACACCTAGAGACATGGACAAGTACCAACAGTATATTTATATCTCTGTCAATAAGCCTCACCTTCTGTAAACACTGCATTGTTTTTGAAGTGGTGGAGAGGCAATGCACAGTTCGACCCACTGCTGTCACCCATGGCCAAAGCATATCTCTCCGTCCCACTGAGGTGGCGTGAGACTTTTCCGCTGTCCGTCATTTTGACAGACAGGATCGTAAAATGTCCGTCATAATCCCTTATTACCCGTCGGGTCTGAACAGAGAGAGAGAGCACGCTCGTGAACTGTCAACGGGGGGGGTCGGTGTTATGCCGTGTGCACATGCACCTCGCGGGAGCGCACACGGCGTAAAGCAAAACCTCGCAGACATGTGTTGATCTGTGCGGCAAAGTACGGTTTGGAAACTATATCATTTCCTTTTGGAGGGCATGCATACCACGGCATACCACCAGAGCCTCGCTGCGGGGACACGTTGGCGCTGTTCCGAGTTTGTTCTAATCTGTCAAAATGACAGACTGCTTTCAGATTTTTCCGTCATTGTTAAATAAAATATTCGGTTAACGCGACCACTGCTGTCCCAGCAACATCAGCACCAAGCGAGAGAGTGTTTTCCAGAGCAGGGGATATAGTAAACGCCCAAACATCCCAGCTTATAAATACCTGGAAATGTGGACATGCTCATATTCCTAAAAACCTGTCTGATGATGCCGAGTGAGTAACTCGTGAGTTTGAGTTGAGTTACTTGAAAAACTAAAGTGAAACTTGATTTATTTTATTGCAGGGTCTGATTATTAAATGTCCTTGATTATTTGTGAGATGCAGTGGCACAAAGAAAATGCCTACTTTGTTTGGTAGTACTGTAGCAGGGGTGGCCACCCAGTCAGAGGTTAAGAGCCACATCAAGCACACAGTCACTGATACCGCTTGTTTCAGTTTTTTGTTTTCTGGAGACAAGATTTCAACCACGTCACTGATGCCTTTCTGTGGCATTGGGATATATATTTTTAAAATCCTCTGGAGCAGAGAGGAGCTGTGGATTATTGATTAATGCATCAGTGTTTCTTAGGGTCAAAAACACTAAACCCACAACTTAAGAAGAAAGCGTTTAGTTTATTTAATAAAAGAGAACATGTTCAATGTGAAAAGTGACAGTAGTTATAGATTATTTGCAATTTGGTGCTATATATATATATATATATAAAATTATATATATATATTTAAAATTATATATATTTTGTAAACACGGGGCTCCGTTGGCGGGGTGCAGCGCCCCTCCAAGACAATGGTAGGGGAAACACTGGATAGTGTTTAATCAACGATAGGTCCCCCCCCCTCAAAGGTGATTGGTTCACTGCATCGCAGGTCTTATTGTGATTGGCTCTTGGGCCACATCACAATTAGACGTGCTGTCATCCTCTCATACTGACACCTGACACCACACATACACACGTAGGGAGAGCCGGGACGAAAGTAACACGGGACGAAAGTAACGGAGCGATTTTATCCGAGCCCAAACTACTTTGACCGGCCAAATGACGTCAGAATGATCAGCATTCAATACTTAACAGACCTACTAAATATCAGGGTTAACTGCCAGGAGTAGCTAGTGTTGTCACGGTACCAACATTTTGGTTTCGATACCAAGTCAAGAATTGCGATTCCGATTATCTTTCGATACTTTTCTTAAAAAGAGGGAAACAGTCTTAAATGTAATTATTGTGCTTTATTTCACACCAGAACCAGAACCTTAACACAAACTTTTAAACAATGAGAACAATAAATAAAATAAATGACAAGAATTCGTATTAAATAAAATTAATACATTTCTCACAGACAGGCCTCGTGGTGTCCGTAGGCTTGCCCTCACTGTCAGAGATATCGCTGAAATACTTCCACATTTCGCTTCTGGCGTCTTTTTTTGTCAACAAGCCGAGGCGCAGCGGCAGTTGCACTCCCACTTGCAGCCATGCTTCTCGTTTTCTCACATGCTCTGGCAGCTAGCGCGTGCACGAGAGAGGAGAGGCACTTGAGCGTGCTTTACGGCCCGTCCACACAGCGGCGTGTGTTGACGCTTCCCCATTCACTTTGAATGGGGTGACGTCACTTTTAGCCGAAATGCATCGTGGGAAGCGACGCGGAGCGTAGCTGGCGTGGCTCGCTGCAAAAGTTGAGCAATGTTCAACTTTTGACGCCTCGGCGAGGCGTCAGCCAATCGAATCATATGCCAGTACAAGCTCTAGCCAATCAAACCGCTGCTTGTGTGTCAGGGGCGGGAGATTCATGTGATTGGTTGTTGGTCGCGTTTCAGACACGCCCGCCGGCAAGCGTCAGCGCACGCCGCTGTGTGGACGGGCCGTGAGAGGGGCGGGACTGCAGGCACGGCTGCAGTGCAGGGAGTGGAAGCAGAGCGCTGAACACACACGGCTCTTATTAAACGGCGCTTTCTCACCGGAGTACTTTCTCCCGTCATTCTTAAAGTACGGATACAAATGAAACGGAGGAATCGTAACGTTTTTAACGGCAGGGTATCGCGGTACCTTTCAAGTATCGGTACACCTTGCAACACTAGTCAGGAGTCATTGTCTCTCCCCCAAACTCACACATAGACAATTCGATATGAACTGAAGAGCCGCATGAAACTAGGCAAAGAGCTGCATGCGGCTCGAGAGCCGCGGGTTGGCCACCCCTGCCCTATAGGTACAAAAACACTGGTTTTCTTGTTCCAGTCTGTTACTGTCACTTTGTTTTTGACACTTTAAAATACTGCTATCCTACTAAAATGCTGTACCAATCAGATTTATTACGTAATAAACAAACATTTTCCGAGTAAACTTTTTTTTTATTGAAAAAGAAAGAATATTTTTTTCCTTTTATTATTCAATATCGCGATAAATACCGTATCGTGGACTTGTTATCGCGATATGATCGTACTGTGAGTTTTTGGTATTGTTACATCCCTACATTCT